>NC_092819.1:96131089-96450339 GCF_023375885.2 Dermacentor andersoni | reverse complement strand
CGCTCGTCTGCTCACAACAGGGAGTCGAAACCGGCCTCCCATAGGTAAAAGGGGAGCGTTTGGTACGAGGTTCCGTTCAGCCATTTCTGTAGGCCGTCTTCATCTTGCAGGCTAACTTTAAAGATCTTTGCAGATCTAAGCAACCCCTGTAGTGTCTTTTACATTTGAAGTCATCTGATCAGTGCCGCTGCAGTTGCAAGAAGAAGAAGAAAGAAGCTTTATTAATCGAAAAGGGCGACATGGTCGGGGGCCCTTAGTCTAGGGCCCCAATGGCTGCCGCCACCGCTCGTACTCCCCATACATGTGCAACGTCATAGCAAGGTAGAGTGCAAGCATCTGTCAGCGAAACCCGCCGGCTGAGCAGGCAAGGCGAGAGCGAAATAACTGGCTGAAACGGGTTGCGCGCCGTAGTCTTCCTTGCAACTCGTGCAGCAAATATCGGTAATTAGCATGCACCGCGAGTCATGGCTTTTCTGAAAATTAAAGCCACTGAAGAAAGAAGCGGCCCGTATCGAATAAAGTTTTCCGTCTCTATCTCTCTCTATCCCCTTGAAAATTACTTGTGGGAACTCTGGGACTAGGGCAAATATGGGAGCTGCAAGTATGCGAGTTCAGCCAGCGTGGAGATGATGGTGATTACAAGAATTTACGCTAAAGTGCATCCGTGTGCCTTCAAACGACTTTGTGACTTTGCAAACTGATTATTAACACCGAAGTGTCGCGTCGTAGATGCAACAATTCGCAAAGAATATGCGTGTCGCGCAGGGACATTCCCTTGCTGTGTTTAGGAAACTATGAGTGCTTTGAGATCGAGAAAGATAAAGCCTAACAAATAATGTCTCAAGAAAGTGAATCCCGCACGCACAAAAGAGAGAAAGAGAGATTTTATTGATGGGAAAGACGGAGAGATAAAAGTTTATACAAACCCACGCGTCCGCCCCGTATTCGCACGGTATACCAAACGACGCCAGAGGGGACTCGAGCGCTCTCGGCCACGGTGGCAGATGTTTGCAAGGAAGCGCGTCGCGCCCCTTACTTGCTGCAAGCGCTACCTCTCAAGCCTCGATGGATGTAGGAATCCATGGAGGAAGGAAAAAGATAGGAGGGAGCATACCACAACGCGATTGAAGCCAAACCTGCTGGCCCAACTCGTGATCGCACGTCAAAGTGCGCGGTAGGTTTTAGTGTTCCCGCTCTGCAGGCAGAGCTATGTCAGGGCAGCCGTACAAGCTTGCGCGCACCGAATAAAGACTACTGGCGTATCTGCTGGGAACCAAACGTCTCAGGAAATCTGTATTCTTGCTCCGTGATTTCGGCGCAAGAGGCCACGTGTTGGGCCACCACTGCGGCTTCAGGAATGTTCGCTTGCCAAGGCTGGCTGCGGGACGTAATGCTCCCTTCTAAGTTTTTCCTTCCTCCATGGAGAAATTACTGGAGCACTGGAGCGACAGGCGCACCGGAGCGTCACATATGCTCATTCTCTTGACTGGTCCTCCAGAGCGGGTATGTGCGGTTGTGACACGAGTGGTATAGAAGGTTTAAAGTTTAAATGTGTTTAGAGTTGTGGTATATATATATATATATATATATATATATATATATATATATATATATATATATGTACATATATATCGCAACTGACAGGTCCGCTCCGGACCGCCGTCAGTTGCAGTTCGCTCTTCGATGAGGCAGGGACTTGTGTCGAGTGAGCCCCTGAACGACAGTTTACAATGTGTTGAACGCAGTTTAAATCATGAATCGGGGATCTCAAAGAAATGCCACGTAATGCAAACGCATTTCTCTCGCATTGGCCACTGAATCGCCTCTGAATCTTTACTTGTGTCCATGCACCTTTCATCTCCATTCTTCTCTCGACAAGCATCATATATCACCTTCGTGTTCGTGGCATCGATGCGTCGACGCCTCACATTGCCCGTGCGCCTGATTTTCGCGTTTGTCGTATTTGCGTTTAAGTATAGCTTGCGAGCGGCGTAATGCATAAACATCAACATTATATGCGGTTGTACGCTGCATAGGACGAAAGTAAACGCCATCGTGCGCGCGCCGTTAGTTACACACGGTTTAATGCACACCACTTATCTAAAACTTCGCGTCACATAAATACAACGCGTGCGTTGGTTGATCTACATATATTTTACAACTATAGGTTCCTTCAATGTACGCGGAGGTGTGCTGCAAGCTATTTAAGCTAACAGCAATAAGAACGATTAACGTCCCTACTATGGAGGATTGTAGAACGACAAAAGCAGCACTGTTAGAGATGATAGACTGACATCTACATGAACGGCAGCCTCATTCAACAAGAATGTTAAATTCGATCGCTGAAGTGAGGCTTACACTGCACGTAGTTACAGTCTTCCTCAACGCTAATTGTTGTTGGCTATAGTTCGTGCTGACGTTTTGTTTTCATGCGAGAAGAGAGTACCCGCTATCTCTTTATTGTTTTGTACTAATGATGACGTGGAAATGTGTCTGGGAGAACCCACGGAACTGGGTAGGATAGGGTGTGAGGGTGGAGGAAGGCTGGGCAGGTGGCATTCTGGTGCACAGAAATTTCGGGGAGGCCCCGCACGTGCTTATCGACCCCCCCCCCTCACCCTCTCCGGCTACACTCCTGATATTCACAAGAACTCATCTTACGTAAGTCTAATCCGTGATTGACCATCGCCGCTGTTGTGATCGTCATCACGCCAATCACCATCACGAGTGGCGTGCGCTCGACCGCCTGGCCATTCACGAAACGCTCTTAAGGAAGAGAAGTCTGCTGAATACCTGTCCATGTATTTCAGCTGCGGGCATATTCGAGGAGCTTCGTACGTGCTTCTTGTGTCATTATGACAGCTTCACCTGTTAACTGATTAACAGCGTCATTGCGGAAAAAGACAAGAAAGGTGACAGGGTGGGTGCCGTTATTATGGCTTACTAACCAGCCCGAACAAGCGGGCTCCCTTAGCTTCACCTACTTTTCCCACTCCTAGCGACCGCTTCTTTTTGACTTATTGACCGATAACAAGGACCACGTAGATACCAAAGTTCGTTACTGCTTGTTGCCATGGCTACTGATACCATTACTACCAACACAACAGAATGCATTAAGGGGCTAGTTCGTGTGTATTCATATGTATAATACATGTTAGCGCGAACAGGACTGCGCCAGAAAGGAGGCAGGACAAGTTATTTGCCCCTGTGTCCTTTTCTGTGCCCTCTTGTTTGCGCTGAAATTTATTATGAACTAACACGACATAGGAAGAGCTTAAAACATCTCTGGACACGGCCACCCATCGCAAGGCGGAGTTCTCACCACAGTCGAAATGCTTATAAACATTTAGCGATCCTCAAGTAAGTGCGCCAGCACGCGATCGTGCTGTCACTCAGGCTTGCAGGCTTCCGAAGTAAGCCTTGTATTGTTCCTCGTTATCCACGGGCAAAAGAAACCCCGCATCGACTTTAGAGAGCGCAGTGTCCGTGCCTAGGCCGGAAATGGCTCGCCAAACGTCAGGGCGGAGCCGAAAGCCAGACGGATGAGCCCAACGTGGGCGCTCGCTTAGAAGGCACACATGATATGGGCCTGGAACGCGAACTAAGAAATTAGAATGCGCGAGCAGGAGAAAGACCGGAAGTCGAAGTTGGAATGAATTCATCAAGAAAGCCGGCATGAGAAGACTATCTTGTGCGCGCGTACAAAATTGGGCACAGGCGGTTCTCGACAGCGCGCTTTTTCCTCGCTGTATATCATCGAAAATTGTAGAAGGAGACTGAGCAAAGCATAGTTGTTAATGCGCGTTGCAGTCACTGCAGCCCAATATTTGTTGCCCAGTATTTTCGCTACGCTGAACAACAAATTTGCGTACTTTCTAAGAGTCATGGCTCAACTAACATGGTACTCAAGAATGTTTCTTCAACTGCGAAGCTTTCTCTCCGAAAAAGTCATATGGATTTTCCTTTGCAGCTTCGTACTACATTCGGAGGCGTGACAATTTTCCCTTTCATGAGCTTGCGGGCACAATGACTGACACATTACAAAATTTATCCGCTGGACGCACCAACATGACGTGCACACAACTCACACATGAAACTGTCCGTGGGAAGTGTAGGTGAACTTAATCGCTCTTCAACCGAAAATTACTGCGTGGTCGAAAGTTGAAACCCGACTTGCTGATACTTTTTAAGTAGTTTTACCTGCTGAGAAACTTACGCCGTTTTAATTTAGTTAGTTCAAAGCTAAAGATAAGGCAATGTACTGTACTCAATTCGAAGCATCTCTTCCAAGTCATGTGAGTACCATCTGTGATTGCTGCTTTCCGAAAGGAAGCTTAGCATTATTGTCGTCAATAATTCGTGTTCATGCACACAGTTGCATTTCGGCACCAAAAGTCCGCCCCATGAACGGCGTTGCATCATCTAGTTCATCAGATATAGTGCACGACGCGCTATATACTAAAATATTTCAAAGGATCTAGACACCAAGGGATAAAAACTCACCTGTTCACATGGCTACATCCACAAAAGAGAGAATCCGGGGCGCTGTAACGCGCCGTGGAGGAGGGAATAGAATCACGGAGTCGTCGCACAAAAGGCACAGTCGTCGGCCCTATTCACGGCGCGCGCCCAGTGCCACCGAATCAAAGGTAACGAGGACACAAACACAGAAGCACGCTGCGATTCTTTCCTCTCCGCAGGGTCGGCCTTGAAAATCCACGCGGCACCACCAAGAAGGAGTCGACACTCACGAAACGACCGCACACAGCACTACCGCCAGATCCCGAAGATCGCGCACGAGCTTACGAGATCTCGAACCTCGCGCGCCCTTGAGCCCCCGGATTATCGCGCACCGCCTTGGGAAGAACACTGGACACACATTCCTGGTTGGGTATCCGCAAGAACGCGCCGATGCACCTCGTATCCGGGAGTCAAGAACAATTATAGCGTCGCCCGGAATGAAGGGACCATATGACGAGCACGCCGAGCAGAAGGCACGCTGGAAGCAGGCATGGCCTGCCCGGACGGCGAAGCCTGCCGCAGACGAGCGAAGCACGTCGACCGCCTCGCGACTGGCAGCGTGTCTTCGGTACGCAGGTACCGCCGAACCAACGACGGCAAGGGAGCCTCGCCTCCCTCGCTCCTCCTTTCGTCTGGTTGTTTTTCGGTTTTCCTCTCCTCCTCGTTGCTCGGTGAAGAAGAAGAAGCCGTCCGTCCGGCGGAGTGGAACCACGCTAGGACGGCTGCCGGAGAAGACGTGTCTCTTCCCCCTCGCCCCAACGCGCGCCGCCGCCGCGCAAAACCAGTTGGAGCCTTTGTTTCTTGCTGAAGCTCGGGTCGGCGCTGCTTCACAATGGATGGTCTTTCTCGAGCAACTGCTGCTGTTGCTGCAGGCACTGCTGCCGCCGCCACTCCATGCTGCTGCTGCTGTTATTGCTCTTGCTGTTCTTGCTGAGCAGACGGCAGAAAACGAGCAATGCGTGCTCGTTTTCTGCCGTCTGCTCTGCTTTTCTTTTTCTTTCCTTTTTTGTGCTCCCAGCGAAAACGTCTGCGCGAGAAATCCTTTTGATTTCGTCGGGACGTGCGAGGGAGTCTTGGCACCTCGGTGCATACCCAGTCCTGAATCAGTTCAGCCCGCTAAAGCAGCACTATGTGAGCGCGAGGAGAAGTCTTGTTTGCGGAGTCGGCAAATGTGCAGAACTCCCACCGCCTTTCTCGAACGTGGGCCGCGAGTTTGACACTTGGCGGACTTTTTGCGAACAATTGGGACTATGCACGAGGCGCCAATGATTATGTTTCTGCCCAATTGTTCACCCATCGTCTTGTCCAGTATATTCGTGAGCTTTGGATGGTCGCGATAGTGGATTGGCGAAACTTGGTGGACAAAAGAAAAGAAAAGAAACAGAAAAGAAAAATCATTCTTTGCTTCGAAGACGTTCTTGCGTGTTGTCTATGTCCCAACTAAGTGTCACTTCATGTGAAACACCAAGCGATACGCCTGTCTTAATTCTTACCTTAAAGCCCACTTCTGCACTTGTATTCATCTCTATGCTATTTGTAGTGGGATAGCAGGCGTTTTGCCATAGTCTTCGGATTTTGCTCGCTGGATTCCAGCAGAGCCATCACTGTTTTGCAAAAGCAAATGTATTCTATAGGACGGGACTGCGAACTTCTTAATTTGTTACTTCGAATTTAGGAACAAATGATCTCTAACGTAACGGCTTTCAACCAATTTGTTATCTGCTGTCATGTCACGTCGCTTTCCACCTTACAGTTCTAGATCGTGCAAGTCATTGCTTCGTAGGTCCGCTGCGCTTCCTTGTGAAGTCGACGCCACGCAATCGTCTTAGTTCTTGTTAGAGACGGGTTAACACTACGCGTGTATTTCGGAAGTGCGAAGCGGTTGTTGCTCCGGCCGCCGCCACGACGAAACGTTCGCGGCAACATTTTCACGTATTCCTCTGCCCACTCCAAGAGGTTCCGTCAGCAAAGCCTTTGAAATACCAACGGTTTCCCCAAAGGCGGCAGTGAACGAGTCGCTTCCCTCCCAAGAATTTCTCGGAAGCGTGGTCTTGCTAACCGCCTCAGGATCCTCCTATGGGGTTAGTACCTGTTTGCCGCCGCTTGCCTGGCTCTCATTCTTTCTTCCTTCTTTTTTTTTTCTCCTTTAACTCCTCGCGCTTTCTGGAACAGCGTGGCAGGGACGGAGCACGTAAGGGGGTGGCATGGGAGGGGGTCGAGGGGGCGGATAGTCCCTCGCCCCCCTGCGGCTCAGTCCTAAGCGGTCCACGTTTCAGGAGGAGTGTCCGATACCACGTCCTCGGCGGAGTCCCTCGCGCCACTGGTGACTACCCCCGCAACGAGCACAGGCGGCAGCTGCCACGCGGATGGGGCACATTTGAGGAGCAGCTCCTCGCTGGTGCTTGTCGGCTCTCGCAGCCCCCCCTCGCGTGCTCGTCGATAATTACCTTTCTTTCTTACTTTCTGGTTTGCTTGCCATCTCCGCGTTTTCTTTTTCTTTCTTTCTCTTTTCTTGTCCCATCTTCCTCCTCCTCCTTCTCACCACTGGCATTCGCCCATGTGCGAACGTTTACACCTGAGCGCTTCTAGTTTACCTCTGCTTCCCTCGACGGCGCGAGTGTTGTGTAAAAGTGTGCAGCGTTTCGAAAGCTTTAGAGTCAGCGCCAACTAGTAAGAAATCGAATTCTCCACTGCATTCGCGCGTGTGAACAACTCGTGACCAACCAGTTCCTTTGCACAGGTCGATTAAAAACACAAAAACTGGCAATGCAATTCAACTGCCAGCCGCAACTCTGTAATGTGAATACAGCAGTGGCCTAAACTTGGTCTATGCATGGCGAGTTCACGCAGGCTCTAGCTCTCAAGGCGATGCACAGTATTTGCCGAGACGGAGCGTACACCGAATGCGCGTCCCCCCTCCTCTTTCTTTACTCTTCCTTTCCTGCTTTCTGGATGGCTTCACTTAAGGTCGCCGTCTCCCGCTTGGCTCGCTTCACGCGTTAGCGCGCAGTCCGCTGTCCCGCGAACGTTCCAGGCGAAAGCGTATCACGGACGTTGTTTCTCGCGATATAAATTAATGACGCCGCTAAATGAATGTGAGGCAATCTGCGCCCAGGTGTACGAGCTCTCGCGAGGTGTCCGAAGTGCCCTGTCACCACCGTCCGAGCATCGATCTCTATATAGCCGAGAGACACGGAGAGTTAGATTGGGCTAAGAACGTGGGAAGAGCCGCGCCGAATGACGCCGTCTGGACTCCGTAGGAAGGTGGTGGAAGGCGATGAACTTGGCCGTTAGCTGGTAGCTACACACTGTCGTAGAAAATGCTCGCTGCGTAGGTGTATGCCACTGTATGCGGTCAAATGCTGAAGAAACAGCATCTCTGAATGCTGCTAGTTCCTGTGCTATAGAAATTGTATAGCGTTAGAAACGAAAGTAAGTAAAAGTGATTTCAAAGAACTTGAGCACGACAACTCGAGCACCTTTTCTATGTAATTGAGCCATTTAGTCAATAACGATTTATCAACATAATTGTGATGTCGAATTTTCGAAAGGTAGATTGCCTACGTCGAATCACCAGAGAAACAGTGCAGGTCGCCTCACCGTCTCTTACCTGAAGCAATTTAAGGAAACAAAGGAGGAATTCTTATTTGAAGGATGGAATACCTTACTGAAGTGATGTTGCTTGTTACTTATCACGCACATTTGTGAAGTACTAAAAAATGCGTTTTGCATCGTCATTTATAGTAAAGACGCGTTTACAAAGGGAAAGCATCACGGCCCATGACACTTGCAATTCGTGTGCCTATCAGTTTATTCTATAGGCGCAAAGTTATCAAAATAATAGCGATAACGTTTTGCGCGTAAGGAGTTTGACAGCCGAGAGGGCAGCTCGGGGAGTGTTCGTTTAAGAACGGAAGAACCGTCGGCAAATTATGTTTGATCTAAACCATTGAGGGCTTCGCATTTTCTTTATCAAATCTATTCGCTAATTAGCGTCAGGTACCTGCACCGACACCAGCTACCTCATGATAACCTCTCCGCAGCTACCGAAGCTGCCTGTACGGAACGCCGAGACTTTCGGCGAAGAAAGTTACCAGTAACGGCATATTCAAGTATACAGCGCCTTCATCTCTTCCATGCGCTCGCTTTCCTGGTCAGTGTATTAGATGGACCCTAGCGGTGATTCAAATGAGGCGTGAGAAAGCACTTTGTTGCAGTGCCCGTTACTTACCCTTGGGCGAAGCATGTTGCGGAGTCTCCAAACGCCATGAGAACGTTGCCAAAGTGTCAGTTATACAATGCTGATACACTGATAGCTGGAACCTTCTCAATGTAACACAAACGTCGCTAGAGAGACAAAACACAATTTTGTGAGAATGTTCCCAATGTTACCGTCATGCTAGTCCGAGGTCATAGTCATCTTGCGCTGGTCTACGCACATCTCTTATAAGGTTTCCTTTTGGAAATCTTTCTCTATGTATGTCTCGGATCACTTAGCCTGATTTATATACAGTGCTTTCTCGTATACTAATGTGTGCTTAGAAAATCCGAGCCTGAGAGAAAAAAAAGAAGAAAGAAATGATTGCTGAAAGCGTGGTCAAAAATGTCCCACTAGGTCGAGAGTGTACTCACGTTGACAAATTCATGGTGGTAACGGACGCTGCCGTACGTGCATTAAACTTTTTTTAAAATTTTATTGCACGGGTAGGTGGTGCAACGCGCTGCACCATTAAAAGCAGCAACCAACAACGACAGAGTGCCGAGGTGCAGGTAAGATGGCAGTAAAGTGTAGAATACTGCGGAGGCGAGCTGTCACACCAGCCGAGCTGCAACTGGATTGCAATGGAAAGGCTTCAACGTAATGTCAGGGCTTCAGCGCACTGATCCCGCCAGTTGCGACCGCTGTGCTCCGAGTTCATCCAACGCGCACATGCTGCTTCTGTGGCGCGTTGCCGCCCCAATCGCTTCGCGTTAGTACTCCGCTGAAGGTGCCCACGCGGACATACTTGCAAACATTCAGTAGGATGCAAAAAGAACGACATCCGCATTCATCTGGCATTTGGCAGGGGGACAACAGGTTCATACGCCTACGCCTGCTCCTCTTATTGCATGCAACGACTCGTATTTTTTCCCGCGCTGCGCAGGAGTTGCGAGCTGCTGTATAGGAAATAACGAATGGTTACAGCTAGTTTCCCGCCCGCGCGTGCATCGGGCATCCGCGTGCTGTGCTCCATCTTTGGCCCACCCGCCAGGCTCACCATGCATCACGCACGCTCTGCATCTCCCTGCCTATTTCTTACCGCTCACTTTCTCTCTCCTTAAGATGGAGTGCCTTCCTCTCACCCGACGGTACAAATACTCCATTCAAACGAAGCAGCGTTATTGTTCTCGCATACGTATATGACGGGTTTGCCGGCTGAGCGATTTCTGACCGGAGGCTCTTCACGCCAGAGAGGAGGAGGAGGAGTTGCGTCGTATACGGCCAGGAACACCTGGCTTGACAAGGAGAAAAGTTTTTTTGCAAAGATGTAAAGAATACTACAAGTCTCAAAAATTTCATTTCGAAGTGCGCTTGGTGCCTCACATTTTCAAGGAACTGTCTATCAAAAGTCACTGGTCGTTCTTCGAGCGCCGATATAGCTCGCTTGTTTCGTGCGTAGCAGCTATTGTCTCGCTTGAGAACTTTAATTAAGCGCGTTCCTGAAAGTGCACGAGCGATATTTAACTGTACGAGATGGGATGCCCTGAATGCCCTGGAACGAAAATAGCGATGCCTACCGAAGACAATGCATACGTCGCAATAATGACATGTGTACCGCTGATCAATCTTATAGTCGGCGAGGGAATTTTCATGTGTCCTGTAGGTGAGTGGGGCAGAGTTTTACTGAAGGCTGTGTTTGGTTATGGTGGAATCGCGCGGCAAAGCACATTATCAACTGTTTGTGGCAGAGTTGTGAAAAAAAAACAAAAAAACTTAAGCGTTAATCCTTGTTCTGGAGCTTCATATGGATAACATTTAATGACACTTCCTCTACCTTTCACGGCATCAGTGGTAGGTGTAATTGTCATTTTTACGCTTCTCATGTTTCACCCTCAGTGGTGGCACAGTGGTCGTCACGTTGTGTTGTCGAGCATGAGGTCCAGGCTTCGACTCCCGACCTCAGCGGTTGGCGTAAGGCATAGTATAGGCTTATTGAACAAACAAACAAACAAACAAACAAACAAACAAACAAACAAACAAACAAACAAACACGTTCGCGTACCATGCTTTTGGTGCTAGTTAAAGAACTCCAGGTCAAAATTGATCTGGAGTTCCTTACTACGCGTATCTAACTGGCCCGCGTGTCTATACCCGGCTACCTATCCACCAGCGTAGGGTAGGTAGCCAACCAGACGCGTTTCTGGTTAACATCTTTCTCTTCCCCATTTCGTTTCTACTACTCTTCCTAAACGCAATAGTCAATTGTTCGTTTGATCGGCGCATCCACCAATCGATTGCTCATGCTTCCTCTTCCTTAGCTAAAATGTCGACCGAAAAGAACTCCTCTTTGGTACTTATCCGAGATTCTATCTAGTGTTCACTACTTGTGAACTCTTGCACCATCGTCAGGGTCACTGCCGTTGCCCTAACCGTTGCACCTGGCGCCGTCAAGCTACTGCCGTCGTCGTCGTTGTTTTTTCAACCTGTCGCTGTTTCTATCGGCACTCGAGATGTTCCGCTGTGTGCTCCTTGTGCATTGCTTAAGCTCATATTTCGCTTGTCTGACTCCGTATGCGACCTCGACAAGCCAGCCTGCACACAAATGCCATGATGGGTTGTCTTCGTGGCGAGCATATGAGGCATTCGTGCGTGCCGGTGCTCTCGTATACGTTCGCGTGTCAAGGGATTCTCATGCTGCACCGCACACGGGGCGAACTCGGTCAAGGGCGAATAAGGTGGATTATGCAGGGGAACCGAAAGGGCGTGCTCGGTAATGTTGCGCGCGTTCCTGCCTCACAGGAAGGTGTGGCTGCATTGATTTTCACGTAGCTACGCCAACCATGTAGGTAACTGTTTTTGATGCCTTTTGCCAGTAACCGTATGACCTACAGGACACTCGTAAAGGCCGTTCACACGTGTCGAGGCCTGGGATGGAGCCATTATCGGTACGCTTCACGCTGTGTGCCCATCATCTTAGGTCGAAGTGCGTGGGCGTTGAAAAGGCGCAAACTTTTGCTGTATAGATGAAAGAGCGACGATAAGAAAAAAAAAGAAAAGGAATGGGAGGGGGATTTGGCACAAGCGGTGTTTGCTCGAGTCCTTGGCTTGAGAACAGAATGGTCGAAATGAAAAGGACTCGCGTGAATACGCGAACTTGCGCTTTCACTTTTGAATTAGTTGAAGGCATACCTTGTCGCACGTTAAAGCGCCGGTTGGATAACGTTTGCCAGCCCGTAGTATACGCTTATACGTATTCCGACGGTAAAAAGAAAGAAGTGAACACACGTCCGTTCGCTTCGGAGATGGTCAGCTTTATACGCGTATAGGACATTGCCCCCCCCCCCCCCCCCGTCTTTTTTTTTTCTTCACGCCCATTTGGTCGTACAAAACAGAGCCTATTGTTACGACCATACGATAAAAGCGTATTCAACTAACGCGTATCTACGCGCCCTGTGGAAAGTCATTTCACAATATAATATATGCATCGATGACAAGAACGTGTTCTTTGGCAGGAGCCCATACGGTAAACAACTCCTTATATTGAAAATATTCTCAGTTTCGCCCAAAAGAGGAAGCATCGATTGCGATAACAAATTATCAGACATATATACGAAGTAAGGATAACAGTTTTATCGGCCGTATGAACTCATAAAAATTCGCTAACTAAATTAGCAAGCATGGTTTCACGAACGCACAGGCAAACATAAACATTTTTCACTCGGCGAGCACGGACACTCGCTCTCAAAACGCTGGGGTGAGGAAGAGCTCCAGAAGCAGCGAGGGAATTGACCTTCATGCTACCTCTCGCTTCAACACGAACTAAGAGGCGAAAACATAGCGCACATGAATTAAGCTATCAGCAATCGGCGCACCTTGACTCCGTAATCATCGCAGATCACTTTCAACATAGAGATCGCGCGGCCGTGCTACAACCTTCCTCCCTTGCGCGCGCGAGATCGAGCCATCATCCTTGGCACACCCTCGCACGCTTTCACTCGCACCCATAGCATGGGCGCACGGCCACATTGTTATCGCACTTGGACTTTGTACAGAACATCTCGGCGACACCGACGGCAACAATGCACCTGCATGGATTGTCCATATACGTACCATCGCAATAAAATGAGCGAGGTTAGTCCATCACCAGACAATCTACTGAGATTGGTTACCGCCAAATTCTCGCCGCGGTACATTCTAAAAAAAATTATGGCAGAGCTCACCTCACGATGACTGTCGTTGGTAATGCGAATAGAATTCGAGCAATCTAGCGGCAGACCGTATTCCTGAAGTGACATTTATTTAACATATGTAGTGGTGATCCTCAGACATTTGTTGACTCGGCTAGAGCACTGCACAGGCCTGATTTTACGGCCCGTGCCCGGCCCGCTCTTACTTGATGAAGCTCGAGCCTATAGCCCGGGCCCGTCATACCAAGGGTTGGAGCCGGGCGCTGCTCTAGCCCGGGTGTTCATTACTATAAGCTTGGCCAGGACCCGCGTGTGTATGATCAGGCACTGTCTGTAAGTAAAAATAAATATATTTTTTTTACTTACAAATTGTACCGTGTGTGTCAGCTTCACGTTCTCGGGGTCTAATCAGCTGCAGTGCATAATCAATAAATGACCGAAATCTTTGTTTCTCCCATGGGAACATCAGTGATCTGGTACATTGCCTGTGCTGGTATTTTTCCACTGCTGTGCATGCATTTACCTTGATTGTATGATTCGGTCCTATGAGGTCCTTTAGCATGCGAGTATATATGTCTATTTATACAAACAGACGAATGCATGAGCACACAGCTTAAAATAAACGCGCAAGTAAAAACGACACCCCTTGCATTAGCGCTAAATAGTATAATAGTATCGGTGAAAGTTGCAAGTACAATCGCAAAAGCGGTAGCGGGGAAGTGGTTTGAATAGCATTTTTTCTATAAGTTACATCTCCTTACGTTCAAGCAATGTTCGTTTTTGAGGAAAAAAAAAAAAACATTAGAGCTTCATCTGTTTTTCTATTTTCTTTGGTAAGGTATACTGAGAGCCAGCTGTTTGCTCGTGTTATCTCAGCTTGGCGCAGAATACCTTGCACCATGCAAAACACAATGTTCGCGTCTGCTATAAGGCACTACTTAGGCCATTTGATCAGCGAGCGGGAGTTCGGCCACTGCCCCTGCCTTCAAGCCCGAGCCCGGCCATGGCCCACGACTACAAGCCTTAGTCTGGCCCGGGCCCGCTGAAAAACGCTTCGGACGACCCGGGCCCGTGCATTGCTCTAGACTAGGCTATATTCCGCATACTACGATGTAGTCCAACATTGCTATGACATGCGTTCGCCAAGGTCACTCATGAGCATGAGGTACGACTATCCGGAGTCTCCCACTACGGCGTGCCTCATAATTACATCGTGGTTTCGGCACGTAAAACCCTATAATGTATTTTCATTTTAACCAAGAGCCCGTACCTAATGACCCAAGCTATTAGACAGTGTGATGAGGGGTGATGATGACTTAGAAAGAGGGACTTTTTCCACCCTATAAAGCTTTTATTGGACCCACTTTGGAATATGCCGGAGTGGATCCGACAAATGCGTCATAGGTTAAACCATTGTGCCAGGTGGTGCTAACTGTATTTCGAATTGGTAGCAGCGACCCATTAGTAAGTGATTACCTTGTTTAGTTAAAGGTTCACCGACGACTACCATACTCCTTAAGGCGAAAATTGAGTGCAACTCTATCCGTGTTTTCATTTCGCGATATATTGGCTGGCATGGTCGATCTGTCTCGTGCGGCACGTTGCAAACGGAGCGAAGTGTGGCGCTACTGCCTCTCTAATCGGGGGATCGCGAGAGGCAGCGCGTGGGTGACGCGTAAGGGCGATTCGCAACAGCCACCCCAGACAGACCTCCGCTCATGTGGTGCTTTGTTCCCATATATGGTATTGGTGGACGCGCTCGCCGATGCCTTATCGAGGGCGTCATCGGTGAACAGAAGACGGCGCGCTACTCTGGCGCCATCCCGTAGCGGTCGTCACCGAAGAGCCCGTCTTGTGCGGCACTACGTTTTTATTCTCCCGTTTTTGCCATACCCTCCTCCTCCGCTTTCCGCCTCATGGTTCCGCTGCTTTGAGCGTCGGCGTACTCGGCGTAACCCGAGCGAACGAGCACAGCGAAGGATGAAAGAGCGAACGCGGAGCGCAGCGGGGGATGAAAGACGGCGATAGCGAAGAGAGCGCGCGACGACCAAAGTGGAGGAGGAGAGTATGGTGAAAGGGTGAGGACGAAAGCAGAGTGCCGCACAGGACTACTAGATGGCGCCATAGTAGCGTGCGTCGTAGTGCATCGTAGTGAGCCGATGACGTCATTACTAAGGCATGAGGCGAACGCGGGGCGAGCGCGTCCACCGATGCCATATATGGAAACAAAGCGCTGGCATGTGCTTCGGACGCACATCGCATGTGCTACTTCGGCCGCGCCACCGCCGCTAGGGAATGCGCACGAGACACTCGTTCCCGTTTTCGCGCTTTCTTTCTGTACAGTGAACGACACAACGGGTGGAATTCAAGACACCTGAAGAGCTGCGCTCAAATTTCGCATTAGGGATCATCTTAACTGTCGGTTAATTTTTCAACCTTACAATTACCGGGGCAATTAAATCAAGGTTGTGAATGTTCTGACAAGAATTAATAATTACAACAACATTTTTTAAGAATGTAGAATCTAATACTCTGACAATTTTTGCTATCCGAGTACTGAATTATGGATAACGCTGAGGACAACGTTGCATGTTTTTAATCATGCTAGCGGAGTCAAACAAATACTTCTTCTTTAATTATAATAATTTAGGAAGCAGCCGCACGTCTTTAGGCGGTTGTTTGCACTTCCTCACAGGGCAAACAGAAAGATTGAACGAAAGAAAAAACTCTTAACAACAATGAAGTCAAAGAGCACGAACACACGCAAAGGTTTGCTCACCGGTCAAGGAATCCAAAGAAGGGACTATTATTGATTTATTATTTGGTTCGAAATTAAATAATGCACAATTGAAATAGAGGACAAGAAAGCAAGGGGCGAGCATTTGAAGGGGCACAACACCTGCCTACCCGTCAGGAAGGAAGTGACAGAAACATAAAAATTATATATAGGAAGAAAGGAAGCAAATAATAAAGAAAGAACAAGATGACAGACCACCAAGGCTGTGCTCACAAACATGCACAGTTCCACAGACAAGTGAAAGTAAACCGAGAGGGAGAGAGAGATAATGAATTTCAATAACAAGGGTGACTCAGTTGCCGAAGCAAGCGCGAGGGTCATTGACAGCGATCATAAAGTAAATAAAGAAACAAAGAAATACTTAAGAATGAACACGATCGTAACCCGATGGTCAAGCCGGCAACGCGCACGAACTACCATAAAGAGTTTAAACGGTCTCCAAGTTCTCGTTAAAGGTTCTCGTTTTTGCAGACGGTACCTAATCACATGCAATTTATTTTGTATTTAGACGCTCGAATAAGTGGGCTCAGACACCGAGATTAATTAACGAGCTTAAGATGTCGCTCTTTTCCAAGAAGATTTCTGGAGCGACACACGCTCGTCAATCATCTTGATTACATTTGCCTCCTTTTGAAGAGTGAATGCTGCTGACCGACTTTCGACTTTGCAGACGTTGTTTCAGCAGGCTTCTCGGAGAGAGAACTAAGAGCAACGTTCCGGTTCTTATGCAGCGAAAGCGCGCGCTTGCAGCGTTTACACGCCGCAAGGCCATTCGTCAACCCTTGGCGCCGACATCTCGACCCGTTCTCGGAAGAGCAAGCAAACGCGGCCTCTGCGGCGTCCTTTTTTTCTCTTTATCTTGGACCACCCCTGCAGAAGTTTACGTTGCCTCGACCCCAACTAGTGTCGACCTACAAAGACAGACGCACGGCGAAGCCGCACCAATGTTGGCTTTAGCCCAAGCTATATTCACCTGTGTCTTAGAGCCCTGCGACTATTGGAATTCGCTTCCGCTTTGGGAATGAACGATGGTGTACTTGTTGCACATACAATGTAGCGACGTGACAATCGACGTAGTCGCGTTCGTGGGTGTCACCAGGGCAATGGCGAAATTGCAAGAACACGCCCCGTGCCCACGCTTAATTCTTGCCGCCTATGGGGCAGGCGCCTGTCTACGAACGCGAGCTCTCCGTGCTCGCTCGGAAATGCATACACAAAGACAAGACAGTCAGACAGGGCACTCGTCAGCGCCCTATCTCATCATCACCATCAGCCTGGTTACGCCCACTGCAGGGCAAAGGCCTCTCCTATACTTCTCCAACTACCCCGGTTATGTACTAATTGTGGCCATGTCGTTCCTGCAAACATCTTAATCTCATCCGCCCACCTAACCTTCTGCCGCCCCCTGCTACGCTTCCCTTCCCTTGGAATCCAGTCGATAACCCTTAAAGACCATCGGTTATCTTCCCTCCTCATTACATGTCCTGCCCATGCCCATTTCATTTTCTTGATTTCAACTAAGATGCCATTAACTCGCGTTTGTTCCCTCACCCAATCGGCTCTTTTCTTATCCCTTAACGTTACGCCCATCATTCTTCTTTCCATAGATCGTTGCGTCGTCCTCAATTTAAGTAGAACCCTTTTCGTAAACCTCCAGGTTTCTGCCCCGTACGTGAGTACTGGTAAGACACAGCTGTTATATACTTTTCCCTTGAGTGATAATGGCAACCTGCTGTTCATGATCTGAGAATGCCTGCCAAACGCACCCCAGCCTATTCTTATTCTTCCGATTATTTCAGTCCCATGATCCGGATCCGCGGTCACTATCTCCCCAAAGTATATGTATTCCCCTACCACTTCCAGTGCCTCGCTACCTATCGTAAACTGCTGTTCTCTTCCGAGACTGTTAAACATTACTTTAGTTTTCTGCAGATTCATTTTTAGACCCACCCTTCTGCTTTGTCTCTCTAGGTCAAGGAGCATGCATTGCAATTGGTCCCCTGAGGTACTAAGCAAGGCAATATCATGGGCGAATCGCAAGTTACTAAGGTATTCTCCGTTAGCTCTTATCCCCAATTCTTCCCAGTCCAAGTCTCTGAATACCTCCTGTAAACAGGCTGTGAATAGCATTGAAGAGATCGTATCTCCCTGCCTGACTCCTTTCTTTATTGGGACTTTGTTGCTTTCTTTATGGAGGACTACGGTAGCTGTGGAGCCGCTATAGATATCTTTCAGTATCTTTACATATGGCTCGTCTACACCCTGATTCCGTAATGCCTCCATGACTGCTGAGGGTTCGACTGAATCAAACGTTTTCTCGTAATCAATGAAAGCTATACATAACGGTTGGTTGTATTCCGCAAAATTTCTCCATCACCAGATTGATAGTGTGAATATGGTCTATTGTTGAGTAGCCTTTACGGAATCCTGCCTGGTCCTTTGCTTGACAGAAGTCTAAGGTGTTCCTGATTATATTTGCGATTACCGTAGTAAATACTTTGTAGCCAGCGGACAATAAGCTGATCGGTCCATAACTTTTCAAGTCTTTGGCGTCCCCTTTCTTATGAATTAGGATTATGCTAGCGTTCTTCCAAGATTCCGGTACGCTCGAGGTCATGAGGCACTGCGTATACAGGGTGGCCAGTTTTTCTAGAACAATCTGCCCGCCATCCTTTAACAAATCTGCTGTTACCTGATTCTCCCCAGCTGCCTTCCCAATTTCTCCAGCGCTCTATATGACTGCGTTCAAACAGTTAAATTCAGGTATGCGTACGTGCTCGAGTATGTGTTTGTGTGTGTTTGTGTCTATACGTATTTGTGTACGTGTGTGTATATGTACTTGAATCAGTGTGTTTGTGTGTATTGGCGTTTGCGTGCATCAGTGTGTGTGCCTAGGTGAGTGTGTGTTCTATCATTTTCTCACGCCACTCTTGTCAGTTGAGGTGACAATCAAATGTTGCATAAAGGTAGGCGACAAAATTTGTCAATACTTTCAACGACAACGAATATATAAATCACTCAGTTAAACGATGTACAGTGTTTTCTGGCCACTGCCGCTGTGCACATTAATCGAGAAGAGCCTCGCGGACGAAATATTGGGACGAATGAAGTGTGCACGGCCCCCACTGAAGCAACTGGGGAAATCGGAACACATTAGTTGTGTGAAAGGCGAAAATAAATGAAGATACCTGGTAGTAGAATCTTGGTTTATCCCTGCTTAGTGTACACGTTCTTTCTTATTTTTTTTCATTGACACACTTGTTGATATAAATTTCCTTTAACTCGATTACACTTTTCTCAATACAAATTTCCTTTAAATCGATTTCCCTTCCCCGCAAATGTTCCATCTGTATCAAACGGGCTGCCTACGTTTCTCTCTTTCTATGTATTTCTTTCTTATATTTTTTTAAATTTACGAGAATTAGGCGTGACGGTCCAGCTTTTGGCTGATTTCGCGCCCCATGGTACTGCGTTCGCGAAGCATCTTCCGCATAACATCTGCCGCGACTGACAGTTCGCAAACCAATTCTGGCCAAGCAGATGATGATTTTTGCCTTCTAATGGAACAGGGGCCTCCAAAGTACTGCCCGCGACCGTTGACGGTCCTTCAGATGACTTCCTGCAAGCAGACAGAGCCTTTTTTATCATAAAACCGGTGGCGCCTCATTCGCCTGATGGGGGCTCCTTTATGAAATTTTCCACCTTTCCTAGCTGGCTTCACTGCAGTAAGAATATCACACCCCGTCCTAGGCAGCACCGACGAATCAGGAGCCTCATGCGGTCATCGTCTGAGGAATGTGTGACACTCCGGTTGGTCGGTCCCGGTCACTACGCCAGAGAACGTGCCGAACACTTCTTGACTCCGCCAAGCGTGCTGGGTCCTGAGAGCTTTCACCAGCCTTTGGCGCGCGAATACACAGTATGCAAATGGCTCGACAGTATAAAGCCCGTTTCTTCGCTCTTCGATGCCTCTTTCCTGCAGCCTGTATCATCGGTACGATAGCAGACTTTAACAGCCCCAGTCACGCAACCCGTAGTCCCAACTGAAGTGACTCACCAGAGCAGAAACCGTGCGCTGTAATAGCAGGTGGTGGTGGTGGTGGAAAGCCTTTATTACAGTAATGAGAGGTTTGAGCCCCATAGTGGGGTTCCACATACTGGGTGGAGTCCCTAGTCCGAGACTCCATTGGTCGAAGCCGCCAGCCTGGCTCTCTGGACCAACGCCTTCAGGGCCTGAAGGACTGAACAACCAAGCAGGGCCGCCTCCCAGTCCTATCGGGTAGAGGTAGAGAGCGATAAACGGGATGCGAAAGGCAGGGATGTTAACCGGATAAGATTCTGGTTTACTACCCTGCACTCGGGGAAAGGGAAATGAAAGTTGGAAAGAACAGCGGAGAGAAAAAAGCCAAGGAACAAAAGAAGGTAAGGAATTTCGTGAATATCCATGAGAATTACAGTACCTTCAAGAGGCCACTCGAACATAAAAATTTCAATAGTGCCTTCGTTGTCTTGCGGTGTGACGGCTGCATAGGTCGGCGTACAAAGAGTGTCTACTCCGAATACGCCCAGTCGTCAAGACGCGCCAGTACGGTCGCGAGTGACTGCCTGTGTGCGCTGTATCGGGGACAATGACAAAGAACGTGTTCGATACTTTCCTCGGTCACTCGCAGCACTATCCTCCCATCCGATGAGGAAAGCAAACGACTTCGTAAATGCAACGCCAAGCCACAATCGGTAAAGTACCGTTGTCTCGGGTCGGGATTGCAGACAGGGATCCAGTCGTTGTAGACGTTGCAGACAGTTGCAGACAGGGATCCAGTCGATGTAGACGTGTGTGCTGGAAACTAGGTGTGTTCTACAACGATTGTGTGATATCATTCGCTACCAATCGAAGAAGCGCTGCTGCATCTGTTCTTGACAGTGGGAGTGGCTCCTGCACGCCGTCTTCGTGAACAGATCAAGCATCTTTATCGGCATGTTCATTACCCATTATGCCACAGTGGCTAGGGAACCACTAAAATGTAACGTCATGTCCTTGTTCAACGAGGCGATGAATGAGCTCTCGGATTTGTAGCACTAGTTTTTCGTAGTGTCCACGGCGTAAGGCGGAAAGCAAGCAATGTAGAGCTGCCTTAGAGTCGCTGAATTTCCTCCACTTTTGAGGTGCTTCCCCTCGAATTATGCATAGTGCACTACGAAGAGCAGCAAGCTGCGCGGCTGCCGATGTAGTCAGATGCGATGTCTTGAACTTCAAGGTGGTGGCTTTCACAGGAAAAATCGCTGATCCTGCACCACCGAGCATTTGCCTCTGTTTTTTTTCAGACGATACTGCCTTATCGTGTATACCTGCCATCAGATCACACAGCTGCGGCGAGAGTTTTCTTTCCCCCTTGGTGCTTGGCTCAGCTATGTTGGTGCTTGGCTCAAGTTCAACTGACAGTAAAAGGGATTACAACGAAGGTACAACTCCTCTCAGGTAGAGAAAGAGAGAAAGATAGAAGGCAGGAAAGCCAGGGAGGTTAACCAGACGCACGTCCCGTTTGCTACCTTGCACTGGGGAAGGGGTATGGGGATGAAGAGAGAGAGAGAGAAAGAGAGGAGCGACAGAGAGACCACAGTTGAAGGTTCATACCGAGTCTACACACGGTTCCCAAGACCTCTCAGGTAGGGTTTGGGTTCAGGGTTAGGGCTCGATTGTATTGACAGGCTCGGACCATGTGATAAGTATCGCCCCCCCCCCCCCCCTCATACACACAGAGAGAGCTAGCACCTGCCATTGACCATAGGGTCAAAATGTTTCACTATAACGGGGCAGAGCATCGTGTTAGTACACTTACAACAGGCGACGACATCACGGGGCAGCCCGAGCCCGAGGAACGCGTCTCCTATCTTGTTTTCAATGTAAATAGGTTTCTTTCGCTCTTTGGGTCCGTTTTCGAGGTCAGATGGCCGGCAATTAGCGGACTTCCGTTGAAATCGCGTGCGCTTGCGCAACTGCAGTTATGAGGCGCGTTAACTTCTTAGATGGCGGTGACGGTCGAAGGTAGACTGCGGTGACGAACGCGTAACTAGCCCGCGGCGAAATTTCGTCGCCGAACCTCGACTAAGCTGATTATACTGATTATACTAAGCGATTATAGTTGACGGACGTGTTGTCGTGCGAGAACGTTGTGGCGTTTGAAAGTTTAGGTGCTGTGGTCGATGGTGGCACCGCGCCTCGCGTTTCTCCGTCACTTTAATAAAAAGAAATAAATGAATAGTAAAATTTTATGAAAGGACTAGGGCGGCGAACTTCGCGACACCCATTCGATCGTCCTAAAAGTCTTCGTACTTTCTAGAAACATCACGCTGGCCATCATGTGAAAAAGAAAATGCCAAGCCTGATTACTCGTAAAAATTTTGCATTTACGCGTCCAAAAGCTTAAACATAAAAACAGGTACGAACACCGTATATATAGGATATGGGCTAAGCTGAGTTTATGCATTTTACACAACCGGCATTCATGTGAATCCATCTAACCTCTTACCTCTCGTACGTCTTACTACGAAGCCTTTTTTCACGGTTATGAAGTTATTATTGTAACTGTGTTCTTATTCTGTTGAGCGCATCTTGTGTATTGTTTTGTACCGCATCCTTATACATCTTTCTACCATTTTGTATTCATTGTATGTGAACAGAAGTCGTTGGCGGCCCACTTGCAGGCGTTCAGAATTTCTGACAATTATCTACCAAGAAAAGAACCGCACATCAACAGTTCATAGCCAACAGTAGACAGTGCGTTGTTACTACTTACCTCAGCATGGCGAAGTTGCTTTTGAGGAAGCCTCTAGAATAAGCTGAGTGATGCAAAGTGAGAATAACGATTGAAAAGAGTACTAGCGGTCGCGTACGTTTGCATCGTTTTCCACTTCGATATGATATCGACACAGACACGCACGCACGCACGCACGCACGCACGCATGCAGCGACATCAAGTTCTACTTTCTTAAGATTCTACTTAAATTCTATAGTTATTCTACACATTCTATTCTACCTAAATTCTATTTCTTAAAATTCTACTTTCCAGTTGTAAATATTTCAGACATTCTAAACGGTAATGGCACAGGCCGTTTAATCATCGTGAGAAACGCGAGAAACACCAACAACTCAGAGTTGGAAGGAGCAAATAGCACGACACACTTGCTTAATATTTCAGAGCAACGGCCGTTACAAAAATAGCCCCAAAAAAGAGTATTTCAATGTATTAATATCCACTCTGATATATCATTCGTCCTATACATAGCAGTAACGGCCACGGTGTCATATTTCATTTAGTTCAACCACCTTTCTTGTTTCCAAGTGCAGAACACTTAAAGTCAGAACGTGAATGCGGTTTTCATACGTAGATAAAAACGCTGAGCCCTTGTAAGCGGAGGCGTTGTCGCTTGAACAGAACACCGGACAATCGATGTTGAAAGAAACGAATGAGATCAAGTGAGGAGAAAAATAGTAAGCGAGCTGGCGCTAGTTCTTTCAGCAGACGTGGCTGAAGATGGAGGACTTCGTGCAAGCATATCTCTGAAATCGTGTCCGAGAGAAACCCGCTGTAACCATAGCTGTAGCCTCTGCGTGCAAGCGCTTGATATATGACAGTGTTCAAGTTCACCGGCACACAATGTCCATTATTATGTGGCATCGATCCTAGCTGGGGGTAAGAAACTGCGTGACTTCAGTGATATTTTGTTGCTGGCCTGGTTCGCCACAATTTTTGTATACTTTTGTTTTGCGCTCGTTTCGCAGTAGATAATGAAATAGGTTCTACGTGTAGTGAGAAATACAATGCCCAATGAAAAAGTTGGAGGACGCTTAAGCTTCGCCTTTAAGAGTGGAACGCGATAGCATTCAACGATCCCTGACTGCTTCTCACGCTTCCCGGCAACTGGAACGTATGTAACCGTAATGTTTAGGTATTGCAAGAAACCAGGCGCGCCGATCCGTGGCCCCGAGACACCCACGCGCCGGCGTGCGCAAATGGCGGACGCCGCGGTCGGCCTGTGAATTGTGGAAATTCTGGAAAAGTGGTTTCTTTGAGTTTTCGAGTAACAGAATTATGTTTTCTCGTATAGTTAAATTACTATACGACATCTATCATATCTGTAGGTTGTGTGTATGTCGTAGTTTATGATTCTTCTCCGTATTTTAGCTTGAGAAATTAAATTATTGCAGCAAATTTCTTGCGTCACATGGATGGTCTGGGTATGGGCAATTTGAAAATATTTTTGCTGAAACGGCGATTGATGCCGAACGCTAGACGCCGACGCGGGCATGTTAACGCTATCGCGTTAAGAAGCCGCGTTAAGAAGCGTACGCAAGGCTGTAGTGCCCTCCTTACCTCCCTCAAAAAAGAGAGAGAGAGAGAGAGAAAGGAAAGTTGGAGCCTGCGAAGGCTAACCACCTTGGAAAAACCAGGCAGGAGTGGCACATACGGGCAAGATGGGCTCTTACGTCTACAGCCGCCATGAGATTTGTACTACCCGTGCGTTCATTTGTGGAGAGAGGGGGGAGGAAAGGCAAGCAGATTAACCAGATGCACGTCCGATTTGCTACCCTGTACTGGAGGAAGGGATGATGGGTTGAAAAGAGAGAAATAATAGAAAGAGAGAGAGAGGACCAGTCGCGCGCGCTCTGAAAGGAGCACACCAAGTCTGCCGCTCAAGGCCGTCTAGAAATAAGGACCCTGCAGAAACATTTGGTGGCGAAGTTTACTCCTAACTCTCCGTAATGGCAGACAGCTGTGGATCCTAGGAAGAATACGCTACGTTGTCTTGAGTCTTCGTTTCACAAATTTGTATTTCCGGGCTTCGAGTGCTCGATTACTGCATCTTCGTGCTGCTATATCACTTACTGCCTTCGTTTGCTGTTTATTTCAGTTGATTGAGTGAGTGCCATGGGGAGAGATAGATAGAGAGAGAAGTCATAAGGGAAAGGCAGGGAGCATAATCAGGCTGAGCCCGGTTGGCTACCT
Organism: Dermacentor andersoni; assembly: GCF_023375885.2. Taxonomy (NCBI): domain Eukaryota; kingdom Metazoa; phylum Arthropoda; class Arachnida; order Ixodida; family Ixodidae; genus Dermacentor; species Dermacentor andersoni. The sequence continues at coordinate 96,425,628 of NC_092819.1, read as the reverse complement.
TGCACTGGGGAAAGGGGATTGAAAGAGGAGAAGGAAGAAACAAGGTCTCAGTTTGCGCTGTTGCACACACAAGTGTTCATCGCTGAGTAAGTCACAGGCGGTCATACACGCTGGTGCATTTCAAGAAACGCACCAGCACCTTTCTGGCCTTGCACACAGCAGACGCACGAGGCCATGGGCCCAAGATCTCCTCTGTGAAAGGACGGTCGTCTGAGTGATCCAAAGCTGTACGAAGGGCACTCTTCTCGTTTTCGTAATTGGGGCAGTCACACAGGAGATGTTTGGCTGTTTCTTCGACACCATATCTGCTGGAATTGGGACTGTCCGCCATTACAATTAAGAATTAGTAGGCGGCTGTGAAACTCCTGCTGACAAGCGGCACAGTAGCATCTCTTCCCGTCCGGTATAACCAGGTAAAAGTTGCAATGTCATATGCGGGTCCAGCATATGACGCCGGTTGGTAAACTCCAGTGTGTTCCATTTCCTTACAGTAATAATATGGGCAAGACCCCTAAGGGGCCGCGCTGCATCAGTTCTCAACAATGGTATCAAGGTGCTTTCACATTCATCTTGTGCCTCACGGGCATATTTGTCGGCAATTTCATTGCCAGTAATGTTGTAGTGCCCAAGTGTCCACTGAAGTACAATGTCATGGCCTCCGTCCACCGCTTGATGGTAGCGTAATCGTATCTCCCCTAACAATTGTTCATGTGGGCTACGGTGCAGAGCTGATAAGATTGATTGCAGGGCTGCCTTTGAGTCACAGAATATACCCCAGTGATTTTATGATTGTTGCTGCACATAAGCACTGCACTATGAAGGGCGGAAAGTTCGGATCCTTTAATGAGCGACATACACAATAAATGCGCGTTTGAAACCATGGAACGTAACTTGCTATATTTTGTCCATTCGAAGCGAGAGTGGCAGCTCCTGTACAACACAGCTCTCAAAATGAACTTTATCTGAACAAATCAGTTTTGATTTTTTTTTCGCTTAGGTTACCACGTGGCATAACGTTATAATAAAGATAAATATGTGCTCGTATAAGCATGCAGGCCCCGATTCACAGAGATACTTCTATATTAACTTATAAAATGTGTTGTCCATAGTGCATCTTTCATTGTCTTCAGTTTGATTACTGTTCAATTTTACGCTTTTGAGCACGCGTTCGTGAATTGTCTTTGTCCAGTTGCTCATGCTATTCACTTCATAAACTAGAATACACCGAAACCAAATGCATTATTAACGGCTACAGCTTCGTTCTTATTGAAAAATCAAATGTGCAGATTCAGCACACGTGTTTAAATATATGTGACGCGAGCCTTTGATGCAGCGGTTAACTAAATTATCTACAACTAACAGCGGTACGTACAATTGTGTTTACTTTCACCCTGTGCAACGTGCAACCTCATGCAATATTTATGTTTATATATCCACCACAAAGGTAACAACTTTAATCTCGGGCAGTGTTTATGTTCACGCACTACACCCGCTCTCAAGCCGTGCCGTGATGCTAACACCAAATCAGGCGGATGCAGTGTGTGGGACGTCGCCGTAGTGATGTCACAAGGACGAAGGCGATGTTATGATGCTTGTCGATGGAAGAATGCTGATGGAAAGCGTGTGCACAGAGAAGCGCGACACATACCTAGCCACATTTAGAGGTTCTGTACCTTTTGTGTCACAGTGGCAGATGCCCGTTCTGGAGGATTGACCAAGAGCGGGCACACACCGAAGGGCACATACTGAATTGATAAGTGACTAAAAATCGCCAAAGAATCCACTGAATGTAATTCGCCATTCTATTAAGAGGTCGTTGTGCTTAAGAGATACCTGTGAGCCTCGTTATTCGGTCAGTTTTTATGTACGCTTTTGTTTCGTTACGCGGAACAAAAGTGTTAAATGAAATGCTTTTAGCTCCCGTTGTCGGCGACCTTCAAGTGTCCTTGAGCCAAAAGCCAGAGCCGTTATCCGGGTACTCGAACGACAACATCCGGGCAAGTTGCGAGAACAAAACGAAATCATCCGCGCAACCAGTCAAGACTGCATTACATACGCTAGTAACTTATAGAACAAGTTACCAAAATATAACTTTCGAGTTCTTCCAAATGTTTGTTCACAACAGCACTGAAGCTGTAACTTTCAGTACGCTGAAGTTTTATTTGTCATTTCCAATAGGGGGCGACGTTAGAAAGGCAGATACAGGGCACTCTACACTTCATTGTTATCTTTTGGCGCTGAGACAGAGTTGCCAGTACTCTCTACAACGCCAACGGTCCGTGAGTTCCTCGACGCGTCCGCTGCGCCGGCAGCGTCCAAGCCGGTAGCGTCCGGCGCACCGCGGGTGGTTTTTTGACCCAGACGAGACTTGCAAAGAGGTTCTGTCTCTGACAAGAAACATATGCGTCCATATGGACCAGTGCACAGTATGGCGTGGTGCGGCATGGTGTGGTGCGATGTGTCGTTGCGAACGTGCACTACATCTATTTTAAGATTGTGGCTAGTATCATCTCCTACCAATCTGCTTTGCCGGTAGCCATTTCATGCTTACATCTGCTCTCGATTACGGGTGAGCCAGCATTTTTTCTTACTCGCACTTCCTTGTCTGTCAGCGTACTAGGGTTATATAAGCCCGTTCGCTGGTACTAGCATTTGGCTCACGTATAGCATTGCTATATGTATGCACAATCATATCCGCCGAGATACTGACTTGCCACGTCGAATGCAAGAAAGTAGGCAAAGAAAGTTTAACGATAAAAGAAATTATTTAAGAACTGTTGTAGCTAGGAAGGAAGAGTGAGACAGCCAGACGAGGTGTCACATACGCACGCATTTAATGGCCTCTCAGACGTGTTCTATTTCCAGAAGAAGAGCATGCGCTGCCAGATCGGCGACCACGTGCAGTCACAGGGAACTGTGTCTTCCCGCTTTCACTAGATGGCAGCATATACATCTCCCCAACAGAACAAGCGAAGTTTACTGCAGCAGGCGGCTTCAAGCACCTCCCACTTCTAGTATGCATGTGGGAAGTGTCCTGGCAACACGAACGGGCGTCTGCTACACCGTCAATGATACAAACATTTTCTGCGTTGGTTTTAGCAGGGGAATAGCGAACTAGCTGTGTCCTGTTCCTGCGTACAGCACTAGTGTCGGTGGTAACAAAGTAGGACCAAGGCTCATCGGCTGGGGCATGTACTGTCGCTTTGCACTTGAGGTCTGTCAACCAGACGTCGTCTCCGTAGAATAGCTCCGGCAGGTCGCGGACTCCGTGACGTCTGCCGAAGTCTTTCCTTTGACGTTTCTGGTACTGTTCCTCGAACTTCCGAAGCCTCTCTTGATCCGACAGTTGGGGTGTCAGCTTGGTGGAACTAAGAGGAAGTTTGGTTCTTAGCCGACGACCCATCAGTAGTTCCACAGGGGTACTCCATTTGGTCTAGCCAGAGTCCAAGGAACGTGAGGCGCTAGACATTAAACAAGCATTTGGCTTCATTCAATGTCAGTCCCGCCTTGACGAGTAGGTGCAGCACATTTCTGAATGTCTCATTGTGCTCATGCTGATTCGATCCCCAGATAAGGATGTCCTCCATGTGACAGACAACCCTACTGAGGCCTTGTAAAATGCATGACATCTGTTTCTGGAAGTGTTCAGGAGCAAACGCAATTACAAACGGTAATCGTTTGAAATCGAAGCGTCGATCCAAAAGGTGAGATGAACATGGTGAGCTTTTTAGAACCTCTACAAAGTGGAATTTTCCAGAATCCAAAGTTAGCGTCCAGTTTGGAGAACACTTTAGCTCCATGAAGAAGTTTGAGAGTGTGCTCCACGGAAGGGGTAGGATGCCATTCTCTCAGAACATAGCGGTTCAGTTATGTGAAGTCCACGAAGATTCTCACATCTCCGGAGGGCTTTGGGATGACTACCATTGGTGCACACCACTCAGTCGGCTCGTCAACAGGTGATATGACACTGAGTTTCTGCATTCTTTGTAGTTCCAACTTTGTCCTTTCGTATAAAGGAATTGGGATGCGTTTCGGAGAGCTGAGTGCGAAAGGTTTCGCTCCTGCTTGCAGCTGAATCCGGTGTTCCTTGTGCAGCTTGCCAAGTCCCTGGAACAACGCTGGAAATTCTTCTTTCGGATTCATATTCTCAGCACTGGCGTTTACAAATGTCACCATGCGGAGTTCTTCGATCGCTGGCTTGCCTAGCAAGGGAGTGTGGACTTCATCTAAGACGTAGACATCCTGAGCAGTTGTGCGGTCGTAGTAGATGAGCGCGAGTTGCGCCACTCCTGCGGCTGAAAGAAGCTTTCCGTCTGGACCATGTAGGTGGCGAGGAGGAGCTGAAAGAAAGGGTCTGTCCTTGAGCGTCTGGAATACTTACTTCGGGAGGGCTGTTTCGTCAGCGCCAGTGTCAGTCTTGAAATCTACTGGCTGACCTTGAACCAAGACGGTTACCTCCCACGTTCCAGCATCCGACGTCTTTATTATTCCGAGTAATCCTGCTTATAGATTGGCTTGTTGCGTTTCGTCACAATCGAGGCGCCGCGACATGCATACGGAGGCGTAATGACCCTTTTTCCGCAATTCCTGCAAACTTCCGAACGTGCTGGGCACAGAGTACGAGGGTGACGCTCTTGACGGCACAATCAGCATGGTTTCTCCATGCTGTTTTTACCGGAAGATGAAGATGGCTTGTTTGCCCCACGTGAATAGCTGCTGCTTTTGTCCTGTTTCGAAGTACGCCAAGTGTATTGGGGAGCGGACGCAACTTTGTTCACACATGGCGCTTCCTGGCGGAGCTCGACTTGTTGTTGACGGACGCTCTCGATCTGGCGGACGGACTCGAGAGCCTTCTGAAGAGTGAGGTCTGCGTCGAGCTGTAGCCTGGCGGATAGCTGCTTATCTTTTATCCCAACTACGAGGCTGTCGCTCACGAACTCTTCTCGAAGAGCGCCGAACTCGCAGTCTTTCGAAAGTGTGTGAAGCACAGTAATAAAATCTTCGGCCGACTCACCGTCTTGCTGCACTCTGGTGTTGAATCTGGCTCGTTAAAAGATTACGTTGCGTCGTGGGATAAAATATTTGTCAAACGGCGCCACGACTGCGTCGAAGGAGTTCTCTTCAGATAGAGCAAAAGTGGCGTAGATTTCCTCGGCTTGCTCGCCCATGATGTAGAGTAGCGCGTCTACTTGATGCTCCTCGGACTGAACACACAACCCTGAAGAGGTTCGGAAACATTCAAATCTTTGTTTCCATTCCGGCCACTCGTTCGGCGACGAAAAGTTTAAGGCGTCCGGCGGTTGAATTATGAATGACGCCATGGCCTCGAACGTTAAGGGGTCGCGTTGCTTGAGTACTGAGATGTGCGTATAGGGGGCAGCTCACCGGCGTTTCGTTGCTGCCATCGCCCTTCACATGGAGGAGGACTAGGAGCCGATGTCCGCTGGAAGAACCTGTTCTTCCGACACCATGTTGTAGCCAGGAAGGAAGAGCGATATGGCCAGACGAGGAGTCACATACGTACGCGTTTAATGGTCTCTGAAACGTGTTCTATCTCCAGAAGAAGAAGAGCACGCACTGCCAGATCGCCGACCACGCGCAGTCACGAGGAACTATGTCTCCCCGCTTTCACTAGATGGCAGCATATACAACAATAACTACATTGTCCAAGAAACGAAGCTTTGTGTTTCGAATAACACTGTGCCCGCTAATACGTGTAGAACTGCTCAAAGTTTACAGCTCCGTCGAACTACTTCCACAACGTTGTCACCTGGGTATAGAAATAGACTGGTGAGGTCTTAAAAGCCAGTAGCACCTAAAAAGCAGCAGTTCGTATAATGAATGGCTTCGAGCTGGTAGGTGGCAATGTAGACAGGGGAAGCCAGATAAAAACTCGTCCTGTGGAGACTTCTCAGACCTTTGAGCAGCTCCCCTGTCGTGATCAACACGACATCCAGGTAAAGACGCAGGCACCCCTACAGTGAATCGCTCGCAGATGAATGCCAAGACCGATACTGGGACCACCATGATAGGTGGATAGTGAGACGTCAAGATGGATTCTTCCGCAAAATTTCTCTACGCACAGCTTTGAGAAGCGTAGATACGAACACAGATACCGCGAGTCTTCTCCCTACGCGCCCTCCCACAACGTTTTCTTCTTTATCGTGCCGTTGTCTCACATCGTTTCAATGCTTGGCTCGCCGAAGTTGCTTTACATAACCTAAACCAAAAACACCTAATCTGCTGCGTGCTCTGCGGAGCGTGTCGGTGACGGCATTTTTGCCTCGTCTGTATGCAGCGCAGGACAGGCCATTTGCATTCTTTAAGCACGCCACTAGCACCACTGCGGTTGTGTCCTGCGTGCTCGTCTATTGTTATGTTAAACCCTTCCAGATCGTTAGCAGCTGTCGCAAACGTTGCGCCCCGACTGTGGTCGGCGAGGGTGGCGTGTGGAGAGAAGGAAGCAGGCAGTGCACGCATCTTCCGTGTAGCCGGTACTACGGGACGAAACTTTCCACGTGAATAGCGTCAATAATATCGCTTCCAAGAGCGCACCGACGGGCCGAACAACGGCGTCGATTCCCACTGCTAAGAAAAAGTAAAAAAAAAAGGCAAACGTTCAAAGAATCATTGTGGTGGGAATATTTAAGCTGAATTCACACGGGTCAGCTGTGTGCAACTTCCTAGCGCGAAAGTAAATAGCCTTTTACACGTGATGGACAAAGTCACGAATACCCACTGAATGGCAGAAAAAGAACCCACAGTTGAGCTTCTATAGACAGCGCACAGTCACAACGCACACAAAAACGCACACACGCCTCCCCACCTTTGTAACCACTTCTTTGTAACCATATCGTGAGTTTTCGTAAAGCAATTAAGGCAAAAATTTTACCTGCAAAAGGTTTGCGAGTGTCCCGCATAGCAGAAGAGGTTTAAAGGCGCCTCAGCAAAGCTTTGCACTGTCGCGTGTGCCACCGTGGCATGCAGCGAAGCCGCCTTGTGCTTTCGTTTGCGTTTGTGCGGTTCGCTATTCCATTTCGACTCGCGGGCTGTGTATCACAGCTACTTCACCAAGCAAGTGGGCCTGTCGAACTAGCTGCGGTGGTCCTCTCGTGTGCGTATACCCGTGCTTCCGTACTCCAGAATCTGTTGCGCGCGATTTATGGACCGCACGCTTTCAACGAACGCTCGCAGGCATCCGTAAAGTCGAGAAAGAAAGGAGAGAGAAGGATCGCGCTTGCAAACGAAGAAGAGTGGCACTGGGAGAGCGTCCCGCCGAATCCATGCCACGAATGCCAGATAGCTCGCAGACGCCCGGCGCGATAGAGGCTTTCTCACGTACGTTCCTTCATATGCGGAGGCGCTAGCAGAGGCGATTAAGCAAACACTGTCAAACTCAAAGAATACGGCACGCGGCTGCTACTGACATGTCCGCATGTAGTGCGGTTGATCTACAGAAAAAAAAGATAAACCATTTTGACAGCTTTTCTATTATTACCATCTGCAAGTACGTTGAAACCGGCTTAATTAATTTTTGTTTGGTTGATTTCAAAAGCTTTTACAAATGTTATAGTCCCGTTAAGGAACCATGAATACAAAGTTAATTAAGGGCTTACGCTTGCACTAAAGATTGCTTTGTCTGTAATTTGCGCTCGTGTTATAGATCAAACAGCTTTGGCTAACCAAAGTTTAGAAATGCGTCATAGAGACTGATGAGTAGTTTCATTTAGCCGTTTGGAGTTCACATAAAAAAGCTAACCTTTTTTTTTATGTCACTCTGTGAAGTCTTTTTCCCATGTTCGTTAGCATCACTGTAGGTTCTTTTGGGATCGCGAACCCCGCTGATGCCTAATATAACTGGAACCCTTCACTTAAAAACACATTTAGGAGTGCGCATCATTTTTACTTCGAGAGAGAGAGAGAGAAAGCAAGGGGAGGAAAGGCAGGGAGGTCAACCAGACGAGCGTCCGGTGTGCTACCCTACGCCGGGGGTAAGGGAAAGCGGACTAAAAAGAGGAAATAAGGGAGAGAGTGAGTACTGAGTGCACGCGGGAGGATGCACCGGGACACTATAAACGGTCTCTTAAACCGGTGCACTTCAAGTACTGTACTCGTGCACGAATCGCTTTTTGTGCCGGTGACGGATGTTACCACGGTCCGAGGGTCTTTGACTTAGAGAACACCCTCGAGTCCAGTCGGCTTCAAGTTGCCCTGAGGAAGAAGCGTTGTATGTCGTAGTGAGGACAGATACACAATAATTGCTCGGTGGTTTCCTCGCGCCTACAGGAGCCACAGATTGCGCTGTCGGCCATTTCAATACGATAGGAGCAAGCGTTCGTGAACCCCACTGCTAGCCACAAGCGGCACAGCAAGGTTGTTTCGCCGTGGGAAAGGCTAGATGGTAGTTGTAGCCGTAGCAAGGGGTCCAGCTTATGCAATCGGCAATTGAAAGCACTTCAACTCCAAAAATTTGGTGTCTTTTTTGCGTGCAAGCAGACGAAGTTCCCTGGCAGCGTCCGTCCACGTCAATGGTAGTGGCCAGGGCGTCTTTCAAGGATGAACATTATGTTATAGCGTCTCAGTCCCCAAGGGAAACCTCTTGTGTGCATATATTGATCCCTAACGAGCGCGCAAGCTACTTGTACACAGTTATACATATGTTTGTTTTCGTACATATCAATCACCGACAATTTTTTTGGCATAGAATTTACGCCACGTCGCCATTCAGAGCTAAGGCCTTCCCTTTGTGCCATGTGCTATGTATACCTCAATAACGGCGTGCTGTGCTCGAAAGGAGCTGGCAATTCGTCAGAGACCACGAAGGTTTAGAGCGTGCGAAACTCGCAGCGCCTGCTTTGCTCGTCCTCCATGGTGTCGCTTTCACAATGCCAACGACATGTGCAGTCAGCGAGATAATTTTCAGTTTCTGCTTGTAGAAATGTTCCCATTAATCTTACCCGACTTTGAGTATAGAAGATAAGAAAGCGGAGAGGTTTGCTAGATTCGATCTACAGATTTACGCTCTGCACGCAGGGCGTCCCAGCGAACTTCAGCCAAGCTGTTCAAAAAAAAAAAAAAATTAAAGAACACAGTGCAATATACAATTATAAGACCTACAGTGTTCAGTCGTCAGATCTCTGACCACATGTTTAAAATCTTGTCTTGCACCGTGTTCTTTCAATCTTCTTTTTTTCCACTGACCAGCTTGACTAAAGTTAGCTAGGACCCCCTGTATAACTGCCTCATCGAATCCTACTTCTCACTGCGAAACAACTTCAACACCCAGTGACACACGTTTATGTTTATTGTTATTCTGAACCAGAATTGTTTGTTCTGAACTATACAGCCCAGCTTTTCCGTTTATCTCCACGGCTTCACCCAGGCGCTGGCGTCTAAAGTGGTATGCTGCACGCCATCGTCATTTACTAGAATGCACATCATGAAAAAATGAAAAATTTGGTTACCCGTCTAAACGATGAACTGAGCATAAAATCGTGATGGGCGTGGGATTACGCGGCCATCCAACGCATCCCAACGGTGAGTATAACCCTTATTTTACACCGAAGCTGTTTATGGTTAGGGTTTCGTGGTTTTTTGTGTCCGTCAACAAATCTGCGCGTGCAAAAACTAAGCTCCCGAATTTGATGCCAAATCGCTTCATTCTATGCAAAAGCTTATACGTCTGATCATTTGGATATGATCTTCAGTAGATTAGTTACCAATAGGGCACCATTTTCGAGATCAGGAGACTCAGGTAGATTGTGTGGTAATAAGTTTATTGAATTGTTCGGCAGGTTTTTGGAAACCAAGGCTCAGGTCTCCCACGACGGGACGTCGGTATTAAGGTCCCTCAATAATAAGGTAGCGACATCTGCCACGCGCGCCACCTAGGAAGTTCCTGTAGCAGACGGCGCCCAAGCTAAACCGCGGCGCCGCGGCATTCGTAAGGCGAAAAAATATTTGCACTCGCGCGGAAACAAAACCTACTGGTGCCTGACTGTGATGCAAAAAAAAAGGGGGGGGGGGGGGGCTCGAACTGCTAAATCTAGTCCTTTAATTTGAAATGAGCGCTGAAAGAAACACGCTCAAGTGAGCGGAATGAGTGCTTGATCGCCTCGATTCGGCATGTTTACCTTTCGTATTTTTACGCTCATCACCGCGCGAGCCTTGGTGATTGCTTGCGCTTAATCCCGTTTGCTCTGTGAATTCAATTCCTTTGCTTGTAAGTGTGCTGCGTACACATAGCGGTTACTTTCAACGAATAATTCGTGTAAAAAAGAAGGGCGACAGTGGCTCGTACCGAAAAGCTTTCGACATAACGTCGCTGAAACGTGCGATCCTCATGGCAACTAAACAACATCCTGTGTGTGTGTGGAAACGAGTGTGCCAACAGTCTTCTTGCCGCTGAGTGTGTCTGTCGATCGTGTAGCGATTACACGACGACTGTTGTGTTTTGTGGCTCAGTGCTACGAGCCAGTGCAACTCTCGTGACATTCTGAAGCGGCGGCATGGATTGTGTCAGCGAGTCTCCTCCATCGTGTTCGGGCTGCCAGCGCGATCTAATCTCGTGGCACACCAATATCGAGCGTAGTGTGTGCGCGTGTGTGAATGTGGTTGGCTGTTCTCGTGAACCGTGCGACGTCGCCACGTAAACTTGAATCATGACGCGCATTGTTGTGTTTATGCCTTTTCGCCTCCGTGCACCGCTAAAGCCCCTTAAGGATTAGAGGGTCCTTTTACGAAACGCACGCGAATTTGCCTAGCTAATTACTGCACTGTGTTTTGCTGGCGATCCGTGTATCGCTTCTGTCGTTTTTCTTATGTTAATTTGCAGTTGTGTGTTTTTCATCAGTAAAATGGCATCGCCGCATACTGAAACATCTTCGAGTGTAAGGGAAACTTGGAAGGAACGAGCTCGCAGGTGTATGTAATGTACTTTGATATATTGTATTATACTTTATTATCTGATGGCCAGTAGCAGTGGCTATGCAGTATTTGTTTTTAAAAGCACAGTAATGCAGGCACTTAGGAATATATTTATTCGCATATGCAATGCACAAGATACGATTAGGATATGCAGAGTTGGAAATCACTTTTTAGACATATTGGAAAGCGCAGTTAACAACGCGCGCACAAACACAGGAAAGTGTAAGTAGAATTCACTGCTGAAATTTGTGATTTTTATCGCACGTAACGCAATGCGGATATTTGTCAGCGAGTTAATGCGCTTCTGCCTAACTATTTACTTGCATGCCAGGTCATACTGCACTTGCTGAGTCAACGGGCTCATATTGCACTAAAATCAATAATCTCCACAAACTTCGGCCGTCAACATTCATGCGCGCGAATGAAACACTATCGCAGCTCTGCACACACACGTGTATACTTTCTCTCGCACCTATATCACTCTACGTTACTTTCCTCGCATAGTCGTGCAGTTACCGATGGTTCAGTCTTTCCGTCCCCAATTCTGTGCAACCATACTTTTCTTCTGGTTAGGTTCTAGTTGCCGCGCGGGACGCAAAATAACTTCTTGCCATCCTTCGTCCGGTTTCGGCACCCAACCACACAGCAACAAGGCATTTCGGCGCTCCCGGAACAAAATTATCGCAGCAATGTGCATAGCACAACAGGCGAAACGCGCGCACTTCGTCCGGCGCGCAGGAACTTTCATGGCGGCAAAGGAGCGGAGCAAGGTCACATGTCACCGATCAGCCTATCGCTGGCGTAGTCGGCTGGATCAAATCCTTTCTCTACTTTGGAATTATTGAGGGATCTTAGTCGGTATCTTCTTTCAGCGCCGCCTCGCGGGTCTGCTGAACGGCCCAGGGTCGGTCTCCGACGTCGGAGGTGCGCAGAGCGGCGCGGCCCACCTCAGCGATAGGGTCTCGGAGCTTAACTCGTTTTTGCGTTGGACGTTACATTCCGATAGCATATGTTTGAGTGTAGCTGTGTCCTGTTTCTATATCTTACATGTCTTTTCTTTTTGTACTTGGGGAATATCCGTTTGAGGTGAAACGGGTTCGGGAAGGTATTTGTTTGTAGTTAGCGTAGCTAGAGCCACTGCGTGTGCCCCGCTAGTCTTTGTGTGGTGGTGGGAATGTTCTTCTCGCTTGTTGGTACATCGTTGTGATAGCGTTGTGTCCGGCCAGAATATCTCGTTCGGCTCGGGGGTCTTCCCGAGAGGTCGGCCGGGCGCGGTCCGTCAGCTCTCGCGCTCTGCGGTGGGCTATACCTCGCTGATGTTCGGGGATGCCTTGTCCCCCGTGTTGACGTGGACGGGGAACCATACGATTAGGCTCGGTTGGTCCGTGGGGTTGCGTCTTCTCTTAAGGATGTTGTTGGCTTTGAGCGAAATGCGTCATTCGGCAAAGTTTCTCACCGCCGCCTGGAAGCCGCTCAGGACGGTGTTGCAGTCCGGATTCGAGAGGGCCAGGGTGATGGCTACCTTTACGGCTTCCGCTAGATGTTGGGCTTCGACGCTACACGCGTTGTTGGTTTTGGAATTGGCGTCTATCACTGCTACAGTGAAGCGCCGGCCATCGGGGTGTTCCTCGGCGTCGACGAAGTGCGCGTCGGTTTCCCTGGCGTAGGATGGGAGGAGGGCTTTGGCTCTTGCTAGTCGGCGACCTTTGTTGAAGTCCGGATGGACGTTCCGGGGGATGGCTTCAACGTGTATGGTTTCTCGGATTTCCTTGGGTGTTTGCGCTTTGTGTCCGTGTTGGTTGTGGTACGTGATTGCCAGTCGGTCGAGGATGTATCGGCCCGCGTTGATTTCTGTGAGTCTTTCGAGCTGAGATATGCATTTTGCTTTGGCGATCTCCTCGAGCGTGTTGTGCAGTCCTAGCTCTAGGAAGAGCTCAGTACTGGCGGAATCCAGGAGACCGAGGGCACTCTTGAACGTTCTTCGGATCAGGACGTTAATGTTGTTTCTTGGCTCATGATTTATTTTTTTCTTCTGTTGATTTATTTCATTTTTTAATGGTGCCCTCCGCAAACAAAAATGTGCTGACTTTATATTGTTTAGTAATTGGTATTCCATCTATGCTCTTGTTTTGGTTATCGGTCGTTATTAGCTGTGATTCATGAACTTGGCTCTAACATCCGTCTAGACACGCACACTTTCAAAGCTGCATTCAATTATGCATGCTTCAATAAAAGAAAGAGGAAATGTGTCCCTTCTAAATCCATTCCACGAACTTCGACAGCCATCTGCACTGTTGCACTTGAACGCTCGGGCGGGGCAATTAACGGCAATGACTGTCAGGCTAGCACTGCCTGTGGCAGCACTACCATCACCACTGCGAAGGAGCACAGAAGTCTGCTTATTTTTACAGAGAATGAGTTTGGAGTTGTTCTTGAACTCGTTTCAGCAAATCGCCTTTCCTCAAAAAAAGAAAAGAAAAAACTTCACGTGCAATGCGAGCACTCAACTGTGCTCATGCGTTGTGCCCACACCCTTTGAAACCGTTCACTCAAAAGCGGCTATTTCGGAGCTACTCGCGGAAGCGACAATATGCAGCGCTTCCTATAGTTATCGCACTACTCTGTAACGGGCCATTGGACGGCCACCGGACCTTTGAAAAGCACGCAAGAAAAAAAATAACAATGAGAGAAGCAGAGGGGGACAGAGCTGCAGTCAAGAACGCGGTGCTTCGGTGCTTCGTTGCCCTTCGATGAAAGAGCCCGCGCCTCCACTACCGTCCTCTTCGTAATGGGCATTCCAAATGACCTCTCGGAAGACCGAGAGCACACACACTAGCCGGCGTCGCTGGGAACAAGTTCCGCGGAAATGGTCGCGGCATCAATCAAGCATGCGAGGTCAAGGACGGTAAATGGCCGGCTGGGACCTCCGTCCACTTCTGAGGGCCTGTGTACTAACTGCTGCCGAGTTTTGTGTGTGCGTGTTTGTGCACTCTGTCCTTAACGATGGTCTCACTAAAGAGCGTGGTGACGAGTGGAATGTGTCAGCGTTCAAGGTTACGACGTGAGGCGCTTATGTTTTTAGCACACATATGTGGTCGGCGTAATCTCTTTTGTGACACCTAAACTGTAACAACAAAATATTTGTGAGTAGCCTTATTTGTGTATGTGCGTGTTTAGGTGCATTTTCTGTTTGTGTGTTTGTCTCGTCACCGTGTATGCGATAGTTATCACCCAGCAGCTGAAGTATGGCCTGTCCGGCAATCGGCCAAGCTAGCACCTCCAGCATCTCGTTAAAGTCGGCACCACTCCCTCTGCCATCTGCAGGAAAGCACGATATATGCCCACTTGTAAGCTTGCGCGAATGATGGAGCAAATGTGAAGCTCAAATTGGAGGCAACTTTTATCGACAGCGTGACGATATGTTACACACATTCCCGCTGCCGAGGAAGTCCCCACATGTCGAAGACTTAAAATCGCAGCTTCTTTCACGTAGGGCCCACTTCTACTATTCTTTTCGTTCATATTTTTAAAACTTGCTCCTGCCCACATTGGCATGTACCCTTTCATCTTGCGCAGTCACTTTTGCGCAGTCGCTGCCGTCACTGTGAAGAGGAGTATTTGCCCGCGACTGATCACCCGACTTGCTCGGCTCAGAAGGCACCGCTGAAAAAGGCGCGCGGCGCAGGCCTTGGCGTCATGCTGCGTGGAGGGCCACAACCTTCCCTTCATCACTATTTGCTCGTCATTGTTAAGAAATGGAGCACTACTGACTCGACCTCGCGCACCACCTATATAGTCGGAGAAGCCTAATACACTTGAAGAGCTCTCAAGGATGTGATCTTTGAGAAGAGGGCCTCAACTATTGCCGGCGCTGCGCAAACATGGTGCCAAAACCAGTGCCGTCGCGATTGCGGAAGGCAAACAGTGCTCCGATTTGAATACGGTTGCGCTGATTGACTTGACTGACGCAACCGTTATTTCGCTTTCAGCGGCTGACACGGGCTAACAGACGTAGAGCGATGTACTTCCGCTTTGGTCCTCACGGGTGAACGAGTAATAAGCATGTACTGCGACGCCAGACAGCTCTGCGCAGACGTTAGGGGACAGTGGGGCTTTCGCAGTCGGTCTGCTTTTCTTTCTTCATGTTCCTATCAGCTGTGTGTGGTCGTTGCATTACGCGTGTATTTTTTTTTTTATTCCTTCACACGCGTGCACTGTCCTGCGTGCTGCACGTTGTGTAGAACAGCACGTTCTTTAGGGCTCATACTTGGAAATGCAAAGGAAAGAAAGGACAGATGAAGCTTTACCTTCCGTGGAGGTTTTGCTCTCTTACGGCATTGCGCTGCTAAGCGCAAGGACGCGGGGCCAAATCCTTGCCACAACGGCCGCATTTAAATGGAGCCATTCTGCTGATGGAAGTGCAGTCAACCACAAAACTTTACGGAACACGAGGTCAGAAAAAGGTGAATATCTGCGCTGCGCCACAACACAGCGTAGTATTTGCATTTACAATATCTACCAGTATACGTGAACAACATTGTGATCTTCAGTTTTACTGACTACTGTTACAGGCTGCTCGGAAACTGAACGTTTTCCTAGATCCCGTGGTCCGTATACTTTTGTGTTTGACTGTATTTGGCAGCAGCACGTATAGTGTGACAAGCTTTGTTACCCTAAACGTCGTTACCTGGCGCACCTATGATGGATGTGCTTGACAGCAGCACGTACTGCAGCAAGCTATGTTACCCTAACCGCCATTACATGGCACATCTATGATGGAGGTACTTGACAGCAGCATGTAGAAGGGCAAGATATCTTACCCTAAATGTCGTTACATGGCACACTTGTAACTTAATTGTGACAAGTGTGGCCGGGATGACAACGATACCTGTAGAACATGGTGGAGGAGACCATCAGCTCGATGAACACATGAACAATTGATCAGTTATAGTTATCTTGTGTATCCTCACACGTGCACTCAGTACTCTGTATATTCCCCATTTCCCTTGCCCCAGTGTAGGGTAGGAAACTACACATTGCTTTCTTGCTTTCTCTCTCTATCAGGCATTCAAGGTTAGGGAAATTCTCTATAAGGTTCTGTGTAATGAAGATGACGTCATATTCCGATGGCTGCCGGGTTACTATATGCTATCTTTGTCACTGTAACGACCTTGCTGATAATATGGCCCGGTAAGCCCACAAAGTAATTCGGATAGTTCCGATGCTTTGTTTACTTGCTGAGACCAAGGCGCAAGCTTCTTGAAACAAATCTATTGCCTCGAACTCTCGCCTCCTCAGACTTGACCCTTCCTTGAATTACTGTTCCGCCTCCAGCTAGGGCCTGGCCTTTACTAAAGCCTACTCATTCCTTATTGCAACAGAAGGAGCATACATTGCGCTTCCCGTGCAGTGAAAATACAATCAAGCACGTGCTGTGTTTTCGTACTCGTTATGACATCGAGCGCAGCATTCATCAGCCTCTGTTAAACCGGTTGGACTCTAGACAATAGGCAGAGACAAACATTGTTGGACAAAGGTCTCATGCGCCGATGGCTCACAAAGGAAAACTACCATTACTACCATTTATGACATCAACGGGCCTCAGTGACTGATTGTATAGGTGTGATGGGCAGCCCCATGTGCAAACACAGGTAGTGTCTTCCTTCATCTCTCTCTCTCTCTCTCTTATTTATCTCTTGAACTCCTTTCCCAGTATAGGGTAGCAAACTGGATCAGCGCCTAGCTGACCTTCTTGCCTTTTCTTGTTTCTCAGTCTTCGTCGCCATGTTTTCCCGTTCACTTCTAGTTCCAGCGAAGACGAGGATGGGAACAGGAAAGCTGTATATGAGTTACTGCAAATATCGAGCGCAGTTTATAGCATGTGCGAGCTCTCCTCGGGGGTGCGCACGTTAATTATTTTTCTGCCACATCAAGCGTGTTTCTTGTCTTCCTTAACGATGGTGGCGTCACGGTCCGACTAAGTTCCCCCAGCTGCCGCTTGCTCATTTTTTTTTTCTTTGCGCCTTCGCGTTAGCGCCGCGATTCGAGAGATCATTAATGACAGCGAGTCTATAAGTTATCGCAGCAGGCAGTCACCAGAAAAAAACCACGCCCCCTTTATTCCATCTTCGATCGTACCTCGCACGCTTTCCGTGCCAGTTCTAGAGCACTTTAACTTTCCCTTCCTTTGGGAAATAATATGGGTCTTTTGCTACGCCTGCTTCACGCAACCCGTGCCTGCTAGACTTACTCCCCAGGCCAGAACATTCTCCACACCTTTCGTTCTGGACGAACGGCTTAATACCAATAGCTGCGTTTCTCTCTTGTGTTCAGGACTCATGTAAAACGCAAGAAGTAAAGGCACAGCGGATAGGTTGAGGAAGTTCTCCGCTCGGCTATAAGGAAAATATGGAGCAACATTAGACGCCCGTTATGAAGAAAAAAACAAAGAAAGACAGCAAGTAGAAAGAAAGGCAAAAGGAAAGACGACAAGCACTCAAAAGCGCGCGCACAGCCAGTCAATTCGATGTTAGTGTTACACGATGAGGAACTTCCTGCTACGTTGTCACTGTCCTGCGTGCTCATGGGGTGCAGGTCGTCAATGATCGACACCGCTGGCGCTACCGCGCACGCGACGTTATAAATGAGAACGCGCAGAAACTCGTCCGCGAAGCGCCTTAAGCTGTTTCCTAATCTGCGGATAATCTGTCACGGGCGCCTTGCGGGTGAGTCATTAACCTCCATTCGAGCTGGCGCCGCGCTTCCATTGAATTGAGCTTATTTCTTGCTGGTGTTAGGAGGGAGCATGGTGGTCGAGATAAGCAAGCAAGCAAGCAAGCAAGAAAGAAAGAAAGAAAGAAAGAAAGAAAGCAAGCAAGCAAGAAAGAAAGAAAGCAAGCAAGCAAGCAAGCAAGCAAGCAAGCAAGCAAGCAAGCAAGCAAGCAAGCAAGCAAGCAAGCAAACTATAAAACGGGTCATTGTGGCAGCAATATTGATAGAGCAAAGAGGGAGAACGATTACAAAGCGTGCGCGATACTTCGCGTGGTGATTCTAACCATGCGAACCGTTAGTCAACGTTGAATCGAAGTGTGTATCAATTGCGCCAACCCTATGCGCTCTTCAATCGGGATTCGGAGCTCGCGCCGCCGTTGCGGCCTCGAGACAGACATGACCGGCACCCATTATTATTCTCTACGCGTATCGACGTGAGGGATCGACAGAAGTCACTGTTACACACGAGCGCCGAGAGCCCAGACGAGTGGCACCCTGCTGTCTATTCTTGGAGTCACGGCTGCACCAGAAGGTGTAGCGATCTGGGCATTACCAAACTCGGTCGTGCTCCAAGCAGACCATGCATCAAACCGGAACGAATCGGCTCCCGTTTCCCCTGATTTGCCTCGTGCATTTTCCTCGGCGATAAATAATTGAGACCCAATGCAGCGAACTAAGTAACCAAGGACAAACTAGCGAAATGGACCAGGTTACAGGGGTCAACCTAAAACGCGGTTAAGCTGAACGTCAATTTCGGCCTACCGTAGCAATGCATAGTTACAAGGAGAGCTGCAGTTTATACATATATGCAAATGCACCGTATATAGCTAACGAATGATCTGCTGGTAGTGTTATTTATCTAGCGCAACATTGGCTAACTAGGGTAGGCTGCATACCAAATTCAGTACGCGGTTTGTTTGTGCTCGTTTCTCTTTCTCTCTCTCTATCTTTATCTCCCCCTTCCCCTCTTTTTGTCTTTTTATCTCCCTACTTCTTTCCCCATGCAGGGTAGTCAGCTGGAACTACCTCTGGTTAACCTCCCTGCCTTTCTATGCATCCTTTCCTCTCTTGCTTTGGTTGAATTACTACTCGCGCGAAAAATGTATTTTGATACTTACGCCGTATATAGGCAATGTGACGGCGATTGTGGAGGCATTCTTCTGAACACGCTGAGCACGAGCTTCAAATTTCGCCTGCTGTTCTATAATACAGCTGGAAGTTTCGCCAAATGTCTCCCCATCACGAAATAATAACACACTGAAGTCTATGGGTAGGCTAGAATAGTAATATGTGAAAAGATAAAAAACAATATTAAATAGTCTATGAAGTGAACAAGCTTTTGTGATTAGCCGCCGTTTCTTGAAGCTAAACATGGGTCAAGAAACTTGCAGTGGAATAAATATATCAGCAGCAGCGCATATGGCGCTCACTCCCACAGCATCAGAGGTCGCTTATCGACATCTTCACCCTGCGATGCCCAATGTTACGCTGAGTTTGTCACCTCAAAATTACGATTTAGGCACGGGTCGACACTCAACACATGGCCTGCAATTACATTTTTGATACTCTAGAGCGAGTTTTCAGTTGTGGATAGTTCAGCAAATCAATTACTAACTAGTTATTTAAAGAAATTAAATTATGGGGTTTTACGTGCCAAAACCACTTTCTGATTATGAGGCACGCCGTAGTGGAGGACTCCGGAAATTTAGACCACCTGGGATTCTTTAACGTCCACCTAAATCTAAGTACACGGGTGTTTTCGCATTTCGCCCCCATCGAAATGCGGCCGCCGCGGCCGGGATTCGATCCCGCGTCCTCGTGCTCAGCAGCCTAACATCATAGCCACTGAGCATAACTAGTTATTTACTATGCTAAGTAAGTATTTAGTAAAACATCACATCCTTTCATTTTGTACAAATGTACACTTCAGAAATAAAGGCGAACAAGTTGTTCTACTTCTCCTTGATGTGTAACTGTGTTAGGTCTTTAAAGTCTTAGAGAGACAGAGAGAGAGATTTACAGAAAGGGCAGAGAAGTCGGCCTGAGCTATAACTTGCTCTGCCTGCTACTCTACACTGGGGAATAGGGAGGGGGAGGAAAAGGGCTGATGAATTATTATTATTATTATTATTATTATTATTATTATTATTATTATTATTATTATTATTATTATTATTATTATTATTATTATTATTATTATTATTATTATTGTGGTGGTGGTGGTGGTGGTGATGTGAGGTTAAAGAGTAAATTGCGTGCACACTGTACAACGTACCAGTATGAGCCTATGGGGGCTGCAGCTTGGAGGGCGACAAGCAAGCTTGAGAAGAAGCTAAAGAATACGCAATCAGAGACGAACGCAAGGCGATTGGCGCAAGTATAACGTTAAGAGCGAGGAAAATGGCGGAACGGATTAGGGAGTAAAGCGGCAGTGGCAAAGTTTGTATATTTGAAATTAAGAGAAAAAAAAAATTGCAACTTTGGCAGGTTTTGCAAAGCGTAGTGCCGGTAACCGGTGGTCGATTAAAGTAATAGAACGAGTGCGATAAGAAGTGAAACGCAGTATAGGACGGTGGCGAGATAGGTGGTCTGATAAAACTGCATTTATTGCAGGCGTAGGATGGTGTCAGCTGACACAAGTGATGTAGGAGTGGAGATTTGTGAGCCTTGGTCACGCGGTGGGCAAATAAAGATAATGCTCTAGCATAATAATGAGAATGATGAATGTTCTAGACAAAGGAGTTCCGCCAATTAATGGGGACACTCGTTCAGTATGTGCTGCCACAATCACGAACGTTGTGTTGTTCGTGAAAAAAAAAATGAACGCTTGAGAAACACAAAAATAAACACTGCAAGACGCAATATTACAGGAATTGAACTGCGTGCTTAAGAGCGCTGTTTATGTAGTTTTGGGCCTATAATGTCGCTCCTACCTATGACCCTATTAAATCGTCAGTCAGTATCTAGTGAAGGGTTACAGAGACAACGGTATCCTTGCTCTTCATTTTGTTTGTTTAATGCGCACTTAATGCTGCTAGTAATACGCGACTTACAAAGAAACTCGTTCTTCTTCAGGAAGGGTAGGAGAAAGAAAATGACTGGAACAGAAATCAGCCACTCCTACGAATAGCACGGGTTTCACGTTAATGTCGTCGTTTTTTTCTTTTTTTTTTTCTTTCTTCGGGGTTACGACCTGGCTATTTTCGCTCGTGTATACGGGGCGACCTCTGAAAATGATAGCTAACGCTGCGCACCCGACGACAGCACTCTCCAGGATTTCGTAACCCCCCTCACGAGAAAGAAATTATGCTCATCTCGCGCGCAAACATAACGTTCCCAAATCATCTCTGAGGAGTCCCACGGAGAAAAACGATCAGGGAAATGCCGAGATGCGGCGAACAGCGGGTGCAGGTCCGCATGGGTAGCGTGCAACCAGCGCCCCCCGATGAGCACAAAGTTCACTGCCGGTAAATTGACTGCACTCGCTGGCTGTCCGTTGCGATGGTCTTCGCCAAGACAGATGCCGTCGGCACGCGCGGAAGGACGCGAACCGCTGTAGTGCGCCGCCTCGGCCGTTTTGTAATCATCGATCACACTCGAGTACAATTTGGCGGCATTATAACGATAATGCTTCACGTCGCCGCGAATGCGATGGAGGAACGCTCAGCGCGTCGCATTCACCCGTTGCTTGCGCGATGCGTATACGCGCCTCTGCGCCTGCGCGGGCTCTGTTCGACACTGCCGAAAGGACCACCCCTGCGGGAACCGGGTTCCATGTCAGCTTCTGGAGTGGAAGCAAGCCGATTCTTGTGCGCGTGGCAGCCGCGATCTGGCAAGAGAGAGTCGAGACTTCCAAAAGACCTAACTTTGTTGATACAATGAACCTTAATGCTGCACAATGCAGTCGAGCCTGCAAAAAATTGCTGAGTGTATTTAGCCATATGAAATAATGTAAACGAAGAGCAGCTACAGGGAACAAAAGCGAGCAGGATCGAGTCTCTTCATTTAAAGGCACAGACGAGCGACCATTAAAATAATAAATATATAAAGAGCGAATTGCATAAAGTGTATTGGAATTTGTTATCAGAAAAACACCACTGAGCGCTCATAAAAATGCAGTGACTTCAAAGAATTCGCATAGGGTGTCGCGTTATCTTCATTTTCGGATCCGCCAGCGAAATTAATGCGTTGATAACAATTTTAATTTTTCTGTACTATATCGTTGCACGTGGTAGGCTCTTCGTCCGCAACCTGTGAGTCCGTCCATACGCGACAATTTTTTTCGGATGGTCAGTAACATGCACGGGCACAAGGGTGCCGAAGGCGCTTGAGTTACGCAGTGGCCGTATATCTGCCACTCTGCACCATGAGTGCATCCTATTGGGACCACCCCTACTACGTGCGCATACCAAAATTACCGCACACTGATTAATACGCTTTTAATCGCCGCTAGGAGCCGATCTCCTTTCCTTTCTTCCTGAGTGAAGGCGTTCCTAACGGTCGAGGAAGAGGAACATGAAAAAAAAATATATAGAACGAAGCACGGAGGTCCCACGGCCCCATACAAGCAGCAGTCGTTAATATCAGCGCTTACCGAAGGCGTCTCCGGCCGACGCAAAGCGTTCATGCGTACCACTCTAATGTGCGCTACGCCCCGTAATACAAAACGGGCCTGCAGTGCAACCCCGAGCGGTTCCAGCAGCTACAGCGTTGTCCGGGCGGCTCTTCAGATGCAACGGAGGTGGCCGGGGCCAGGATTCGAGGCTAAGGCATACGCGATCGATTCGACCCGGCCTACCACACCCGAGTCAGCGCAGGAGAGCTCCGATATAGCTAGCAGGAGTGCAGCACGATGTATCATGTGCTGTCTGTAGCAGCGCAGCGGGCTTCGGCAGCGACGAAAAGAGGAACAAAAAATTCAGGTTGCGCCTCAGGCACCGACTGGCGACCTCGACGTGGCCTCCGCGTACGCGGGGTTCCAGAGATGGCTGACGTCAATAGAGTTGGATAAATTGGAGGAAATCCGCTGCTTCGGCAGCAATGTGTCGGGAGTTGCCGTCGGCTTCGTTGTGTCTGTAGTAGTTGCTGCGTGACTCTAAAGTCTGTTTCAAAATTGGTTATAATCGGCGCGTAGCTTAGCGATGGAGACGACCTGCACGTGGCGCTTTCGACGCCACCACATATATTGACGAGAAGCATCATCCCAACTGCAATGACTTTCGTCACAACTTCAACCCCGCATTCTGATGGTTATTGGAATGTGTGACAGGTTATTGAAGTGCTAAGCGAGGTCTATGCTTCTCTAAGCAAAGAAAAAATAAATCGTTGCGCAAGTTACAAAAAAAAAAATCTCTCTCAGTAAATTCCGCGTCTTTTCTTATTTTCTTTTTTTTTCTTTTTCTAAGCATTTTTGTGGTTCATATAACTCTATGGGCACTGCCAGATTCGCGTGAACGTTGGTTTCGCAGACGGTCACACGCCCACTTGCTTTCCGCTGGCAGGATTTTTTTATAGGAGTAGTCTCCGTTTCGTCCAGCGGCAGCGCGTCGCCCGTTTACACATACGAGTATGACTACGACATTGAAATTGGTCCTCATCTTTTGCGAATCTGAGCCATCATCACTCATTGCCTTGTGCGTGAAATGCCGCAGGTGGATGAGCGTCCCTCCTGTTGACCTTGCTTTTAGAATAAACAGAATTACCTAATGTTCATTGAATACGGCATGCAAAAGGACTCTCGCCGAAAGGCTCATAAATCGCTTAAACTTTTAGCACCGTTCATAGTTTCAGTATTACTATTAAAACATTAAGTAGACAGGCTTTAGCGCATGCGTTAGCTGCTTCGGCGAATGTCCCAAACTAGAGGACTGGCGTTCGATGATGCTGCCATCAAAGAAATAGCAAGCAAGTATGGAACCTCTTGAGAAAGACTAGGAGTAATAAATTGTGTCACGCTGCGCACCATGACACGTTGGTTACTGTTTTCGCCTTGCGCCTCTAGCACAAGCCGCAAGTACATGACACCAACGTGCGGCTATGCCACCTGTGAAATAAATAGCTCTGTGCCAGAAACTCGTTGCTGCTGGCACAGGAAATGGATCGTGTTTTGCCTGCACAGTCTTTTCTTTTTGTCGTATACTTTGTTCGCAATCATTCGGCGCGTCAAGCACTCCTTGCGCGGTACATAATGAGGCCGACATTTGTCCGGCAAAAACAATATTGAAGGGTAATACAAGAGAGAGAGAGAGAGATAGAAAGAGAGAGAAAGAGAAAGAAAGCTCTATATTGAACATGCAGAGTGTTTAGCCAGCGTATTTTCGCCTACATGCTACTCTGCAGGAAACGGGACGAAGGAGAAGAAAGGCCCTAGAAGAAGGTGGGCAGTAGAAAAAAGGATAATTAAAGAAAAAAAAGGCAGGTCGTGTGATGTTATCAGTAGAAGCTAGGGTAAGTGTCCGACATGGCGCATGTAGACGGTAAATGCAATATAATACAAAATCACAGTCTTGATGAGAGGACGTGCGTGAGTCATAGTTCAGACAGCAAACCATTTGACTCAATGTATAAGAACAAGAAGTCCAGTGCTTCGCGCTGTTTTGATGGGCAAGGCCATGGACCCAGCAAGAGAGTAAATGTGAATAATGTAGTGCTCACGTATCTCGCTTTTCTTATTAAATATGTTCTCGAGAACATGGGCAAAGAGCGAAGAAAAATGAGCCAGCATCACGCGTTCCATGAACCCATGCATGTTGAGAACAGATGCGCGCTGCAAATACGCTAAAGAAATAGCGGCACATCTGAGCCAGGACATTGTTTAGTGTGCCCGCCAGGAAGACATTGTGATAAAGTGAAAACACAGCAGTGGCTTTCAAGAAGACAAGTCCCTTTGTCAGAACGCTGCATCCATGCCTGAGGCTTCATTTGTTCTGCCACAGTTGACCACATCGAGATTGCAGGGGCTTCTTTCAGCTTGAAAAACCCCAAGATTTTTCAAGCGTGGACTGTCAGTTGGTTCATACAGTCTGCGCGCTTATATGCCTATAGCGAGTTTCAGACTGCTTTTCGCCGCATGATTAGCTAAACAAAATAAAGGCCGATGTAGGCCGTTTTCGTTGCCACTTGTTGCATCTACCGTTTACGATTACCCCTTTTTCATCCCCTAAGGAGGTCTGTTGAACTGCTCAATAGACAAGCACTTTAATTACCTAAATAATATATTAGGTTAACGTACTATAAAGGCCGGTGCAGCCCGTTTTTGTTGCCGCTTGTTGCATCTTGTGTTTACAATCGTACCTTTTTCGTACTGTTCAAGAGACAAAGAGACCCATAAAGCGGTGAAGGCACTTTTGTGCTTCTTAAGGACGACGGGCTTGTGCGACCAACTGTGACTATTAATGCAATTTCTGTAAGGCCACACACGTCAGCGAACTCACTGCAATTTCCTTCTTTCCTTCCCTCCTCTCTCTCCCTGTTATCTTTGTTCTCCCCCTTTCCCTTTCCCCCGGTGTAGGGTAGCCAACCGGACATGATTCTGGTTAACCTCCCTGCCTTCTTCTTATCTCTTTTCCTCCTCAAGAGACAAACGCTTTAATTATCTAAATAATATATATATATATATATATATATACATATATATATATACATATATATATATATATATATATATATATAATCTGACATTAAATACTGTTCCTGCATTTGTGCTTTTCGATGACTGCCAACAAACCCACGCTGTACGTAGATAACTCAGTCCTCAACAGTGAAATTCAAGAATATATAGCCCAAAGTTACGAACTAGAACAGAGCATGGGCAGGGCCGCTCAAGCTACCGTCTTGGTATAATCTAAGCCTCTTGTGTTGGCTTCTTCTATGACTTTGCATACCATCTGCTCAATGTATAGAAGCCACCATGAAAGTAATACTGAATACTATAATCATTACCCTTGGATATCGGAAACTTCCGACTTGAGATAAAAGTGTTTGCATTGGGGTGCAGAAACGCTAGATAACATACATACACACATACATACATACATACATACATACATACATACATACATACATACATACATACATACATACATACATACATACATACATACATACATACATACATACATACATACATACATACATACATACATACATACATACATACATACATAATGTGGACGAACTTTACGTTCACGTATGTATAACGTCCATATCATAGAATTTCTCACACTAACGCCTAGAGGGAAATCTGGCGCCACCGTCTATGGGAGTTTGCTAAGAGGCGCTGTGCTGCCATGGGAATGACGGTATATGTGTCCGCGAGGCTTGTGTTGGCTGGTGTTGTAAAAGACTTCGTCTAAAACAGGATACGGCTACACATATAACGCGTTCTTAAAGTAGAAACTTCATAAAAGGTTTTCATTCACGCATATTACATATTCTAGTGAAGTTTACTCATCTACAATGCATAGCCAAGCGAAGAAAAGCAAGAACAGACGACAAACTGTTCCAAAGCGAGCGCGAATTTCGTTGTCTGTTCTCCAACTTTAACAGCCGGCTGATACTTTTTACGTTTCATATAAACGTACATGCAATAACAAGTTGTCATAATTAAACAAAATATGTCTTTGTGTAATATTAAGGTTAAAACAGCTTTTCACGTGCTGTTTTAGTGGAAAATGAATCATTGTGACAGACGGAACGGTGCTTGCCAGGCGCGTCTTCAATGTGTCCTGGCTCTCCGAGAACGAGGCCAATCCGAAGTCACAATATACTGGCATTCCCATGCATACCACAACGCAGCAGCGCCAGATTTCCCTCCAGGTATAGTATAGTGAGAAACTCTGGCCCACACGCCTTTCGTTACATGTAGAAAAAAGGCGCGTCCGAACGCCGCAACGAAAAATCAAGGAATGGTAGACGCTCATGCAGGCGAGCGAAAATACTACATTTTTGCCTTCGTTTCTGCGTCACGCAAATTATATATACATCGCTATTTCCCCGGTGTCGGCTTTTCGGGCCCGCATGCAATTCGGTTCATTCATGACAGGCCATTTACGGAAGCGAAGACCTTGGGAGCCTGGCCTCACAGTTCATTAGCCCAGAAAGCAGTTCGAGCGCTTTTTCGCTACCTGAGGGCAACAGACTTGAGTGCCCGACTATAGACATCCTGCACCTAAGTTCTCTCTCTCTCTCTTTCACTCCCCATTCCCCTCCCCACGTGTAGGGTAGCAAACTGGACTCAGTCTAGTTAACCTCCCTGCCTTTCCGTCTTCCCTTCTCTCTCTCTCTCTCTCTCTCTCCTGGTAGCACGTGACCGTTCACGCACAGAGCACCTCGATTCACCTATAACATACGGTTCTCTTTTGCCAACAGCCGTCACGCGCGCCATGTGCGAACGATACCTCCGCGCTTGCACTTGATCGAGCCCACATTGCGCCAGAGCGACCCTGCCTGCTGCACCCGAAGCCGCATTTCAGCGCGGGGATCAGCGATTTTCATGCCCAGCACCCACGCACAGCGATTAGCTGCCGCCAGCAAAACGGCTCGAACGAGGTAAGCGGCGCCCATAGCTTAACTGCATGCGTGTGCAGCAAGTGCGCGAAATAATGCACGCTAGCTTGTCTGCGCGCTGTACGCCAGAAAAAAAAAAAAAAGAGAAGGAAAGAGAACAGCACGTTTTGGGGACAAGAGCCGTCCTTTCCACTTATGCGCGCTGCGCGCGGGAAATAATTGACCGCAAGCTTGGCCGCCGTGCGGTGCTGTGCTGTCAGTCGGCCTGCCCTCTTTGCGCAATGCATTTTGCAGTGCGGGTAGCCCATTTCGCTTAAGAAGGAACGCTGATTTAGCGTGTTTACGCGCAGCCTATTTCTTAAGGGGCCAAATGTTACGGCCTCCTTCGATACGCGGACTATACGCTAACCACGTGTAGCATCTGATAGTTCGAAAATATTAACATTTAGCTATGCCAACTTTCCCCCCGTCACGCCGTCCTCGATTCTACAAACGCGCAGATCGAGCAATAGTTTACTGCAATAGATACGCTAAAACGGAGGTCCAGTAAAAACGTCATGCACGCGCACCCACACTGTGCGATGTTTGTACAGATGCACGCACTGTACAATTCAGTCGCAAGAACCATTTCATTTCATTTTATTTCCTTAAGGACCCCGTAGTAGGGTATTGCAACCACACTTTGTACTGAACAAATGAAATTTATTAGTACTGAGAATCTTTGTGTCTATAGCTCCACAAAGATTTCATATCGTAAGAGTTGCAATTCAACTGTCATACATATTCCGGAGAGTAACAGCGAACTTTTCCGCATTAAATACATGCTTCTTTGAGGAGCACGTTACGGAGCTTAGAAATACCCGAGTCGAATTCACGAAGTTTTGCGTTCGTAAGCGTTGTGATATCAGTTGACCGGCTGCCATTGCTAATGATGTGTCCGCCATCGCTGGCATATGCTCTTACGAACATTTGTACCGTAAGAACATTTTTGTGAATACAGGTACTGCTGATTAAAAGAAAGCATTCGCTAGTGATTTGTCAGCTTTCACGAATGGCGTGCGCGCACCCGAACGCAGAGGAGTTGAACACTATTCCCGCCAAGCGCGCTTTTCCGACGCCATACTCAGGTGCGTCGCTCACGAAAGCTCCGGCTCCCATGGTTTCCTGGGAGGGACCATTCGTATACCGCTCGCTCACGTGACTTGTATTTCACTCCGCGCGAGTGGAGGGTGTTTCACGGTGCCTGCTTTTTCGCGCTACCGCGGTCCACTGCACGCCTCTCGGCTAATGGTCCCGCGTTGATGCGAGATCGAAGTCAAATCGAGCCTCCATGAAGCGTTCCACCACAGTCGTCTCGCTTGCCGCCGCCGCCGGCATCCGGCATACACAATGTACTAATACGCACGCGGCAGTGGGAGCGACGACGACCTCGAATGCGTGGCTCGCATCGCCGTCAGCGCGAATCGGATTAACGCGGAAAGAGTTCTCTCACTGATCGTTGCGTTGCTCGCTGTTTTGCTGTTTCTCTATCGCGTTTTTCGTGATTTTGTTGTTGTTGCATATCATCACGTGCGCTGTGCACTGTGCTAGACAATCGCACGGTCCGGATCAGATGACGTTGGCATCTGCGCAGGCGGCGTTCACGAAGCGCGAAGCACTTCAGCCTGGTGACGGCACATATCTCAAAACACAATTTTGCCCTGCGCTTCGGCAGACGTAGGTTTAAGCGGAAAAAGCAACGGATCACTTCAGACTAGTAAAGTATTCTTTCACAACTCTATTTGCTCTGATATTGGGGTGAAAATGCACAAGAGAGAAAGAAATGCATAAAACGAAAGGAAAGTGAGAGAGGCTATAATCACGTTTCTCCTGGGTCGGTACCCTCTATTGAGCTATAGGGACGTGAGCGGGAAGGAAATGACAAATGAAAGGAATGAGGAAAGAAACAACAAGTGACGCTCTCCCACACCCAACAGCGTGCGCCACGCGACCAAAGGCGGTCACAGCGCGTATTCGTATTGAAAGAGTACCGCAGTTCTCTCATGGCCCCCTGCGCGGAGGAGGGTTGAGTCACTGGTCCTAGTATGTTTCTTTTTTTTTTCTTATTCTGTGAGCGCTCTGTCGTCCAGTCCGCCTATAGCGGCAGACAAGTTCTGCCCACCCCTAGGAATATGTTCTGTCTTTCATTGTCAAAAGAAGGGTAGTAGAGGGGTATCGACTGTATGGTCTCGTCGCAATCACTAGATGCCGACGCGGAAAGGGAATTTAATCTGGAATTTCACACTGAGCCCTCGGGGCCAGTACAGATCAATGTGAGCCCATACTGGGCTTGTGTTCTCGAATTTGGGTTGTTGTGGCGCAGTAAAACGTCGAACTGGCAATTGCTTCCTTAGCACTTAGGTACCGTCCTTAACCAACAATCAGTTAACTAAATATTCATTACATTAAGCGAGCTATTACGTGGGGACTTCATAGCGGCGTAGCCGCCCGTATTTATTACGATGTTCTTTTCTTTTTTCTTCTTTAGCTTATGCAAAGCGTCATCTTAAAATAAGATTAGATGTTTTATATTGCCGAGGGGTATCTTAGTAATACAGCTTGACTTAATATTTGTCTCAGTTGTCCCTTGAAAGGCACAGACAGCATACGAGAGGAGTGACTCTACCACGAGACGCAGCTCTGTCCTTGGCGAGGTCAGCGATGACCTTCGGAATGAACAGAGCGCGAAGGAAACCTGAGCAGGGCCACGCAGCGACGTAGCTTATGCTTGCACGAGTATGCATAAATACAAACACGACGCGCTGGCCGCCGCCGTCAGGAGAGGTCACTCGAAGCCAACGAACCGGGGTGGCCGAGCCACCAACGCTCGCTGATCTCTGCGCCACGGAAGAAGAGACGCTGCCAGGTGGCTGAGGGTGACCGCTGCCTCTCCCCTCCGTCCTCCGAGGACGCCGTCGCTGGAGCTGCTTCTAATTACGCGGCCGAGACAATTGCGTCGCCGTCGCGAAGTCACCGCCAGCGGACGATGAAGGAGCAGCTCCGCACGCCTCCATCTCGGGTCGCGTGCCGGCGACAGGAAGTGGGCAGCCCGTCCCTTGTAGTCGCTCCGCCTCACGCGTCCTCATCTGCTTTTCATTTTATGGCTGCTTCTTGCTTTTGTTGCCTCCTGACAACACTATTTCTTTCGTCATGGCACAGCGACGCTAAAATGCTACACATTTCGAAAGTCGCGCCTGTTGTACCTATGCCGCCTAGTATTACCGTATGATTTCGCAATGTACGATCGACGCACTCGAAGCAGGTTCAGTTCCTGTATAGCGTGAAGGAGGTTCTGGCTAGGAGGTGTTAGGCTGAAGTTTCGCATTGATGGCGAGATGAGGACAAAGCAATGGATTTGCACAGGGTCGATGAGGCCACGGTCCCATGTAGCGGCGAGGCGCAAATTAATGAAGAACTAAATTCTGGAGTTTTACGTGCCAGAACCAGGATCCGATTATGAGGCACGCTGTAGGAGGGGGGGGGGGGGGGGGGTAGACTGGGGATTAATTTTTACTACTTAAGGTGCTGTAACCTGCATCCAATGCATGGTACACGCAAGATTCTGCCTTGCGCCCCGTGGAAATGCGGCTGCCGTAGTCGGGATTCAATTCCGCGCCCTCGCACTTAACAACGCAACGCCACAGCCACTAAGCCACCACGGCAGTTGATGGAGGTGTATTGCAGCTTAAGGTGGGTTTAGCAACGCAATCGAGGGCACACCGATTGTTCTGCCTGATCGTCTTTTGCATTGTCACTGGGGCATTTACCAAAGCATCAAGAAAATCAGTTAAGAGTCAGCGACGGGTTGTATCCCCTACTTTTTCTTCGTCATTAGTCACGCTGTTGCAGCCAAGAAATTCGTTTTTTTTTAAGGAAACGTAAAGAGAAGGTGCGCAACTTCATTGCGGGCAATAGCAGATTCTTCTGGAAACATAAGGTCTTGCAGCCGCGCACGTGGAAGGTCTTCCTTTTGTAGGTTCTGAGGCAAAGTCTCTTGAAAGAGACACCTTTCCTCAGAACCACGGTATCTTGGGGACGAGCGCAGGAGGCTTTCGATGCCTCCTGTTAAGTGTTCAGCGGAGGATCAAATAAAGTACGGAGCGAAGGCTGGTACGTTTCCCAGAATGTGTTAGGCCCTTCGCATTCCCACATGAGGTGGCGAACATCTCGAGTTACCTCCCTTGAACATGCGTAGCTTTTCACTTGCAAAGGGGATCGCGAATGGTAGGGGTCATTGCGTTGCAGTCTTCACTGCCATAAGGTGATAATGTCATCTGTCATGGCGTACCTTGCTCTTTCCTTGCTTATGAGAAAATGATGCTCATTCTTGATGGAAATTACTGTTGGCGTCGGCTACAGTGCCTGTCCCCACGAAGAAACTGTAGAACACCTTTAACGCTATACTGCCCGTACCTCGAAGGCCAGAGGGTTGCCCTGCGAACTGCTACAAACCACCTAAACGGAATACATTTCTTGTTGGACAAGATATTGACACAATGGTCTCGCATATCACAGCTGCACAAAACAGCAATAGTGCTGCTGGAATTCACGAAGGCAACTGAACTGAGCAACCGTCTCGCACGCACAGCTATACCGCTGAGAATTTCCATTACGTCAGCGACTCCAGCGCGCAGCAGCTGCGCCCCTATCCTCGATGCAAGATAATCAACCGGGCTCACTTCGTGGCTAACCCTCCTGGTATTCATTTATCCTTTTCTCACTATCTCTTCTGACGTAATGCGTTTTCATAATCATTATGTCGCACCAGTTAAGTCCTAACTTCTGGTCAATCTCTTTCCCGACCTTGCTAAAACGCTTCCTGACGCAAGGACGCACTGTCGAAGCCTTGGCTATGGAACTTACTGGCCACTTAAGCAGTTCCGTGCGAGGCGCGCATATATCCAGTCTACCACCCTCTTCGTGGTCTTTATTTATGGCCTCCAAATAGCTCGCGCCAGATCCCGTCCCACCGACACCTTTGCCTACTGGGGAATGGCGGTGCGCGCCCTGCTACCGTTGAATTGATGCTGCCGATAAGAAAGCAAACGAACCGAGGTGCTGCATTAATCCTCGACCATCCAGGCGCATGTAGCAGGCAAACAAAAAACCGCCAAATTCGCAAAGAACGCGCCCGCCTATACTCATTAGTTGGCTGAGCGGGGACGGCCAGTCCGCTTCTTGTTTTCGTGCATCGTACACGCGATGCAAGGGGCCTATATTCTTAAGCAACGTTGGCAGGACATCACTGCCGTTAAACGCAATTACAAAATCCCAAGTTCCTGCTCTAATAAAACCGCAAAGTCTGGATAAGAACGCATACCTTCCGAGCAAAGGACAGAGACGTGCGCGCCGCAATCACGCAATATCCGTGTCTGTGCGCTTCTTATTTCATGTAGGCTTTGGTTCTACACGAGAACTGCGTGACTTTGAAATAACGCCGCCGCCTGTGCAGGAGCGCTCAGGGATTTGCGTAGTCAACTGCGTGCGCATCGAGCATATACGTGCAGCGTTCGAGCGTGCTAGCAAATTTTATTACACCATGCTGCAGCGCCGCCCTGGTAATTATGGATCGTTCAGGAATTTGTTTATTCTTCTTGCCTGCGGGCTTCAGATATTTTTGTCGCGTTCTTACTGCGCTTTCTTTCTGTTGCTAAATTTCTAAGCAATCATATATTCCTATACCCATGAAGGCAATGAGCCTCTGCACACGCAAATAATCATTGAAAACCGTTGCACTTGTGATGTAATATTTTGTCGAAAATTGACACTTTTCAAAGCCCAACAAAGTCCTATTGTGTCGTGCGCGTGCACGTGAAATCGCCGATGTCACTCTCCCTCTGTGGTGACGTCGATCCTTCTTTTTGATAACCTTCTTGGGATGCGTTCGGACGGAGCGCGAAGGAAGGCGTTGTGGCGCAATTACCCCGCGCACCGAGCATCGCGCGCAAGCGAGCAAGTCCGCAAATTGGTCGCTGTACGCCGCAGGCCGCGTTAAACCTCGCACGTCATCGCACGTCTCAAGAATGCCTCGACGTGTGCTGCGGTGTGTAAGCGAACGAACGAGTGCGGGGCAATTTCAGAGCTTCCATGGCCGTTTCTTCATACCGTGCATCGCTCAGGGTGTATGTTCGGAATGGAACATCCGAACGCTAGTGGTCGTAGTGAATAGAAATGCCCCGAGGAGTAGGTCATGATTTGAATGCGCAAAGTATGTAGTGGTTACCCATTTTTGAATTGCATACGTGTCCCCATGATTACGCAACGAGACTCCGCACGTCCACGACACAATTAACTGTCCCGTTATTACTGCTTCTTGCGGAGGACTGGTTTCAGAGACAGACTTTAGGCAGTGTCGTATTCTACATTCGTTTTTCTATTTTATTTTTGCACTTCTTTCCTTATTTCCTGTTTTTTGTAGCATATCTTTTCTATTATCTTTTATACCACTTACCCCCTTTCCCCAGCACAGGGTAGGCAGCCGGTCTGATAATTCCCTAACCTCCCTTTTTTCCGTCTATTTCTTCTTCTCCTCCTCCCGTTATTACTTGGGCAGGAGTGCACCAGTATGACCAACCATTTGATAATCTGTGTTCTTTTCACAGCACCTGCTTGAATTGTTTTGTTGCTGTTTTCGAGCATGACCATGCTCTACACAAACACGAAAATTGAAAGAGCCGCGCAGTCCCTTATGCCGGGCATGCCACTGCATAGCTATATTGTTGGATTTGAAACGCGAGCGTACTATCTACAATTTATCTCCTGTAGACATAGGAAGCTAAAATGTTCCAGTAACACTGCTTTGCAAGCATTGGCTTTTGGTAGTCATCTTCACAAGGCTGCAAAAGATTGCTGTTTGCAGCTTACACCTGTTATATAAGACCGATAAATTTGTGTCTACCGCGCCCGCGTTGAGTACAACACTACATACATCTTGGCTAGACGCTGATCCGTCATATATAGACCTTGCTAAATTATAATGACAGCTGGAGTCGCCGTGTGTGCAAAGCAACTTTGAAGATGCCGTTGCCGTAAGGCTGTCGTTCGGTTGAGCGTTGCAGAAAACTCACTTGACCAGAACGTCGCTGCCACAGCACGAAACAGGAATCCAAGGGTCAATGGTCACACAAAGGCTGTGACCCACCCTTTCGACAGCAAGCGCCAAAGACAACCGAATACGGCTTGTCAGATTGTTCTGCTGTGGCCTCTCAAAGAATGAAACTACTCACGGAAGAGCGATCATGACCGTTTGATGGACATCGCAGCATTTCCAGTGTAAGAACCCGTCACAGGGTGACGAACGAGACGGAACCAAACAGAAGATTGGACATTCTATACATGGCCATCATCACCGCCTCTGCGTTGAAGACAGGCTTGCCTCTGTGGCTGATATCTTCCGGTCTGCCAACACGCATATATACGTATATCTGCGTCTTATGCTGCGGCACCCACGGGGCAGAAACGAACAAGCCACACCTTTGACTTCGCCGCGGGCGAAATATTGGGCGAGGAGTGAGGAACGAGAACCGCATAAGCGTTAGCCGTAAATGGCAACGCCATGCACCGCCGACATCAATCTGGCCTCTAGTGCTTCGCATCCTGGTACAACGGGCCACGGTGGATCCTCGCTGCTATTACAAAGCCGCTTCTTTCACTCAGGCGCCTGGGCCAGCTATACAAGCCTCCTCACCTCACCCTTACCCTATTTTCCCCGCCCTGTTTGTTATATCTAGCCGGGATGAAAGGCTTATTGAATTTCGAGTACCCGCGGGCTCTTTTGCTACACTGCATGGAAACTTGCCTCAGGCGGTAGGTATAAAACAGCGCCGCATCATCCGTCAGAGGCGGCGCTGCGCCGCTGGCTCCGCGCTTGCGTTGATGCAGTTACGTGCAGTGGCTGCGAATGTTTAGCTGTCTACTGTGTTCTCATAGATGTGATGTTCGAGAGCAGGAAACGAGTTTCGCGATCAAGCCTTGCCCGTTAGGAACTCGCATTCTCGACGAGAGCCCTATAATTTGGTGGATACGTTGGCCGCATAAGGGCCGCGCTGGCATCCGTTTCCGCAAGCATATTGCCCGCCTTGCGTCTTGCGGTCAGTTCGTGTTAGGTACTGTCCCGGTTTGAGCTGGCCGCACTGCTGCATAACTGTAAAACCAAGACAGGGGGGAGTGCTAGTGCGAGAAACAGAGGCTTGCAATGGGCCTGATCAGTGCAGTGCGAAGTCATTAGAGGAGCCTGCCGAATGACTTGTGCTATATAGTTGAACTAGCACACGCGATTACGAACACTGACATTCCTGACGATTCGTAACGTGAAGGAGCTGTATCACAGACAGGTGGTACTAATCTGGAATGTAAAAAACTAACAGGCACGTTCGCTGCATCTGATAAACGTAATGCGCCGCATGCACCTTCATCGAAACACCTGTCATTGTGTTACAACTTGTGTTACAAGTGTGCCAATGAGTTTAATTTGTTTAACACTTGTGTAGACATGAAAGGAAGGTTTGCTTGGCACCGATTACCACAAATGCGTGGGATTGGCCAAAATTCTCTGTCTCTCTCTCTCTGGACTCCTTGGAACGACGACACGTTCTAATTAGAGAGCCTCGTTTTTATTTTTTATTATCAGACAAAAATGAAGCATTTTAAGCTAGTTATTTACGCATCCGTGTCATTAGCGAGGCTGGCGCAAAACTGCACCGTGAGATACAAGTTTATTAGTGAAATAAAAATTGGGCTTGGCAGCACCATCCGGAGCACGATGCTAAGCTCCGTGCTTTTCATTTTACAGGTGTTCCTCGGACTTCGCGGAAGTGGCAACGCTTCCCTGTCTAGTTGTGGTCATCTTGTCACAGCGCCGACGATATTGACAGTCCGACAAGACTTTCATGCCGAGCCAATGGTGTCATGTTGAGCCATTGGTAAAGCGCCGCTGGACCGGTCAATTCAAGCTGAAACGCCGCCTACGGCATGTCCGGAGGATCCTTTTGATGTACAAGCGACACCTGGCACGGCAGCGGGACAGCATAACAGGCCAAACAGGCATCGCGAGCACGTCCCTGTGCTTGGCAGCACCGTCCGGAGCACGATGTTAAACTACGTGCTCTTCCTTCTACAGGTTGGTGGCAAATGGTCCTTTGTTAAATGTGCTAAAGCTGCTCATGTTGGTCTAGTGCTGCCAAGCCCTCAGTGCATATTCTCTTGCTACCTACCGTCTGTTCGTGTAATTTTCCTGTTACTATACGGTTGAGTGGCGATATCGAAGAAAATCCTGAAGAAGTCCTGATAAAATAGATCAGATATTAAAGGTCGTCAACAAAATTAAGACATCGCATTCAGCTCATGAAACTGGTCTTTCGGATGCACAGTTAAGACTTTCGCAAATAGAATCTACGCTTACGTCACCGAAGCTAAGTCAAGAAAATGGTAAAATTTGCGAAGCAGCTGTTTCCGCCATGCGCAAATAGTTCCCAAAGATTCGCAACAAAATTGATGACATTGAAATTAGAAGCCGCCGAAGCGACATAGTTATTTATGGCATAGAACAAACTGAAATGTTTATATATGTATATATATATATATATATATAGTTTCGTTGAAGATGCGCGTACTGTTGCAAGTGTCTTTAATACTTACTTTCAGTCAGTTTTTACTCGTGCGCAGCCTTCATATATATATATATATATATATATATATATTTAACGACAAGATTAAAATCAACGGCGAATGGCTTGCATGACATGACACGGCAAATACAATGATAGCTGTGAAACGTGCTCGCACCCAAGGCGGTGGAAAGACGAGCTCTTTTAAAGCGTGACAGCAAACAAAAGAACATTTTACATTATTACGTTTCAATGCAAGAAGTATCGTAAACAAAATACAGCAGTTTGAAGAACTGTAGCCTTTGTACGGTCCCGATGTCGTGGTGATTACGGAAACGTGGCTAAACTCCGATATCCACGACTCGGAGATAGCGCCATCATCCTACGCACTGATTCGTACAGATTGAGGTAGTCGTGGTAGGGGTGTGACCTCTCTTTCCAAAAAAAAAAAAAAATATAGCATCACCGACCACGAAAGCGGTGGTACTGGTGGTATCTACCGGCATCCGGGTGCCCCTGACGATTACCTTGTACAATTACAGAATTTCCTTCACAGCTGCGTGAATGAGCGAACTTAAGTCATACTAACTGGGGATTTTAATATGCCAGGAATAGACAGGAGGAGTTTCACAGTCAAAAAGACTGAAGTTAAATGTCCAGACATTCTTGTTGATATACTGTTTGGTTGCTCGTTGACGCTGCTAGTGGCGAAACCGACTCGCACCCATGGGTCATCATGTTCGGTGCTTGAGCTTGCCTTTGTGTTCAGTTTTTTAACATCAGAATTAAGCATTGAAGAAGGGATATCTGGCCACAACCTCATTCTACTAACATTTCATGGCCTGGGTAGCGGCGTATCGCACGCTGGTCCAACGGCAGGTATTTCGGTTAAAAACTATATCAAAGCGAACCACGAAAGTGTTCGACTTCCTTGAAGCATTGAAGCATTTCTTTAATAAACCGTCGGGTGTAGTTGATCTATGGCGGAAACTAAAAAATGGAATCACGCCTTGCGAACAAAGCTTCGCACCCACTACGTTTAAAACAACTCATGAAAGACGCCATGGATTAGGAGAAGTGTAATTCACCTAAGAAAGTACAAAGTATGCGCAAAAATAAAGATAAATCTATTCTCTTCAACGAATTTTCACGCCACTTAAAAACACAAATAAAGACTGCTAGAGACAACTTTTCTTTTTAACATATTCAGAAACTTTATGGCAAATAAATGGCGTAAATTCTGGAAATACTTATCCAAATCAGACAGCCCAGCGACTAAAATGCAAATTTCAGGTAGTTTCGTTGAAGATGCGCGTACTGTTGCAAGGGTCTTTAATACTTACTTTCAGTCAGTTTTTACTCGTGCGCAGCCTTCATATCTGTTACTAACAAACAACGAATCCCAGATGCCAGGCGTAACGATATCAGAATCTGGTGTTATTAATCTGCTTCTACAACTTGACGTTAAAGAGTCACATGGCCTGGACGAAATTTCAAGCTCATTTCTTAGACGCTATGCTGCTGAGTCATTCCCATTTCCCACAGAAGATATTCGCCTTACCATTCGGAACAGCGGTGCTACTTTCTGACTGGTTGTTTGCGAAAGTTATACCTATCCACTAAAGTGGTAACAAACAATGGATAGGCAACTACAGGTCCATATCTTTAACAAACACATGTTGTAAGTTAATGGAGCATGTCGTAAATAAAGCGCTCATGAATCATTTGAAGGATGACAAGTTCCTTTACCCCAGCCAATATGGTTTTCGAAGGGGGCTTTCGACCACTTCGCAGCTTCTAGGAATTACTCATGTCTTTCCTACAGCTATTAATACTCGACAGCAAACATATGTAATATTTATTGATTTTTCTAAAGCATTCGACAGCGTTTTACCCTCGTTACTCACAGAAAAACTGAAATCATTTGGCGTTAATTCAAAAATTGTCCCTTGGATTGCGGATTTATACTACTGCATTATTATTTTATCCTAAACATATTTACACATTCTGATATGCCCACTGAAATATTCAAATGTAAAGTCAATTTATTGCTTTATTGTTGTTGTCGTCTATGCCTACAATGTACTATGCATTTTTCTTTGCTTTTCATTAACATGCATGGTTTCCTCTGTACCTCGCATGCGCTCTCCTGTATAGGCCTGAATAGGCCTACAGTACTGAATAAGTAAACAAAACCTGACAGGCCGCGGGTGTTATGGGGTCACTTTCTGCGTGGTCGTTCACGTGGAGAATTACATGAAGGTATAAATGTATCAGGGCAGTGGCTGACATCGAATTTAACTTTGGCAAATGGTGCCAGTCGCGAATGCTTCCTCGGAAAGGCCGACAAGTTCTCAGTGCTGAGTGTCTTCGTCCTGCTGCGCTTTATTTCTTCTTCTTAAGGCCCCGCCCATAGGCGAGCCTAAAACGTTCAAGAGTATAACGGACGGCCTTTCGCAAAGCACGCTGCGCAAACCCTTTCAGAGCCGGATTTCACCTGCACCGCCTATACTCTGTTTCGAAATCTGCGGCTTTCCTCCCTGCCTTCCTGTATTCCTCTCTCTCTCTCTCTCTCTCTCTCTCTCTCTCTCTCTCTCTCTCTCTCTCTCTCTCCGGCTTTCCACTTTCCAGCTGTGAGTAGTTTTCTCAGACAGCGCGCAATTTCTTCGCGCGCACCAGACGCAGCACTGTGCTCATTACTTCTGGGTTGTCTTTTTGTTTAGTCTTACTGCCTGTGCAACCTACGTGATCTAGTGTGGCGACCATGCCAGAACTCTTTTTTTTTTGTACGTCTAAAGAAGCGTATGTACGCATTTTATGAACGTTTATGGCCTGTCGACCTCAACTCTCTTTCGGTTGCTTTCTGTTTACCGCTTGAACACCTTATTATTTCAACTCTATATTATTATTTTTCAGCTTTAGGTCGGGGGTCCCTGCTAGCCGGCGCCCCCATAGCGCAGCTCAATAGAGAATGTGTGCAGACCACGCGCTGTGCGAATCAGTTTAAGCAATGCTTTGTTCGTGTTTTCGAGGAACACTGTTTGTTTTTGGCTACCATTTGCAAACTGGACACGTTTTCTCTGGGAAGCGCCTCGCTACACGTGAACCTGCGGCACTCCAACGTCACAAACACATGCGGTAGTAACCGGCATCTATCGCACTCATTATACAGACCGAACAGAGCTCATTAAGACTCAAGAAAGTTTATTATTATCGGCAAGAAAGTAATACAAATAATTATTTACATGCAAATCACCGTAACTCATCTAAGAGTAGTGGCAGGGGATCTTGTATTAAACATGAGACAAACATGGAACGAGCAGATGCGTGCTTTGCACGGTTTTTTCGAACTACATTTTTTTACACCCGTAATAGGAACGATCCAGTTCCGCTGCTGCCTCATCACTGCGTACCGACGACGCCCGGCTTTCCGTTTACGAGCAAGTGTGCACTCGTGTTCCAAGCCATACCTCGTCGCGGATCGATGCTCCACTTGGCGCTTGTGGGCGAAACGCAGGGTTGCGCAAATATTCGAAACTTTCAAATATAATTCCGATTATATGGACACTCCAGGTGCATTTTCACCCTCGTTATCGGCACCGTATAATGAAGTGCAAGTGCGATAACATCGTCGCCGCGCAACATATGCTGTACGTGCGAGTGAAAGTGTGCGAGGCTCAGGCGATGGTGGTGACTTAATCTCGCGCGCGCAAGGAAGGAAAGCGGGGAAGTAGCGCGCCGCCTTCCTCCAACGCGTGCAAGTCTCCGAGGGCAGAATGGAAGGGGGGGGGGGGGGGGGGGTTCTACTCCGGCGGCAGCTGCCTATGGCCGCGCACGCCCGCGCGGGCCCTATTTTGAAAGCGATCTGCGCTGGGGTGACAGAGTACGCCGAGTTCTGATAGCTTTGTGTGCGCTGTGTTCTCGCTACTTAATTCGCGTTAACGCCAGAGGCAGCACGAAGGTCAATTCTGTCGCTGCTGCTGCCGCGCTTCCTAGCCCACTTCAGCGTTTTGGCAGCGACTGTGCGTGGTCATCGAGTTAGATGTGTTCGTGATTGCACGTGCGCGCGTGACGCCATGCTTCTTAATTTAGTTAGTGAGCGAATGTTTACAGCTTCAAACTGCCGATAAAGCTGCTATACTTACTTCGTATAGCAGTCTATTAACTTGCTATTGCAACGGATGCTTCGCCTTTCAAGCAAAACTGCGACTTTTTGTCCTATTCGATTCGGTCTTTGAACCAAACAATTACTGGTAGTATGTGCAAACAATTTTCGGATGGTCCTCGAACGTTTCAATTTGTCAACTATGCGCTATCGAACATAAAATTGCACGAACAATACGTTAAATTTCAGCTCCGCAGTCACAGTTGGCACAAAACATGAAAAGTTACGCACTGGAGCAGGCTACATCGCTCAGGGAGCCAGCCTTTACCGGCAAAGTACTGCGAACAATCGCCTTTTCCAAATAAACCTGTGTGTGAACAAAGAGCACATTTATTACTAACGGCTCATTTGTGCTGTTAACAAACAACGCTTCATGACAAGCAGTGCAGGGACATAAGCTTGCTAACGTTATGAATCCTAAGATATGTACATCGCTTTATATTGATTGTGAAAAAGGGTGACTCATTATTCCAAAACAATTCAAAAGCAGTATTTCCATGTTCGGTTCGTATTCGATTCCCTTCTGGCACTATACAATTCGCATTCGATTCAGTCTCAATGATTGCTATTCACACAAACCCCTAGTGAAATGTTTACCGCGCTCTTCGGTGCTCATCGTCGCCACTCGACGCCTGCTCTGCTTCGCGTCTGTGAGCCAGTATACCTTCTCGTTCCTAAAGCACGCTTCGCTGCGTATCGCTGACCATCCTGATCCGCTCGAGGCTTCTTCCAAGTGTACGTCTCATCCGCACTTACGGAATGCGTCGGCCCCGTTTTGTGTTGAAGCTTGAGGGCGCGCACTTTGTATAAGTGCCGCTGGTTATCCCGGGCCACCTTGTTTTGCACGATCTCTGGGACCAGCTCTTCATGTCAAACAGGAACCATCAGCCGCAAAGTAAAGAGAAAAAAAGAAGAAAGCTTCGCTTCAAGAGTAGTACTGCGCTGAACCGAGTGCGTCAGCCGACCACCACTGCCATATGACCAAAGGGTGACCATGGGCCTTCGTGATCCGTGTTGCAAGCCAGCAGCAGCCAACAGGCTCAATGCTTTGAACAGTATTACTAATCGGTTCTCTGTGCGAAGGGGGGGGGGGGGGGGGGAGGGGGAGGGATGGCTCTGGAAATGTTAGGGTCTTTCATTGCTGGCTTATCCTCTAAAATTCACTGTCTTAAGAGGCAATAAAAATGATATTACATGCAGAAAAAAAGCACAAAATGAGTATCTTGGGACTCGCAGGCTTGAATCGATTGCGACTACTCAACGAGGACAGAAATGCACTATCGCGGATAATCGAAACGCGAGCAAAAGAACGTAAAGTAGAAAGTGTAATAACAGGACCGGGGGGGGGGGGTGCATACTCTCATGTTGCTACCTACTCGGTTGCCTGCCAGAAATTGGGAAAGCCCCACGCTAATCATAGAATCACAAATCATGCCAACATCACACAAAATCGAGAAGGCGGAAGTAAAATAACGCGTCCTGCAGAAAAGCCTAACTTCTTCACGTTTCTTTTGTCTGCCACACAGTGAGCTGAATAGCACAAGCCAGCTTATGTATACTCGGTTATATATCCCGTTAAAGGAAGTTGTGAGTTCGGAAACAAGCGAGCCACTCCGCTTCTGCTACGTCAATAAATGTCAAAAAGACGCACGGCTCTACACGGACACCAGTACACGTCGGGCGACAGTGGGATCCCTCAGACTTGCACAGGCAGCAGCGTATACCATCTCAAACCGATGCTCGGAGTGGCTTCCCCCCGGACGACGCGCTGTGGCGCGCATTCTTGGGCATTCTGTAGCCCGGTGCCGATAGGCAAACACCACGTTT
This sequence comes from Dermacentor andersoni, assembly GCF_023375885.2. NCBI lineage: Eukaryota > Metazoa > Arthropoda > Arachnida > Ixodida > Ixodidae > Dermacentor > Dermacentor andersoni. Next base: position 96,382,788 of record NC_092819.1, on the reverse strand, counting down.
TATGAGCAGGTAAATAAACACTGATTTCCTTTCGAAGATGTGTTACAAACGATAAAACATAACTTCGCTATATACGCAGCCTGCGCAGCTGCTACAGCGTCGCTATATACGCAAGAAACTAGCTAACACACGCGAGGAAAGGCCCTCACTGGTTGCATTTTTACGAGTCGTTCTGTCAGGCATGGCTTAAAAGGATGAGAAAAATAAGCTGAACATGTGTATTAACTTACACTTCAGCAATAGTAAACAAGAAAAAGACAACAACAAAGAAAACGCGCTAAACGATAAAAAGCTCAGTAAGCTGGAAAATCGTAAAAGGAAAGACCGGTGGCGACGCTGCTTTCAAGTTTCCGCGCCAGCTCACTGTGACGTAATCAACTTGAACAGCATCTGCTCCAACCTAGTTATTTGTTTCGTAAAGAAGCCAAACACTGAACTTAAAAAGTTCAGATCCACATACAAAATTAAACATACTTTCATATAGCTGACATCACACGGACGTACTAGTGCTGTGAATTAGGCACGAAATTTGAAAAGTTGACGTTTGGCAGCATTTCGGGTATATAGGAGGCTTGGTTGTTCGTCATTACAGGGGAACAGCGCAGGAATAATACCAACACGAAGATAGGCACGAAAAATTCCGGCAGAACCCACCTCATGATGAATGCTGACGTAAATGCAATTGGCATTGAAGCAATGTAGCGATACAACATATTGCCACCGCAGGGACATGCCATGTATGAGGCGTATATGCACCGGAGTTCCTCCGTCACGTTTTCCTCTGGACGCACTACTCCACCTAGCGGCGCCACCGCGGAGTCCGCGCGTAGCGCGTGTGTGGCCCATGTGTCGCACATACCCAGTGACCCGAACTGGTGTTAAAAAGATTCATTGAAGAGCGATCCATACTCAGGGGTACATGTCCAATGGCTTAAGTTGGCCTCATAGATGTTCACTGAAAAGCGAAACGTACCCAGTGTAACATACCCAGTGACTAAACTTGATTCAGCGGTTGGTTTCGAACCGGGTTTCTCCAAAGCAGCCGAATGCACCATTGCACCATGAACTACCCTATGACCCGAACTGGCGAGAAAGCGCTTAGACACCCAGACCGACCGAAACATACTCCCCTGAAAGTTCGTTAAGTTCCAAAATAATGCTAATCACATTAAACAAACTCACAGTGATGTATGCGTCTGCTTCGTTTCTCTCCGTCTTCATGATATCCCCATGCTGTTCCTCTATAAGAAACTTGGACCTTCATTTTCATTTCTGGTGATCAGGTTAAGTTGTTATTGCAAAGTTAACGAAAATGTATGTTCCAAAGAGTGAGTGATTAGTCCGCACTGATTTAGCGTTTCGCTTTAGTATTACTTTAATGTGGGGCATTCACGCTAATCTATATCGAGAACGAGAACGCCATTCCCCTCTGTGAACATAAATGTTTTACCAACCGGTTCCCTACTCCCCTCTCCCTCCAGCTCTTTGTTTTTTCTTTTTTGCTTTTTTTACTTTCTCAGGTGGCTTGCCTTACCTCAACAGCCCATTGGCCTTGGGGGGTCGTTCCTTTGTTCGCGTTGGCAGAACTTGAGAGACCAAAACGAACACGATAACAAGATAAAATTGAGCAGAATAACTAAAGAATAGGGCGATCCGTGCGAGCTTTTCTTTTATTAATTTTCTCTCTCTCTCTTTATTAATCAGATGCGTTCCTGTCATGGAGTCGAGTTAATTGGCCGGCCTGACACAGCCCGCTGAACAAGAGTACGATTTTCCCGCCGGAAACGGAGATGAGCTGTGTGGTGTAGCATGTCACTCAATCATACTGCTTAGTGCACGCCGTTACATTTCTGTCAGGCTTCGCTGCCAAGGCGCAGCCACTACACGCGTGGCTTCTTGATGCAGTGGAGCGCGCAACACCCGAGAATAACAATCGTCGCTGAGGGTGGGAAAAACACGCTGCCCGTCGAGATAGAACAAACAACGAGTCCTTGTTACAAGTGAGGGATATCACTTCATAAAGAGAGCGGGAGCCGAATAAGTACCAACGACAGAGATACCGTATTTATTCGAAACTAAGTCTGATAGTTTTTTACAGCAGTAGCTTTCTTTGGCTCTTCTCCCCACTTCGCGGTTTGTCTGTTTCTAGCCGTTTATGGCCAACTTGGCACACTATATGCCACTAGTAGCCGTTAGAAATATATATTTCAATAAATAAACAAAATATTCGGCAGAACCCTTCTCACGATGACTCTCGACGGTAATGCACTTAGCATTGAAGCAATATTGTAATCACACAACGTATTGCCACCGTAAAACCTCGTTATGTATGAGGCGTCTACTGATGCGGGACTCCTCTAGCCAAATTTAATTTTAATTTCGCGTTTTTACGTGCTAAAAGCGCTAAAAGTTGTTCCCTCTCTGACCGTACACCCAGCGACACATGCTTAGTGTCCCAAGTTGACGAGATGTTCATTGAAGAGCGGCTCAGTTCATTCATGGCGCAGCTCGCTGAAGTGTTCGCGTGATAGACGTTCGCGGAAAAGTGGCACATACCCACTGTATTTGCGGCGCAGCCATAGCCGGAGTGTCTGGCTGCTGTCCTTGCGGAACCAGTGTGAAGTGGGTCGGATTCTGCCCAGCACTGGAGAAACTTCAATGGCTTTATAATTGTACATTCGGCTGGCCGTAATCGCCCATCGCGAAATTGGCTGGTGAAACGACAGCCGGGCTCCTCTGTTACTGCTCTGTTGCTATATACTGCACCCCAGTTGCCACTGCACACGCAGTGCCGTTAATACGCGCCGCCATAAATAAAGTCCGCTGTCGGCGAAGGGTCGATTCGGTCGAGCATCGGATACATTAAGAAAGGGTCTTTTTTGTCGTTGTAGAGTGGCGCATTCCCTGTGGAAATTACCTAGTTACCGAAGTCGGCGCCAAATGCGTTAATTAAAGAGCATCACCCACCTTCTGGAACATATCCAGGGACCCAAGTTGGTATCGAAGAGGTTTATTAAAGAGCAGAGCCGACTCAGTGGCACATACGCACATCAATCAGTCGAGCGCCAACCAATCATCAATCTTATCGAGCGTGATGCTGAGGGCTTTTCTTTGTGCATTGAAACGACGACAATCACACAGAAGGTGCGTCACGTCTCTTTGCACCCGCAAACTTCACAATCTGGACTTGTGGCCATTCCGATGACGTAAGAGTACGCATTGGTAAAAGCTACACCAAGCCATAGGCGGCAGATGAGAGTTACCTCCCGTCGTGGTAACCCATGTGGAAAGCGGATCTTCAGGTCAGGATCCAGGCAACAAACATGCTGGTTTTTAAGGTCTGCCAATTCCATTGGGTCAACGTAAGCTCGCGAGCAAACGCAAGGAGCTTTCTCGCGAGGTCTTTTCTTGACAGCAGCATAACGACGCAATCGGCACTGGCATGTGAAGATCGAGCAGCTGCATCTGCTTGCTCGTTTCTAAGGATACTATAATGAGTTGGAAACCATTGGAATACGATGTCATGTCCTTTCTCAACTGCCTGATGGTAAATTTCACGTCTGTCCGAGACAATTCGTTCCTTGGGTCCATGGCGTAATGCAGAGAGCAAACTCTGGAGGGCGGCCTTGGAATCGCAGAAGATGGACCATTTCTGGGGCGTTTCCTGATCGGTCAATTGAACTGCTGCACGCCGAACTGCAAGTTCGACAGCCGTCATTGATGACAAGTGCAATATACTGAATTTTGTCACTGTAGATATTGCTGGGACAAATACTGCAGCTGCTGAACTGGAGTGCATGACCGACTCATCGGTATAAACACGTAAGCGGTCACTATGGACCTCATGCAATAGCAATAATGCTGCCTGCTGCAATGCTGCTGACGGCATTTGTGCTTTCTTCTTGATGCCTGCAATGGCAAGGCATACGAATGCACAGACCACAGTGGCAAGGAAGGCCATGCTGCTGTAACTTAATTCGACGGCAGCGATGCTCGGTGAGTAGCCACGATACTGCTGAGACTCGTATGCTTGTTGGCAGCCAAGCAAAATAGTGAAAGGGTCTTTGCGACATGTCGAACGTGCACTCTTAGAGCGTTTACTGCAATGTATGTTTCAGTAGGGTGGTCGCGTGCTATGGCGATTGTGGCTGCTGTGGATGCACACTTAGGGATGCCGAGGCACTTCCGTAGAACTTGGGCTTATATTCTCTGGAGAATGCGAATGTTCGTTTTACTGGTGCTTCCCAGCAGGGGCAGGCTGTATCTTAGGATGCCCAAAAATAAGGGTACAGCTGCAGCATCGATTGCACAGATGCGCCCTAAAACTTTCAGCCGACAAATTGGAATACACATATATTGAATACATATATGATTTGTGTGGCGTCCAATAGAAATCACGGTCGATGATGACTCCAACCAACCGGTGCTTTGCTTCTCAAGCAATTACTTGTCCATTTATGCGCATAACATATGGAGTCATTGTCTTGCGTGTAAATGTGACTAATCGGCACTTTTCTGAGGTGAGTTCTAGGCCTTTCGCATGCAAGTAAGAAGACGGTTGTGTCGTTTGTGTGACCACCTTCTGCAGCCTCTTTCGTATATGCGGACGTGTCACGCCGGACGCCCAGATGCAGATATCATCTGCATAAGTGGGTATCTGGGCCGTTCTTGGCAATGATTCAACTAGGCCCAACAGTGCTACGTTGAAGAGCGCGGAGCTCAACACTCCGCCTTGCGACACACCTTGACTGGCTGGATGGTGGGGTGTCATTCCATCCTCGGTAAGCACGAAGAAGGATCTATCCTCCAAATAGCTTTGAATCCAGCACACTGCCCGGCCACCAATGCCCACATCAGTCAAGGCATCGAGGGTTGCTTGATGTGCTGCGTTACCATATGCGCTTCTGACACCAAGAAACATCACCACCGTTAATCTTTTGAAGCTTTTTTGATGTTGAACAGACGTTACCAAATCAAGCACGTTATCGATGAATGGCAGACCTCGCGGGAAGCCCGCCATTGCATTGGGGTATACCTCCTTATGCTCTAAGTACCATTCAAGGCGCGTCAACACCGTCTTTTCCATTAGTTTCCCAACGCAACTGGCAAGAGCAATGGGACGGTACGATGCCAAGTCTTATGGAGATTCAGAACTTTTAAGTAAAGGTACTAGGTGGCTGACCTTCCACTCGCAAGGAATCAATCCTTCGCATCATGATTCGTTTTATCTCTCCAAGTGTACTTTGCGGGCTTTTTGGCCAAGGTTTCCAAGTGCCTTGTATGTGACTCGGTCGGGCCCAGGCGACGATCACTTCCTACAAGTTGCCAGTGCAGCTTCTAGCTCCTCCATAGAGCACCCTTCTCCAAATAGCACACTCCCCCCTCCTGTTCTACTTTAGCAGTTGTCATCGTTCCCGCTCTTCTTCGTTGGCAGGAGCTTATGCCTTCCAACGATTTAAACGCTCACTGGCGCTCACACACGCACGAATGCATCTTGTCACTATGTGACATAGCTACCATGCGTAGTGAACTCTTCATTAAGCATTCTTACACACATACCCTTGTACATGCTTTCTCTATTACTGTAGCACTGGATATTTTACGAAAGTGTTTAAATGCTGCCAGCTTCGGCTATTAACGTTGCTGTTTGGTGTCTTTAATAATGACCAAATGCACAGTACTGTACAAAGTCCCTTCCTGTGCATGAATTATACGTGCACGGAGGCATCAGCTGTTTTGTGACCTTGTTTACATGGCGTCACTGCGAACAAAACTGAAGAAAATAAATTGTTCGCGTAACAGTTCATGATGGCGGCGCCCGCGAAGGGAAGATCGAACAATCAAAAATCAAATAGCTCTTAAATTCCTCTCGGGTTTTGGTTTGCGTAGGTTAGGTTCTTATTAGTCTATTGTTTGTTTTGTAGACTCTGTTTAGTCGAAATACTATAACTTAGAAAACCCGCTGTTTGTACAAACGTAATTTTATTACTGCGAGTTCATTTGTTTATTTTTTATTGTGGTTGTGATTGTTGCAATGCTTGGCTGCATTTATTCGAAAGAAAGCAATTGCAACCAGGACTGCCCACCAACCTGTGCAAGGAGACGTGGAAACATTCGCAATGCTCAAGTGTCTCCGTTGACAATACGTACCCATAGGCGTGCACATGAGGTGGGCCAGGGGGCCAAGGCGATGCCTCCTAGATAGCAGGCCTGTGCACACTCCTTTATGATGTCATGCTACTTGGACTGAAATTTCTATTACCAAGCTTAAGCGGTGACGTAAGCGGTGACGTCAAAATTACCGCGGCTTACTTGGTAGCATCCCCATTATATCTATGGCAGTCGGGCAAGGTAGCATGACGCCATTAATCGTACTGTGCAGGCCTTGTGCTATCTAGGAGGTATTGGCGCAGGCCCCCCTGTTGGCTGAAGGGCACAAATTCTGTGAAATCAGGGGAAATGGCACGCGTATCAAGGGGAACGTAATAGGCGCGAAAAAGGCGTCACACGCCTCGTGAATAGAGACGAATTTGTAGGTCACTGCTGCCGGACAAGGGACACGTGCGACCCCGCAAGCGCTGTTTCTAGGGCGTGAAAAAAGCTACGGCCCCCAATATTTCCCCAATAGGCACACACATGTTTTGAGCTATCAGCCTGCAACAGAACGCCCTCCCCACCCCCCCCCCCCCCCCCTCCCCTCCACTCCCAGCGCTTAGGCGGTGTTCCAAAGCTCCCTCTCCAGAGCAAGCAGATTGGAGCAGCACAACATACAGCAGCGGGTAAGAAATAAACGGCGTTCGGAATCGACCCTCGGCGCCGCGCCCCTGAAGTTTATTCCGAGCAAGCAGCTGACACTTACAAGAGAATGTCTACGATGCCGGCGCCGAACAGGGGGAAAAATTGGGTTTTTTCGACGTCCTTTGGCGAGCAGAGCCACGTGTCTAGCGATAACATATCCTTACTAATGCCCACTAACGACTTAGAGAACCAAGTCAGGCAAGCACCCAACCCCACCTAAACAGCTATCATCAAACAGAACGCCATAATCCCAAACGCTGTTTTAGACATACTTGCAAAGTTGGCTTGAGTACAGCCCACAAAAGGAGGCCTCACTTTGCTCTGGTCGTCGGGTGTTCCCTACAGGAAGTGGTGTTTCGAAGGCGCATCAAGACGCGTCATTTATATTAACCGGATTTCGTGCTTGAAAGAACGCGATGCAAGCGATAAACCAGCATGAAAAATTTGAGGATCATGTGAACAATATATTGTCGCGGAATAGTCCCAAAAAAATGTCATTGGCTTTCTTTATACATGAGGGTCTGTGATGCAGGCTCTTTTTAGTTTTGCAGCGGGTCACTGAGGCATAATTTCAAAACGCTCAACAAGGTCAAAGCCGCTTGTTCATGCTGGCACACACACAAGACATTTAATACACACGTGAAATGAAAATAGTATAGCAGCGACTTGATAAAACAGCTGACGGTACAGCACGTATTGAACGGGCAATAATACAGGATTGGAACACAACGGTATGAAACAATTATATGGCTTGCGTCACGGATTCGCGATGGCTGCAGCATTGTTTTTCCCTCTTGGCCGAGAGGAAGCTGGCGCCGCACCGGAACCTTGAGTATGGACGGGACAGGAGGCGACGACGTCCTGGCCAGGAAGCTGCACTAAATCACGGGCCGAGTTTATACATATCACGAGTTTTTCTTGTTCCTTCTATATTCTTAACCATCACAGTATTCACCGCAATAACCATCATAACACACAAAAAGATTGTGTCACCGATTACATACCCATGACAGGAAATATTGCTAAGCGCAATGACATCGCCACTCATTTCTAAATAGCGCTTTTGTAAAAAAAAAAAAAAAGACCCATAAATCGAACTTTTCCTTCCTATATATAATTTACCTTTCTCTCTCCAACGCAAAAGAAAATTCATTCAGATCGGTGCAACAGTTGTCTCATGTAAGCATTTGTGCGTTTTGCACGTATTTGAACAGGAAAATCAGAGTTGGCACCGAGCTAAAACTTCCTCTTAAGCTCCTATACAGTCGACTTCTGCATGCATATAGGCCGGAAGACGTGAAGTCTGCGGTTGGGGCGTAGGCCGTGAGAGCGCCCACCCTACCGTCTGATCCCGAGGGCAGTCACGAAAGTCGTGACCGCGGCTCTCCTTTCTGGACTGCTCTTGCGCGGCCGAGGTCGCATCAAATCGGCGCACACGAGCTCGTTTTGGCGCTGATAAAGGGGAAAAGGGTGAGAAGAATAGATGTATGAAACTTGGTACGGTCAAACCCGTTAACCGGTTCGGCAATTGAATACGTGTAAGAGCAGCTCACACTAAACGCTTATGAGTTTGCTAGGATGAAAGGTGCCTCCTAACCGCGTTACGCATGGCTGCGTTCGCTGCGTTTAATCTCGCGCAGTTCATTGTTTCATGTAGCTGTGACGTAAGGCGGTGCTGCTCACGACGTTGTCCATACATTAGCTGATCTGGAGCACATGGAGCTGTGAAACTTCGAAGCTTGGAGAGCCGACCCACCTTGCACTTGACTCACTGGAGAAGAGGAATGCTCCGCACTCTAGTTTCGGGAGTCTTCAGCTGAATCCGTTTGAAATAGCGGAGATGATGCCGCTGTGTAACTTTGGCATTGAGACTAACAGCGCGGTTGAAGAAGCTTTCTCAGAGTTCGCAACAACCTTTTCTCACTGGTGGGTTCCCTAAAAGTTCAATCCGTTCTCCACAACATTTTACTTGTATAAGTCACATTCCTTTAGTGGCATTGATCTGTTAGATCTCGGCACATAAATTACTTCTGAACCTTCTTAGAATAGCAACGCGAACGTTTAGGCGCAATTAAAACGCTGTTATTTAATGAAGAAAACAAAAAGAACCATTTTATAAAGGTTAAGGGACGGACCTGTTTCTTTAATTTCCTGCAAACAGTAAGACTTCAATGTATACTATCTGAAATGCATCTATTAAGATAACTCGCAAGACGTAGTGTTTCCTGAATCACCCGGAGCAATCAGGAAGAAAGCTGTACGCCTATTTACTGCGTACCTCAGAGACACTGAATTGACGGACGTTTGGCGAAACAGCGGTACTAATAGCGTGAAAGATTCTTGGGTGAAACAATTGCCGGCCAAGCACGCTAAACCCCATGGCCCGCCCGACGCCTCACCACTACCACCACCAGAGCAACAGACAACGTGCGGAGGCATACCGAAGCTGAATAGCTCCTTTCGGCTCATGTATATTATGAGCCAAATCAGATAACTCAGAGTCTGCGCCCTCTCAGCCAAGCAGGCACGCGCACGCCCCAAACGCTTAAAAAAAAAAAAAAAAACGGCCTTTAGCGTTCCCGGTGCAGCACATTTTATCCGAACACCACTGAAAATAGCTTCAACATGTGTACGAAACGCGTATTCTCAGGCGATACCCCGTCGATGTTTTTTCGTGTCGAGGGATCAAAGACACCCGTCGCGAAAGCGCGTGCGCGTTCTTGATCGACAATTGTCACATTCATGAAAGTCGCATACTCAGCGCACGCGGGTGGCTGTGATGCCACCGTTGTTTAGGGCGCCGCGCCGCCGCTCACGACTCGTAAAGATTCCAAGTGTGGGAGAGGATATCGGTGGCACGCAAATTCTCTGAGCCCGGAGCGTGAGAGTTATGGCTTGAACATCCAGTGACTCGTGTTTTTGCTGTGAGAATTTTATAAGCAGCTTTTGCATTTAGTGGTGCGTCGCATTCACCCAAATTTTTCAGCGAGATCACATTTTGTGGTATGCATCGCTCGACCAAGCACAAGGCATCTTTGCTTGCCTCCGTTCTCTGTGGTGGTGTAAACGTAATTATTGAAGTATTGTCCACAATATCTGCTTTAGTGTCCATCTCCTACGATATAGAACTCAGGCCGGACTCCCTGATGTAAGACGAGGAGGAGCGTCGCTAGCTGCAAGCTGACCCAGCCTTATGAAAGCTGCTGTCAGTTGCTCCGCCCAGGCGCCACTCATTTGGTGTGGAGTCAGAAGCCCGTCTAAACACAAACAGGGAAGCAAATAACTACGAAAATTACTCTGCAATACAGATATTCCAAATAACAAACAAACTATTTGCTTTTTCATTGGGACAATCAATGGTGTCCCACATGTAAATTGGAAATCACCCTCGCGAAATTACGATGGTCTATTCCACCACTAAATGTTTATTTACACAGGTCTGGTCTAGCGCTGTACCCTCTATGTAATATCTGCAAAGAATCTGAAACCATTGATCATTTTTTATTAATCTGCTCCCGATCCACAATCCAAAGAAAAAAAATTCACCGACGTTTACCATGCTACCTAATGCTAAAAGTGAGCGCAACTCTACACGTATTTTCATTTCGCGATATATTAGCTGGCGCGGACAATCTATCTCGTGTGGCACATTGCAAACGGAGCGAAGTGTGGCGCGACTGCCTCGTTAATCGGGAGACAGGCAGCGCGTATAGGTGACGCGTGGGCACGATTTACAGCAGTCGCCGCAGACAGACCTCCACTCATGCAATGCTTTGTTTCCGTGCATAGTATCGGTGGACGCGCTCGCCGCATGCCATCGGTGAACAGACGACAGCGCGCTTCTCTGGCGCCATCTCGTAGCAGTCGCCGCCGCAGAGCCCGTCTTGCGCAGCACTACGCTTTTCTTTTCATGCTTTCGCCATACCCCCTTCCGCCACTTTACGTGCCATGGTTCCGCTGCACACCGTACTCCGCTTTCCTCCTCGTTCTCTCTTCGCTATTGCGGTCTTTCATCCACTGCTGCACACCGCGTTCGTCCTTTCATCCTTCGCTGTGCTAGTTCCATCGGTTACGCCGAGGGACACCGACGCTAAACGCAAGAACGGGCACCTACAAGCTGCGCTCTAAAATACTTCGAAATTCCGTTCCGAAATTAGACATTGCTGTAAGCACTGAAAACATTCTCTGCTTTGGTGCATATATATTGGGTTTTAGCCACAGGAACGTATGCACGGCCGTAAGCGAGTTCCTTTGTGGCCAAGGAGAATATCTGGTTAATTTACTGGCTTATTATTTATTATTTTACAAAATTACAGTTTAAATGGATTAAAATTTATTACTTTCTAGATTACTTTCCTTTCAAAAAGCACACTTTCTCCCTCTAACAGAAAAAATGTCTCTAATATTACATTGTTTGAGTGTACAATTCCAGTAACGTACTTTTTCCCTCAAGTTTTCTCCCCCCGCCCTACCCGTTTAACCGTCGGCTTCTTGGCCAATTCCCTGAAGTGATATAGGAAGCAAGCAAGCAAGCAAGCAAGCAAGCAACATGCTGCTCTCCATCATTCCCCCATCGCACTGGTAGCCTTCCGACACTGCTCACCTTTTATGATCATGTATTCTATCGCAGAGGAACTTGAGGAGGAGCCACAATTCCCTCCTAATTATCTGGGAACAGGATGTCCCTTATGGTTGTGTCCCTGACCATTCCACGCTTCAGTTTCAACTCCCTAAGTCCTGTCTTGCACCGCCACGATGGAGTCCGGACTGACCATGTGCGGGCGCGATTGTGGAGAAAACGACCGTAAAACCGATGCTTCGTAATCCTTTAACAGTACGAAGCGCACGCTAGATACACTTGTCCAGCGCTAACCGGCATTGTAATAACTGGAGGGCAGCGTTGTTGTATGAAAAAAAAAGGCCCACAGTTCATGGCTGGTTTCAATTTCTATAAGGCTGCGTTAATGGGATACTTTAACGCGCCGTGGAGGACATGGTGCACGTGGTCTCAGGTCTGGCAGCCCACGACACCTTAAGAGCAAAAAATAACGTAGGACGCTTTCGCTGTACAAGCTCCATCATACTAGTAGACAAAATAATCGGCACATAAATGCATATAAAGGTAGTACATTCGGCCAGTGCATGTAGCACTAGATATCTTGTATCTTGTTTTTGCCAGATGTCCAATGCGCTTGACGCGCATATTAGTAACGTTTGGCTATCATTCAACACTCTAGTACGACCATGGGGGCTCCATATGTTACAGTTTTCGATAGGAAGTTACATACCAAGCAAGCGAAGTATGTTGAGTGCAACAAAAGCGTGTGATTCAGTCGGCCACTGAATCCTTGGGTTAAATCCTCTGCCTGAACTACTTTTACTGAGGTGGCGAAACTATAAGTACAATCCTTGAAAGCCAAGGAGAAAAGGGCGTAAGGTATGAGCAATGTATGGCGATGACTGTAAATTCACTAGGGTTGAGGATTGGGCGAGTTAGTATTGCATTGTAAAAGTGGCACAGGACAACATACAAAGGACTTGGAAGTCAGCACTCTGTTCTTCTCAAGGCTACTCAACAATAGACCATATTCACACTATCAATCAGGTGATAGAAAAATGTGCGGAATATAACCGACCTTTATATATAGCTTTCATTGATTATGAGAAAGCGTTTGATTCAGTCGAAACCTCAGCAGTCATGGAGGCATTGCGGAATCAGGGTGTAGACGAGCCGTACGTAAAAATACTGAAAGATATCTATAGCGGCTCCACAGCCACTGTAGTCCTCCATAAAGAAAGCAACAAAATCCCCATAAAGAAAGGCGTCAGGCAGGGAGATACGATCTCTCCAATGCTATTCACAGCATGTTTACAGGAGGTATTCAGAGACCTGGATTGGGAAGAATTGGGGATAAGAGTAAATGGAGAATACCTTAGTAACTTGCGCTTCGCTGATGATATTGCCTTGCTTAGTAACTCAGGGGACCAACTGCAATGCATGCTCACTGACCTGAAGAGGCAGAGCAGAAGGGTGGGACTAAAAATTAATCTGCAGAAAACTAAAGTAATGTTTAACAGTCGCGGAAGGGAACAGCAGTTTACGATAGGTAGCGAGGCACTGGAAGTGGTAAGGGAATACATCTACTTAGGACAGGTAGTGACTGCTGATCCGGATCATGAGAGTGAAATAATCAGAAGAATAAGAATGGGTTGGGGTGCGTTTGGCAGGCATTCTGAGATCATGAACAGCAGGTTGCCATTATCCCTCAAGAGAAAAGTTTATAACAGCTGTGTCTTACCAGTACTCACGTACGGGGCAGAAACCTGGAGGCTTACGAAAAGGGTTCTACTTAAATTGAGGACGACGCAACGGGCTATGGAAAGAAGAATGATAGGTGTAACATTAAGGGATAAGAAAAGAGCAGATTGGGTGAGGGAACAAACGCGCGTTAATGACATCTTAGTTGAAATCAAGAAAAAGAAATGGGCATGGGCAGGACATGTAATGAGGAGGGAAGATAACCGATGGTCATTAAGGGTTACGGACTGGATTCCGAGGGAAGGGAAGCGTAGCAGGGGGCGACAGAAAGTTAGGTGGGCAGATGAGATTAGGAAGTTTGGAGGGTCAACATGGCCACAATTAGCACATGACCGGGGCAGTTGGAGAAGTATGGGAGAGGCCTTTGCCCTGCAGTGGGCGTAACCAGGCTGATGATGATGATGACTCTGTTCTTCTATCTGGCTGGCTTGGCTTGTTTCTTCTTTTGTATGTTGCGCTGTACCAGTTTTAGATGACTGTACACTCATGCTCGGAGGCCGGCTAGAGTCCCCCGCTATGGCGTGTCTCATAACCAGATCGTGGTTTCGCCACTTAAAAGCCCAGACTTCTTTTTAAGAAATGGACTGGTTTCGCTGTCTGCTATTGTCGCAATGTTTCTTGCGAAATTTGAACAATACATGGCGGTGGTAAGTGCTAAGTCTTGTTTCAAAGTCATTCGAACAAAAAGGAGGAGTGGGGGATTGGGGGAGGAGGAGGAGAATGATGGCCACTGTCGACAGTGCGGTTAGTTCATGGTGCCTAAATGCGTTACACGATCGTATCTTAGATTTTCTCTTTGTTTTCTTTTTTATTTCGAAGACGCATATCTGCGGACTGGTTTGCTTCTTCCTGGCTAAAACATTTGCCCCAAAGTTCAAGCAATATGTCGAGTGATGAAGAGCGTATGCTATTGTGATATTCGGGAACTGCATGATCGCCGCATTGGTTCATAGTCAAAGCCCACCTTCCATAAGCCGTGTAAGAAAATAGTTTTAGCTTTCATATTGGGCCACACTTTCTGAGACACTACAGAATACACAAACGCATATGAGCTTGCGTAGCCCAATAGTCGGTAATGGAAAGTTCGCGCGCCTGTTGACAAATCAACAAAACTGACCAGGCCAACGAATTTTGACCAGGCCAAAACTGACCAGGCCAAAACAATACTTTCAAGTTTTTCTTGTGGACATTCCTTCGAGTTTTGGTTTTCGGATATCATAAATACCTGATAGTTTAAACTTTCTTTTTTCGAGCTGAGGTGCCTTGAGGCATACTAGCATAAAAAAGCCCATATAAGTGTACGCAGCCCCGCATTTTACTAGGAAGTCAAATAATGCTCCGAAGTCAGTCATCTTCAATTCGCGCGCTGTAGACAGCATGTTGGTCACTGCGGAAGCCAGACCACCGAGTATAGGCATCCCGAACATGTCGCGCGCCTGGATGTGTCCGCAGTAGGAAGTACCTGTCGGTGTCTTGTACTTCTTTAATGGTTATATTTTCTTACAATGTCTTGAGACCCATACCCGCCCTCTACAAAGATCAGAGCGCCACATCATCATCATCAACTTCTTCATCATCATCATGTCGGCGTCTCAGAGTTGGGGAACGTAGCATCGCCCTTGATGACAGCCCTTGCGCTTGCAGTGGATAACAAGGGCGAGGGCTACTCCTACCGTATCCTCCTCAGGAAGACTTCCTCCGCCATGGCTGGGTCGTAACTAAACATGTAAATTAAACAAGAAGTATTTAAACAATTATGCCAAATAAATACACTTTTCGACTTTTGTATTACGGGTAAGGAATGTACCCAAAGGGCATCGAAACGAAACAGCTTTGATTTACCAAAGAACACAGAGAACTACTATTGAAAACGTCCACACATTGTAAAAGAAAATTTCTTGCCCCATGACGTTGATGTACTCTCTATCGCAACTATGTGAAGACCATCGCTCACATTGCCGTAGCGTTCTGGCTCCCCTGCGATGCAGCAGAGGACGCCGGCTTTCTCTAACTGAAGTCCATTCTTGCTGCAGGCGAGTGCCGTCGTGTCTAGCGCCCACACGCAGTAACCGGCACATTGTATCGACGAGAGCAGTGGCCTTTACGCACTTTCCACAGTCTGCGCGTGTCTCCGGGTCTGTAAAACTTCACCATCGATTCACTTTCGCACTTAGTTTCTTTCTGTCCCGGGCAGTGGTGATAGCAGCTACGAATAACGCCTTTTTTTCTTCAAACCCGAAAGTGGCAAGGGACTAACCAGGTAACGCAATAAGAAACGCAATTCCGAGAAACTCAATTTCCAAAAAGGCATGATATCCACCAAAGCTCTGAAAATAGTGCAACGAATATCGAAACGCACGCAAGTACCCGAGACCTACGTCGTCTGGATGCCTCGCCACGAGCCACCGGCGAGAAACGAAGCGGCACACGCCACTGCCCGAAATCATACGAGCCGGGCTTCACAGCCAGAGGGGTTCTGAAAGGTGACGAGGCCCGAGGATATTCCCCACAAAATATTCGGATATCCTACAGCATTGAATCTTGAATGAAGGGCATACCCTTTACCGTACCCCAGTGTAACCAGAGAAGAGACAGTTGCTCTGCGACTTCTCCAAACAAACTGCTATGTACACGGCATTATAATGCAAAAAATGCACCCGACCCAATTCTCATACCTTTGCCTGACCTGCGGGGCGCCGGACACCCTTTGTCACATGGTGGTGGAGTGTCTTAATCTTGCTGAACCAAACAATCAAGAATCTCAATCAAGAATCGAAAGCAAAAGCACAGAAGAAGACCGCCAAGAATACTGGAAGGCCTTGCTCGCGGCCCCGGACTTGGAGGACCAGCGAAAGCTCGTGAACCAGGCCAGGGAAGCAGCAAAGGCTAATGGCTACCTGGACTGAGGAGGCCACCCGCCTTGGGTGAAGAAAGAACCCTTTCTCACTGATCCGCATTAATAAATGTTTGTTCTCTTTCTCTCTCTCCCTATCTCTCTCTTTCTTTCGGGCAGTAATAGTAGAAGCTGCGAAAAACTCTTTCTTTCTTCAAATACGAAAGTGGCAAGGGAAGAACCCGGAAACGCAATGGGAAATGTCACTCAAGTCGATTCACCTCTCGAACTCTAACCTTCGGAACTTTGAGTGCGGACCTTCACCTCATGCCGGTACGTGATACCTTCGACGTTTCCGTTTCCACATGCATAACTCGCATACGGGGCCTTTAGCATGTAATTCACCTTGCGCCGCGAAAACTGCGCGGACGCTTCAACCGGTCATGACAGAATCAACGCCCACATAGCAAACGCCAACAGCCGGCATTCTTTCTCACCATGCATAGCAGTTAGAGCGCAGAGCAAAATCGGTCTGTTGTCGCCTTCTCTGCTATCCGCGACAGTGCGCCCTCTAGCATCCAGGAGCTTACGGCATAGGACGAGCGTAGTGTCTAGGACTCACACAGTCGCTTTCTATGCAACTCCGAGTGCGTGAAAACTTCTCGACCTCACACGTCGAATGACGAGAACAGCCGCAAACTCCGGCAATTGTAATATGCCATAGATAGGACGTATGCATCATGTCACATGCAGCTTGCTCCGACGGCGAACAGACCACAAAGGACTCGTTTCTGTTGGGATGCAAGGTCAGAAAGCTCTGCCCTTCAGCCGCCACACTGAATTGAAGGGTTGCCGAAGTCGTTGATGGGAGGGCCGGACCGGGCTGCGTGGGACGACTGTACGGCCAAACACAAGGCGCCCGCCGAAAGCTCCAACGCACGTCGATCGTGCACAAATGCTCTAGCGTGGAAGCAAGTGCGTCGCGCTTCTCCGCGCGAGAAGGAGGCCGCAGGCACGGAAGCTGTGCGCTTTGCATTCATGTATTTAATTGAGAATGTCTGGCTATGCGGGCGCTCTCCCGCGTGTGTGTCTCTCTTTGGAATCGCCAACTTCCAAGATACCATCTATCATTATATAACCTTAGTAATACATGGCGCATAAACACAAAGGAGAGTATAAGGAAAAGAAAGGCGTGGTCTAACTACAGTAAAGTTCTCGCTGTCATATTCTCGTGGCCATTTCCTATCACAGCAGGATGAAGGTCAGGCGACTTGGAGGGTTGCGATGTACACCGCTGGGTGGTTTTGCGCAAAGAATGAGCTGACAGAAAACAAACATAAGGTTACTTTGTTCCTTTGTTTTGTGTATACGGTTCAAGATGCGCGGCGGCGCACCTGATGCTGTTACTTAATGCCGAAGGTCCAGCAGGTTGCCTTTTAAATGTATCAACACATCTATTACGTTCCAGGTATAATATTTGATTTATGCATTTCGGATCTTATTTCGGACCTGGCGCCATGGAATACAATAATAAACGAAAAAGAAACGGAGTGGTGGACCTGCTTATATTTCGGCCTGTGCCTCACATGAAAAAATTTAATTTTTAGCTAGAGCCGAACAATGAAAAGTTGTCTGCAGTTGACCAAAAATTATCAATAAACACACCACAAGCTTTAGCTTGTATTTCTGCCACGACCGTTAAAATTGTTCACTTCTTAATTGCGCGAACTTAGCACGCCTAATTACAGTGTTTTCACGCCATAATCTTCGCGATATTTACTTTCTTTAAGTACTAAGTGGACACGTTAGTCTCGTTCAGCACTCTTACTATATATAGTTGAGAACGTAGTACGGCTCTTGGCTCTGAAGATAGTTTTACCTGAGATATCGCTGACCATGCATGAGTATAAATAAGATAAAAAAATTCCCAAACAAAAGAAGGTTGGCCAAACAGTACACCAGCTGAACGTTTCAACATTGCAGAGGAATCATGAAAATGTAGCTAGGGTGACTATATAATAGCACTTGCACACGCAAAACATAACAAAAGAAAGTTGTCGCTGATATTCCAGGTATCTGATCAAATACAGCTTTCCGGATAAAACTAACAGGAAACGCTTTTCGTCCATCATAAATGCCATGCAATTGTTACCCACCGAGCACCGCCTTGTCAAGCACCGGACAGAGACAACGAATAGAGTACATAGCATGCTGCCCATTTTCTGCACGCGAAGACAGTAGGACTGTACTGTCGCGTGAACTTGCCATCCGTACCACGCTTCCATGAGTCGGTGGTTTAAACGTTTAGTCCAAAACGAATCAAGGCAAAAAGAAGTGTCGTTATGGCTACTCGACAGCACATAGAGCGAGGGGCGGACTGTTGAGATCGTTTCCTCGCTTTTCAAACAGGAACAAAGGAAGAGAGCAGCTAGCTAGAGAGTGAGAAAAGAAAGAACCTCAGCCCACTTCAAGCATTCGCCATGCGGTGCTAAGTGCATATCACTGCACTCGGCAAAGACGAGGGCAAATTTAGCGTGCCATGAGCACCTGCCGCAAAATGACTACTTGCGAGCCGCTTTCCAGCCATTTGCTCCGCAAGGGTATTCCCCCACGCCATCGTAAAGGTCACAGATGAAGAGACTCCTACGGAAAGGGCGTCGGCCAGCAGTCAGTAAAAACGTAACCGGTGCCACTTATGGTAGGTTCCTGCCTATTGACGCAACTTGGATGTCGAAGAACAAGAAGCGGCATCCGAGCACGAGAAGCACTATTAGAAAAGAAAATGTCAGAAGGGCGCGGGCGTTTTTTTAGCAGTCCCTGCTATATGCCATGTTTCGGTCTTCGTGCCATGAGGCAATTCGAACCAGAGGGTGAGAAATCTAGGATGTGGTTTACGTGGTATCAAACTCAGATTGCAATTGTTCACAAGTTTGATAAACTGCACCCAGATACGGTACCAAACAATAATTCTTCACAGATGTCTCCGCAAAGGTTCCACATTGCGCATCACTCTGTTCTAGAATACCATATGTGTCTGCGAATCTGACTTCGATGTTTGCAGATGCAAATCCGCAAAGAAAACGATTAAACTCAAAAACTGAATTTGTAAGCTCAAGAAAGTCCCCTCAACGCGTCAATATTTCTTTATATTCCGGTAGTCATGCAGTTCGCATGCACTGCCAAGCTAAGTGCTGGATGCGTCTCTTCCAAGCACACTGAAACTCGAATCATATCGTGTTGGACGCTATTGAATCAAACTCCAAGACGTAATACACTGTTCCGGTCACAGCCGGCGCCTCTTCTTCTTTGTTGACTGATGGTGCTTAGTTAAGATGCTACATCTTCTTGTTCAGAGTAGTTCTTCCTGTTGCTCCACTGTTAGCTGCACGTTTATTCCTGTAGTCCAGGCCTCTGACACATTGCAAAGTTAAACCAAGTTTCGAAATTTATCTTCCGTTCCTGCAGTGACATCCCTTTTATTGCTTTCTTTTATGCAACACAGTTGAGGCTGGCGTCACTACTGATAGCCCGCCAGAAAGGAGATAAACTTGCCCACAACTAAGGAAAGCAGGTAGCAAGTACCTGCTCGCGCTGGACTCCAGAATGGGTTTTCGTAACTGTGCAGTAAGCACCAGTGCTCCGTCATGCTAGCCCGCGAATTCAAGGATTGCAGGAGTACGAGGCTTCCATTCTCCCAGCTGTCTTGTCGTAAAAAAAATGGCTGTGGCTTAGCTAAGGTTAAGCCCAGGATGCGAAGCATACTAGCCTTTATTTTAGTTGTTGAACCACTGTTTTGCCTGGTGAACTGCTGTTGCTTGGCTATATTTGGTTCGGCTAGTAGAAGAAACAACTCATGCGTTACTCTGCTTCGCCTTCAAGAGTGGAACGCGACAGCGTTCCCGTCGACCCGCCAAGGGGTGTAAGACAATGGGCTACGGCGCAGCGACTACGCGCCCCGCATTGGACGCGGTGAGCGTCGAGCAACGCAGCGTTCGGCGCGGCAACGAAATGTGCGCCTGAGCAAGCGACGCACGCCTGAGCCTTAGAAACAGCTCGTTTCTAAGGCAACACCGCATTCACTAGAGGCGCTTTTGTACCGCTTCGAAGCATCGTACTCGTGGCTCAGTGGTAGCGTCTCCGTCTCACACTCCAGAGACCCTGGTTCGATTCCCACCCAGCCCATCTTGCAAGAGTTGAGTCAAAGCCACCTAGAAAAAGCGCAGCTGCTTATATACCGCCGCGACGCCGCGAGCGACGGCGCGAGTTGGAGCCCCGTTTCTCCTCTGTCGTGACGTCACGGTGTCACGTGGTATTGAAGGCGACACCGCCGCGCCTGAGGAGCTGGGTTGAGCTCTAGTAATATGCTTCGCATAAAAAAAGAAAGGAACCATGCGCGCAGAACTGCTTTCGTCTTGAAGCAGAAATGCTCTCCGACGAAGGTCAGCAAACGAAGCAGTGGGTCAACCACGTGCTATTATATTCTCGACTAAAGAACGGACGGCATGCCCATAAGTCAAATCTAGTAAAAAAAGAGAAGATAGGGTGAAAGATTTTTCTGAGACTGTCTAAATCTGCAGTGTTTGTATCATGGGCAATGTTAGTAAGCACATGCATTTGCTTAATCTTCGTACGTCTGTCTTCAGACGCTCTTGTGGCTTTATTTACTACGCTTTGTGTACCTTTATTAGCCTAAATTTAGAAGTAATGCTATTTTCTAGGCGCATGAAGGCAAAGACTCTCAGCACAAGCGCATAGTCGTTGCGAATTGTTGCATTTATAACGTAGTATTTTGCTGAGAATGATCGATGTGAAAAATCACAAAACCGTTTGAAGCTCGAACGACGAAGTTTCGGACGAATCTGTGTACTATATGGCCGTCATTCCTATGCTGTCTGAACCACTATTCTTGCAGCTTCCGTAGAGAATAGGGCCAGAGTTCCCTATAGTAATCTTGTAGGAAACTCTACGCTCGAGAACGCTGAGTCATTCGTTCCCTGAGGGTTTACTGCGTAAAGGCGGTGTTCTTAACCAAACTCTACTGACCATTAAATCATGTTACGTGCGCGCTGTTATGCGCTCAATCAAGAGCATACATCGCGCATGTGTGCCAATGCGCACTGTGCGTGAGGCATTTGCACATTTGTGTGCGCATGTCTATGCACGTGCGCATGCGTGTCCTTTATTTATGTGCCTGTGCCTACGCCTGTTCGAGTGGTTTCGCGCTCGTGTTTCTTTGTGCGTGCACCTGTACGTGTGCGGCCGCACACGGGCGCGCCTCGTATTGAGGGCTATAGGAACATCCAGCTCAAGCTTCGCTTGCAAACCACATCTGTCACACGGGCCTGTTACGTCGTGGCGCATCGTATTCCTTACGCAACGTGCATGGGGCCGAAAATATGACACTGGTGACGGGTATGCGGTAAGAAATGCGTTGCCACCAACGTTAGTTACTTGCGCCAGCATGACTTCAAATAAAAAAACAACACTTGGGGGACGCTTAAGCTTCGCCTTCAAGAGTGGAACGCGATAGCCGTCAAAGATCCCTAACTGCGTCTCACGCTTCCCGGCAACTGTGCCTTATGTAACCGTAACGTTTTCCTGGAAACGCTGATGGCGAACGCTATGCACGAAGGCGAGCTTTATGGTTCTTTTTTTTTACCCCGCACATTGGGCGCCGCCGCTGTTGCCGATGCGTGGAGGTGGGTGCCATCTGGAAGGCGTTGCAAGAAACCGAGCAGGGCGCGCCGCTCCTACTAAGACAGATCTCAAACGGCAGCTGGAAAAAGGGTTTGTGGTTCAGTTCCCGCGTTACAGAATTAGTTTTTTTTTCGTATGTTCACATTATAATCCGACGCTATCATGCCTGTAGGTTGTGTGTGTGTTTACGAATTTTCCGACGCATTTTACTTTGAGAAATTTAATTAGTTCAGTAACGCCTCTGCTCCACGCGGAAGGCCTGCGTGGTTCGGGATGCGTGGTACGGGATGATTTTTCTCTAACGGACAACGCCACCGACGCCGACACCGAAATTTCTGCGACACAGGGCCTTTAACGCTGTCACGTTGAAACACGACATGTTCATTTATATACCTCAGTTGACAGGTTGGTGCGATTTTAACTTGCTCCAACGGACGGCCACGAAATGTTGGGCTAAAAAAAATGGCACTTTTTGATTGAACGCAAGAACGCAACTTCTTAATCAAGACACTTATTGGGTGCTTTCTTTTGTGATACATTCGCTATGGAGGCTATCAATACTAAAATATTTTGGTGTAACTGCTCAGCTACTTCCCTCGTGGTTCGCTATATATATATATATATATATATATATATATATATATATATATATATATATATATATATATATATATATATATATACGTTGGAGGCCAAGGAGGGGAGGGGGGGCAAAACGGTCCGAAACAGCGAATACCCCACTTCTTCCTTGCTAGTTTCTCTTCCTCTAAAGTGCGGAAGAACGTTCGAGCTCATTGAGTCAGACCTACGCCACGGGTAAGCCTTCCTCCCGCTCTCTTTCCACTGACCACGTCGCCTCTTCGTTACGGAGCACGCCGTATGGGTCCACGCATCGCTTCCGCCTCGTCCATGCCGGCACGCCTGACGTGCACGCCGGAAGCATCGTCCGGAAAGGAGCGGTCGCCGGTCACGATTTCTCGAGAACGAGTAATACATACAAGCCGAGCCGCTGCGTCGTCGTGCGGCATGCCGTTCTGAGTCGGGACACAGGGCGTTCCCTCGCAACCTAGAGCGTACTGGTCACAGACGGAATGCTATACCTATAGCTTGCATATGTGTACGCGACGTGGTCGTGCGGACATCGCAGACAGTTCGATCGGCGCAGACGTGGCTGTGCTCTTTAGTATCTAGTATTTTCCTTGACAGCGCGCGATTCACCGAGTGTGCCATATGCTTACCTGCCTGTAAAGTCCGTGGCTTACGTCGTGCCAGTGTCCTGGGGACGCAGGCTATGTGTTGAAGCTAATATTAGTATAAGGCCCAGCCAACTGGCCCATATTTGAGGCGTTGTATCAGGGTTTATTCTGTCCATCCATGGCGGCTGCCGCGGACCTCTTTGTGTAGCTTTTCGGCTTCGTCTAAGACCGCGCGCGCTCCACCTCATGGCACCCGGCTTCAAGGCTAAGATTAGAAATCCAAGCCAAGAGATACTGTGCACCAACACCTCTCGTAGTGCCACCACTGAACGGCCGTGGATAGTTGAGGAAGACAACAAAAGTGTCAACGTGTAATCAATCAATCAATCAATCAATCAATCAATCAATCAATCAATCAATCAATCAATCAATCAATCAATCAATCAATCAATCAATCAATCAATCAATCAATCTATCAATCAATCAGTAAATCAATCAATCAGTAAATCAATCAATCAGTAAATCTATCTATCTATCTATCTATCTATCTATCTATCTATCTATCTATCTATCTATCTATCTATCTATCTATCTATCTATCTATCTATCTATCTATCTATCGATCGATCGATCTCGGTATAAAGTTCAATTTACGGATAGCACAAGTCTCGTAATTCTAGTTCGTTAAACCATGAGTTTAATTTCCTATTTAGAGTCTAAAAAGCGGCAAGCAATTAGAGAATGACAAAACGATAACGCTGTCAGATAAGTGAAATGTCTGACAGGTGGCAAAACTGGCAATATTTGTTTTTGCAGGTCCGCCATGCTTCAACTTCTCCGATCGTGTCTGTGAGTTAAGGCCATAGGTATTATACCTCACCACAGCTGTATTTCTTGTTCAGTATTTTACTTTCTCAGCGTTCTACATTACTTGCTTCGAGCTGCATGCCGACGCCGTCTCCCTTCGATGAAATCTGACGCAAGGTCGTGGAGCTTGCTAAAATAATTGTACTGTCAGATTATTCTGTGGTGTATATTATTTGAGCCTCTAATCTTGTTCAAGTAGATCGCTAGAAATATTAACGATTTCCCACTCTCTTCTGTATACTTTTGGTTTACTTTTGCTGGTGTACACTGTTAAAGTGAGAGTAGTATTACACTGCTGTCTTTGACCGTAACTCGCTAAAATATTGCAAATCAGAAAGAGTATTTCATACTGCCGTTTGAGAAAACGATAGTTATAGATTCGATTGTAAAAACATATATGACAGCATTTTTATTTCTTACGAAAACTCTGTAACTTAACACCTGTCATCTTCAGCCGTGCGGGTAAAGAATCCTGCGTTTATTTTTACTCTTGAGAAAAGGCGCTAAACATAAAAAAACAGCATTTTTAACACTCCTCCCCCCCCCCCTTTTTTTTTCGCAGGCATCTTACAGACGGCAAAGCCTGCCTATATCTTAAGGCCGCGTTATTCAATTGCATTGCGTGTGGTGGCATGGATTGCGCCAGGCACTATATAGAGACAAATGACAATTAACATGGGTTCTGCCTTATTGTGGGCTGAAAATCAAACTTTCCTTTCACGTCTGATGTAGGCTAAAATAGTATTGAGAACCAGCAAACAAGTAAAAATTTTTTTTTATTGAAGTCATGCCACTTCAAAAGATTCGCACGCAACGATCTTGAATGCACTCAACTTACAAACTGGACATGTGCTCATTGTTCATTTTGATTAGTATATTTAGTGTGATTCACAATGCTTCGAGGCTATCCGCGCCTCTCCAGTGATGCGCCTTTGTTAGCAGTCAGAGGTCACAGTGATGTCAGTACTTTCTTTACAACTATCGTTAGAGAGTCATTACCACTTGACTGCGATATCGAACTTCAATGCACGCTGCCCTTGACTATTAGGTCGCGCCGAATCTTCATGTGGTATTTGCTCGGAAATACATTTAGCCAACTATATTGGGAACTGCTATGACGACGCTCGCTTTTCACCAGCCGGGTAGCTTCTTAAATATAAGCGAGAACCATGTACACCCATCTGCATAGCGTGAAGGTGTTCTATCTGAGCCCGCATACATGTCTATGCTGTCGCGACTGTGCGGCCGGTCGTTGACTAAGCCTCCCTAACCGTTCATATAACGGCTACAGTGGACAGGCGATGCGGTCATCACTATTTCCTCCTGAGGATCGCTGCACAACACTCGCGGTGAGTGCACCCCCAAAAAAGAAAAAAACAAATAAAAGAGGGGTAAAGGGGAAAGAGTTCGCGAACAGGTGTCCATCTATTCGCGTCCCGCACAGCAAGGGGCGACGAGCACGAAATCGCTGGCTTGCGCCGTCCTTCCCCATCTGCCCCCTCCCCCCAACAAAACGCACATTGTAGGCGCGCCGTCGATTCGTCCCATCAAATCACTGAACCGCCGCCTTTGAGTTGTGCCGCCGCGATGGCATAAGGAGGCTATGCAGGGGTGAATGATGCCGGCGGGTGGTGTTAGGCGGTCATTCGCCTGTGCCTCCAGTTAAACTGTACAATGGCTTTACCTTTACAATGGCTCGCGTGTAGCCATGCGCTGGTAGATAGCGACCGCAGACTGGGAATTGCTAGTTTCTGAAAAATATACGGAGATGAGCAGACATTGTTCGACTGATTGATTTGATTGGCCCATGATGATTAACGTCCCAATGAAACATTGGGGCTATGCGAGACGCTTTCATGGAGGGAATATGGATTGATTTTTACCACGTCGGGTTCTTTAACGCGCACCTAAATCGACGTACCCGATCTTTTTTTTTTTTTTCATTTCATTCCCATTGAAATGCGACCGCAGGGGCCGGGAACCGAACCCGCGACTCCGTGCTCAACAGCAGGACGCCATTTAGCTACAGAGCTATCAAGGCCGGTTTCCAAATATTCTGGTGCGTTAACCTGCTGTACAGCATCTTCGGGTTTGAGTGTCGCATACACTGGGATTAGGGGAATACAAACCCTGCAGAACAGTGTCAGAAAAAGAAACAACCCTGTCTTGTGGGAGCTTCTTAAGAAGAGAATTCCTGTTGAAGTTTCTACAGTGCCTGCAGCTGGAAGAAAGGACAAGGGAAGTACGTACGCGATGCTCAGTTTTCCCGAGCCCTCGCTTAGCTTTCCATCTTAATGCAGTAATTCCTGTTTCTCAAGATGCCTTCATGAAAGTGGCGCGGCTCGTACCGGAAGCTGTGCTATGCAACGCTTAGGCGCCTCTTTCGCACGCCGCTGCACCTCTGATTCTACGTATGTATGGTACGGAGAACTTTATTGGGTCCTGAAGGTCAACCCTACGTTGTCGCCGGCCGCTCCCACGTTGGGACTGTCAGGCCGAGCCCTTCAACCACATCGCGGGCCTTCTGGACTGCCCGTAATTGGTCAGAGAGTGATTCACTGTGTAGCATTTGCCGCCACCATTCTTGTTCCTTGTCACAGTCTGTGAAGCCCGCGGGGCACTGCCAAAGCATGTGGTCAAGAGTAATGATGCCATTGCATTTATTACAGTTGGTCTGAGTTTCCCTCTCCGGATTCTACGTGCTGTAAAGAAATTTACAGTTACGATGGAGATGAGCCCTAATATAGGTGGCAGTGACTACCACTCTCGTTAGGGGGTATAACTGGGGAGTGGGCGAATTATCACCTGCTCTCGACCTGCAGCTTTCGGAGGACTGGAAAACAATTTGGCTAGAAAGGACGCTGACGGAGCAGTCTACACACTCTTCCTCTGGTTTTATTACTTGTGTTGACGTGCTTCAATGAGTTTATTTGAAGTTGCTGGGATTACTTACTGCGCCACATCTGTTCCTTGGGACATTCGACGAGCTCACTTGAACTGCCCGCGAACAGCGACCGAGCGTTATGCGACTTTTATTTATATTTTGTTTCATTATTATTTTGTTTGTGCTGGTTTAGGCTCGATGTATATTTTCTGACTAAGCGAGAAGGAGTAGCTAGCATTCCTTATAATGCCATTCTCTCGTGCACATAAATATTCAATGAATCAATCAATCAGTCAATCAATAAATTATTTACTTATTGTGCCAAGAAACAACCCTAAGGTTTGAGTGCTCAGGCATACGTAGAAAAAAAAAAAAACACTACCGGAGAATATAAGTAAAGAAAGGACACAATGAATAAAAAGAACAATTGTAAAAGGAGGACTGGACATAAAAAACTGTATATAAAACAATTGTGAAAAGAAGAGTGTACACAAAAGAAAGCCCAATGTAAATACAAAAGAAAGAGGATTAATGCATTTACGCAATGTGTACAATTATGGAACAATCCAAAGCTCGGTAAGGAACAATGACAGTGAATTATGAAAACTATCGAGATCAAGAAAATGAGCGTAATAAAGACTCAGTATTCTGCGGGCGGTTGAGTGATGGTGATGGCACGCAGGAACATAAAAAGATCTATGTTATCTGGTGATCTTGCGCGGAATAGGAAACACGATACAACTAAAGAGTTCGGGGCAGGTGAGGATACCGTGAAGGAACTTCAAACAGAAGGTCAGCGTGATTACGTCTGCAGCGAAGGGTACTGACAATAATCCAACTGTGCTAGAACAAGGTCCAGTGTCAGTGCTAACAAAGCGGTGATTATATATGGTTAGATACTTTCTCTGGACCCGATCTATAATGTCAATGTTGGGTCTAGAAATGCCATTCCAGACGACCGACGCATATTCGAGTTGAGGAATTTCTTGTGTACAACGTGCGAAACGGTGTAGGAAAATTAAATTTCCTCGGTAGTCTGCAAACAGAGCCCAGATAGCGCATATCCCACATTGCAATACGTGTAGTGTGTGCAGGGAAGTGTAAGGTTGTACCAAGAGAGAGAGAATGAAGAGGAAAGGCAGGGAGGTTAACCAGATATGAGTCTCCGGTTTGCTACCCTACACTGGGGATGGGGGATAGGGGTTAGAAAGATGACAGAGAGGAAAACGCAAAAAAAAGGAAGAAAAAAAAAACACGCACACATGGAGGCACACACACACAAAAGGCGTTCCAGTTAAAGTCGTTCACACAGGCCGGTAGATCGCAAAAAGCGCAATAGCGCTTGCACGGCCTTCTTCTGTGACGGTAGGTCCTTTCGATGTTGTAGAATTCTTTTTTCGGATAGCGCTTGGTCGTCCAGTTGGTCAAGTTCGTGGCGAAGGCATGCCCTCTGTGTACTGTACTGCGGGCAGGTACACAAAATATGGCCAATTGATTCTTCATGGCCGCAGTGGTCACAGGTTGGGCTGTCGGTCATCCCTATGCGGAATGCATAGGCTTTAGTGAAGGCAACGCCCAACCAAAGTCGATATAAAAGCGTGGCGTCTCTACGGCGAAGCTGTGATGGCGCTCGAAGACTTAGTGTTGGATCAAGTGAGTACAGTCGCGTGTTTCTTAAATGTGGCTCATTCCATTGCGACGCGGTGCACTGCCGAGCAAGTAGGCGGAGCTTCCGTGCTGCGTCAGTTCTAGAATGAGGAATCGGGACGTGGCGCTCCTCAGTATGGGCTGAGCGGGCAGCGTGATCCGCCCGTTCATTGCCGATAATCCCGCAGTGACTTGGAAGCCACTGAAAGGTTATCTCATGGCCTGCTTCACTTATATGTTGCAACGTCTCTGTAATATGGAATATTAGTTGTTCGTGTGGTCCGCGTCGTAAAGGTGACAGTAGAGACTGCAGTGCTGCCTTCGAATCGCAGAATATTGTCCATTTATGTGGTGGTTCATCACCAATGTGATGAAGGGCAGTAAAGAGCGCTGCGAGCTCTGCTGCCGTCGATGTTGTCGCGTGGGTCGTCTTAAATTTGATTGTTGTAGCTTTCGCTGGTATGACGATTGCCGCCGCGGAGCTACTTGGAAGGACAGATCCATCAGTGTAAATATGCGTAGAATCACGGTAATTCTCGTACAAATGTAGTAGCGTGAGCTGTCTAAGGGCTGGCGATGATAGATCAGCTTTTTTCGAGGTACCAGGTATTGTGAGGTTGATTTTTGGCTGAGCGAGGCACCATGGAGGAATCGAAGGTCTCGCAGCCGGGGTGAAACAAGCTGGCAATGATTCATCATGTGCGGTTATCGTCCGGCTGAAAGATGTGTGTGGTCTGTCCGCTGTTAGGGGGGCCAAGTGGTGACGAGGAGTCCTGGTCAGATGCCTCATATGGGTCCTGAGTACTTCAATTTCAATGTGGGTCCTGACAAGGTGATCTCCAGCGATTGCTATCGTAGCCACTGTTGAAGCACTCTGAGGCAGGCCTAGACAGATCCGGAGCACTTGACCCTGAAGACTTTGTATTGTGCGTAGATTTGTTTTACCTGTGTTGTTTATTGCTGGCAAGCTGTATCGCAGAAATCCTAGGAAAAGCACCCTGTACAGTTGCAACATCGCACTTGGCGACATTCCCCAGGTCTTGCCAGCGAGAAACTTGAAGAGGTGACAGATGCCTGTCAACCGTTTTTTCACGTATGATACGTGTGGGCTCCATGACAAGTCCCTGTCGATTATGACACCTAGGAACTTGTACGATCGGACCCGTCGTATTATTTGGCCATTTATCGTTACATTGTAGTTGGCCATGGGTTTGCGCGTAAATGGCACTAGTGCGCATTTCTCTGAGGAAATTTCCAGGCCTCGATTACGGAGGTAGAGAACAGTTTGTGTGGCGGCTCTCTGAATTCTCGCTCGCAACTGTAAGCGTGTTACTGCAGACGTCCATATGCAGATGTCATCCGCGTACATTGATAGCCTGACTGCAGTTGGCACGTGCTCAAGGAGAGCAATTAGTGTTAGATTAAATAACACAGGGCTAAGTACACCGCCCTGGGGGACGCCGCGGTAGCTATAATGTAGACAAGTATGGCCTTCTTCGGTGCTTACAAAAAAGGATCGCATGGATAAATAACTCCGTATCCATTTAAACATCCGACCACCCACATCTACCTCTGCGAGAGCAGAGAGGATGGCTTCATGCGTAGCGTTGTCATACGCCCCTTTAACGTCGAGGAATAAGGAAGCGCAGAGACGCTTACGGCATTTCTCATGTTGAATGTAGGTGACCAGGTCGACGACGTTATCGATCGATGATCGACCACGTCGGAAGCCCGCCATGGCATCTGGGTAGGTGTTGTGGTACTCCAAGTACCACTCCAGGCGTCCTAGGACCATCCTCTCCATTACTTTGCCCACACAGCTCGCCAACGCGATCGGGCGATATGATGAGAGTTCCAACGGCGACTTGCCAGGCTTCAGCAGTGGAACAAGGCGACTTGTCTTCCAGGTTGTTGGTAGTGTGCCATCTCTCCAAGATTCATTGTACACCTCAAGGAGAACTCCTCTCGCTCGCTCACCCAGGTGACACAGAGCCTTACACGATGGTACCGAATCTACAGAATAAGAAAAACAAATGCTTTCTGTTTTGCATGTGATAGTCATGACTGAGCGTTCATTATTATTATTATTATTATTATTCTGCAGAATATATGTGTGTGTGTGTGTGCGCGTGCGCGTGCGCGTGCGTGCGTGCGTGCGTGCGTGTGTGCGTGTGTGTGTGTGTGTGTGTGTGTGTGTGTGTGTGTGTGTGTGTGTGTGTGTGTGTGTGTGTGCGTGTGCGTGTGTGTGTGTGTGCATTTCACTCATGTGGCTCTGACATTCCGTTCTTGCTTATAATTAACTATAACGCAGGTGTTTAAAAGATCGCAAAGAATAGCGTTGTCAGCAGTCGTGTATGTTCTAAGCTAGCAGGTCTGAGGTGTTCTGTCCGGTAGAGCTAGTAAACGACGCTAATATGCTTTTGTTGTGGAAGTAAGACCGAGTTGAAGTTTGTGTAGATTTGTGTACTTAAGTGTCGAAATCGTCAAATAAACTGCCCTTCATCGATTGGTTTATCCCTATCGCAGAGTACAGCCTTGGCCAAGAGACGTAGTATAAAAAGAAGGAAAAAAAAGACAGGAGAAGAAAAAAAAAAGCCAGCCTGCTGTAAACTTTCGAGCTTTTCTTTGCACATTTTGTGCCTTTTGACCTCTGCATGCCCTGCGTCAGCTCCCCAGAATAATCATGTTTTTTTATACGCCACTGTTATTCTTCCTGCGCGCGAGGATCTGTACAGAAGCGCTTCTAGGGAGGTCGCTCTATCGTGTCGAGATGCACGGTTAGCACGGATGACTATTGGGCTTGTCGGTAATGCATTGAGAGAATAGCGCTGAACGCGAAAAAAAAAAAAAATTCAGGAAGTCCTTCCTGAAAATTTCTGCTGCTCCAGCGAAGTGTTTACAAAACGCAATGACATTCTTCAACCTCAAGCGCACGTCACGAAGGGATGACGAACAGCCCAACGCCCGCCGGACTGGAGTATGGGGTGCCGCCGGGTCCGAAAGGCATAATTCACGCGTCTCCTCTTCCGCCTTCCGACCACTTGCATGCCGCTACGGAAAAGAAGAGAGGGTGCGAGAAATGGGTGTGTATAATCTCGGCGCTTGCAGGTTCTGCGTACCTCTTCAGCCGAGGAAGGTGAGGGGACGGCGGCCTCGGCGCTTATACAACCCCAGCTTGGCCGCCACGCCCATTGACGATGCGGCCTGCTGTTCAGAGCGCTATCGGCCCTCACAGTCACCGCCAGCGCCGCCAAAATGGCGCCACTTCCTGACGCAGCGGCTGCAGAGTCGAACGCTGCGCTCGCACGCCGCTGCGTGCACGGTATGTACGTGTGCAGTGTGCGCAGTGCTGCCACGTGGTTCATTAATTACACGTTCGACGGGCGGCTATTCGGTATCCCCTGGGCTGATACGTACAGCGCAACTTTATAGGGTCAGCCATCGCGCAGCAACATGGCGTCACTTATTCTTCTTTTTCTCTCTCTCTCTCTCTTTCTTCTCTTCTTTATTACTGTAGTCGGTGGCGTATGCCTCGGGTTTCACTCGCGATCAGCGGGCTAATCGTAATCTTCTCAAACGGTGTCTAACGAGCGAGGTCTGAGAAAGCGTTCCTACCGAAGAGAGGATAGTTACCACCACTTATTCTTCAATAGCTTTTCTTCTTGCTAACTATATCTGCTTTCTTTTGCTCTTTCTATTCCCTTTTCCCCCACCCCAAGTGTAGGGTAGCAAACCGGGTGCTATTCTGGTTGAGCTCCCTGCCTTTCCTGTCCTTGCTTTCTTTCTCTCTTCTTGCTTTTTTTTTATCATGACTGTTTCTCAATGGCCAGTCGCGTTCTTTAATGAGATGTCCGCGCCCACTGTCGTCTGATACCTGTTTATACAAACTGATCTAGCGCAAGTACTTAGACAATACAGGATCCGCGCTTCCCAAACGAAGCCATGGAAGGCGATGACAGGGGCGAGGCGATCGCGTCTACAGGGTGAGCGTCGCTAGACGATCGCCTAACCGCTGATGATGATGATTTGGGATTTTTATGGCGCAGCAGCCGTGCGGACTATAATGCGCCAAACTTAACCACTGCCGCAACAAAAGGACACACAACGCGCACTGGTGATAAGCTATGCCGTCCTTCCAACCTCCATTTGCAGGCGAAAACAAGCAATCGGTGGAAAGCATCCGAGCCGCGCGGAGCGCGATGCTGCTGCAGGCGCTTGTGACCTCGCCGAGAGCAAAGACTTTGTCGCATCATGGAACGCCGTTCATTTTCATGCAGAGCGTGCACTTGGGCCGGAAGAAGGCGATTAATAACGACATATGCCGCATCTTATATACATTGCGAGACATCTTTAAAGGCGAGTGAGGAGCGCTGTAATGGAGTTTTTTTTTTTTTCCTTCGAAACAATGCCACACGCTATGAAAAAGGAGGCCAAGGGCGGTTGTAGAGGTTAATCGAATGTGTGTAAGCTCATTCGATGCTTGATTGAGATGATTTGCATGCACTTAACCTTCGTGGAGTAGTCCAGTGCTCGTGATAGAAAGCAAAGGCTACAATGCGTGGTTAAGGTGTACTAGAATGGAGTAGTTTGTTCAGGGGCGGCACGCACCATGCATTGGCGTGAGGGGAGAGAGAGAGAGAGAGAATAAACATCCTTATTCAGGGATCATCTTCAGGGTGGTGTCCCCTATCTAGGAAACCAAAGGCTTTCGCCGCGTCCAGGAGGTTCGGTGAATTCTGCCGTAAGGGAAACTGCGGCACGCTTGTGGGGTATCTTTTCTGACGGTTTCCGCGGTCGTCTGTACGATCACCAAGACAATCGGCGACGATGGTGTTGTTGTTGGGGGGGGAGATGCTTAATTGTCAGGTGTTCTTGGCCTAAGATGACGGTGGCTGCGGAAGCTCTCCCGCCGGGGTACAGAGCCGCGTCGATGTATTCAACTTGGGGATTGTTGCCGTATTCTTTGGTGATGGCTTTAGTCCTTACTGCCCTCACTGCCGCGTTGTGGATAGGGTGCATGTTTCTTGGTAAGGGTTGAACCAGGATCTGGCTCCGTACGCACTTAGGTAGCAAAACCACCGTTTGGGGTTGACGCTGCAGTGGCGTGTTAATGCCCAGTCTGCTGAGAATAGTTCGTTCCGTTGTCGTGGTGTAGAGTCGCACCCGTCGGTTTGTCAGCTGAGCCTCTGCGAACTCTTCAGTGGTTTTGTGGAACCCTAGCTTCAGCAGCTTTTCGGTAGACGTACTGATCGGCAAGCCCAGAGCCCGCTTGTAGGCTTTGCGCAATATGGTGGTGGTGGTAACAACTTTATTGATATTCTGCACAGTTATGATCTGGCAGGCCCGAGTCCTAGGATGGCCCCTCACGAGGAGCGACCCTTTCGGCCCAGGCAGCGTGTCGCCGCAATATGAAGATCTGGATGCGTCTAATTAATTACTTCGTTATTGCATTTATTTCAGTTATCCAACTTTGAAATAACTCGTGTGAATAAAACATACGATTATTAAATAAATAAATAATTCATTAATATAAAGTAATTGTACTGTTGGTTAGCATTACTCATATTACCTAAATAATTTGGTAATTAGGTAAACGGTCATTCTGTAATTAATTACTTTTACTATGTCCAATAGATTGTTGATCCTGTTACTTTTAGAAATGAAGCAGTCTCTTTACATAATGTTCATGTATTGTTTGCATAATATCTGCATACGAAGAAGTGGGTTTTCATTTATATATTTTTTTTCATGTGTGACACGTAATTGTAAGAATTGCACGTGCATTTCCACATTTGTTCTCTGTGGATTTCCAGGAAGATCTCTAAAGGATCCTGGCTCAGCCAGGATCCGTTATAGAACTTAATTCTTCGGCATTGTCACAGAATCACGTTGATCACATGATCAATCCCACAGCAATGCATTTCCTGATTGTTGTAAACTGCTTTTCATTTCATAACCTTGCAAACGCAGCCAGATCGCACAATGCAGAGCTTGATGAATAAATGAGCTCTCTTCTTAAACATCCAGAGTTAATGCCAGAGTTAATGCCAGAGTTAATGGTTTGGTCAATGCCGCCGAAGCAGGGACGTGTTAGCATTGACGTATTAGCAATTAAAAAGAAGATTCCTACGTGCGATGTATCCAAAGCGCCGTAGCGCATCGGAAGCGGTGCACGATGCGACAGCTCCCATGCTCTGGTGGCGCTATCTCGTGGCTTTCGACATCAAATGCGGCAGCCACGAGTCCGCCTTGAGCACACTACACCATATTCATATATATATATATAGCCTGGTCTAGCCGCTTTACGTACACCTGTACACCTAGCCGCTGAATCTGCGCGGAAGTTTCACAGAACCTTTTTGTGGAAAGCGGCTTTGTAGCAGGCGGCTTGCTATAACAACAACGTCAGCAAAAGACCAGACTATAAGAGCAGCTGGCTCAGTTTGGTGGCCACCGTTGTCACACGAACTTCGTGTGTATCGGGGACGAAAGCAATTAGCCACATTCCATTGGAGACCGCAAGACACGCGTGAATAAACATGTGTCGTACATCAAGAGCTGACTCGGAGCGGCGGCGCTCCCATTGAGACGACGACGGCACCGATGACACCGTGTGATAGCACAGGCGTACACCCCGCCGCGGGCGCCATCTTTTCAGCGAGAAACCACGCGGCTCTCCACGGTGCCAAACTAATGGACGTAAACTCTGTTTCTATCTGAACGCCGTCTCGATGACATGGCGGGGGCAACACCGATATTAGGGCATATATACCTGTCACGTTTATCGATGGCCATCAGTGTGATGTCGGTACCTTCGGCTCCCTTCGTTATTGAAAGTATGCGGCCCCCTGTGTTGACTATTAAGCTTCCGCGTACAAAAATAGGTGATTGCCACAAGGCGGCCTTTACTCGTAGTGAATGTTCGTAGTCCGTTCAGAATACCTGATACCGCAAGTCGTTCGCTCTGATCGATGCAACAATTCTGAGAAGCCTGTCTACTAGTAATATGTGGGTCAGCTACGATTTAGTTGATGTGTCGATATTTTATGGCTTCGGCCAGGAGGAGCAGTTCGGCGCGCCGCCATATTGGATGGTGGCTCGAGGTGTTCGCTGTCGCGGTAGCCCACAGGGCACGTCGTCTAATTTGTCGGCGGAGCCAATTTTCATTGTAGCGCCGCTATCCAACTTCCAACTTCCCATAATGATACATCTAATGCAGATTGTTCGTGTCAACCAACGTTACAGAGAACTAAGGCGGGTGATACGTAGAACGCTTGGCACAATGGGTCAAAAGCCCACAGTAACAGCGAAGGATCTCAGAACAGTGGTCCCGATGAACGCCTGCGCAAAAGACTTCTTGGGCGCTTATTCGTCGCTTGCGGTCAGCAAGCCTGTCAGAAACGGTGAGTGTTGCTTTACTACTGTCGCTTCTCTGTGTGTATGACTGTAAAAAGAAGAAAAAAAAAAAGAAAAGAAGGAGGAGCGAAGCTACACTCGCAACCCTGACTGCGTTCAGTGTCATTACCACTATATAGTGGTAATACTCTTATTTCGCTCTTCGCTTTAAATTGCCCTTGCATCTCCGTTCTCCTTTCACCCGGTGCATAACAGCGAATCAGCGCCCGTATTCACGAAAAATCCTTACGCTGAAATTGCTCGTAAGAGCAAATATCAACCAATCCTTATGCTGGACATAAAGTTAGCGAAGTTCGCCCGCCAATAGCAAGGAACACTTACGAGCGAAAAACTTTGTGAATTCCTCCCCAGAGTCATCAGCGTTTAATCTTCCTTCTCTTTTGCCTCTTCCTCGCGAAGTCGAGATAAGCCTCTCGCTACAGAGTAGCAGAGCGCAGGAAGTGAGCTCACAAAAGTATATATAACCGAATTTGATCGCTCGAGAAGACAACCTCTTTAACCGCCCGCGCAATACTGTAACTCTGGAAGCAGCTTCCGTAGCTTCTCGCGCATCTTAACTAAGCTTAACGTAAATGAAGAAACAACAATATTTTATGAGGATTTCAACGATAGCGTTCTCCATTTCAGTTCGCTGTACCGTTTCAAAATTATACAAATACCTCCCAAAATGCATTCGAACTATTAGGTTCGATGAGAAGGCTATCTAAAATGCGACAGTTGAAGACCACAGCATGTGCAAAAAATCTCCGCAAACGTTTGTTCAAGGGCCCTTATCCCTATCTCAGAGCGCCGAACAATGAAACAGCGACCACCCAGGTTCTCTATAAAACAGCATAAAGGGCTCGTTAAAATAGCGTTTAGTTGTCTACACTGCAGTTGTCATACACTGCAGAAACCGGACCGAATCGGCACCGCCAACTCTGCTGTGGGTGTCTTGTAGGGGTCGTCCAATAGACTGTCATCAACATGCAGCTGGATGAAACAAACGCTGATCATTGCCGGTTGCTGATCACTATATACAGTACTTGTCGTATCTGGTAATATGAAGTATTCTTTTTTTGGAGCAAATGAAAGATTCAAAAATCGCATGTCGCAAATAGCACAATTCCACTCCTTAAGCTGAATCACTCAAAAGGGCTGGCAGTACTCGAAGAAATATTTAAATGCATATTCGCATAATTAGCAAAATGTCACAAAATTGCTTCTAACTCGTCACTTTATGGCAGATATTGACATTTACGAAACGGAGCCGCTGATTTCGCAGGGCATATCCACTATGAACGATTCTGAAGGCGACACCTGTTTCAAGATATCTGTTACCATATTGTGCGACGAAGTGTGTTGGTGTTCCAGCTACGTTTGTCCTGCAGAGCTTAAAAATGCATTTTGTTTAACATAGATAAGGGAACCAACAATGCGTTTTACTTCGACTTTGGCGGCGCCTATCTCCAAACTGGTACTAGTTCCAAAATTTGTTCCAAGTGAATGTTTCTTGAGCGTTCACTGGCTTCAATTCATAAATTGCAATTAGTGGTCTAATGTGATTACTTAAATAAGATTGATTGGGAAACATTGTCAATAAGTCAGTTATGCTTTTCGATTTCCAGCTCAAGTGGTTTCGACGTGTTCGAGAAATACAGCTCAAAGAACAAAAATTGCGCTATCTGTCCCAGATGATCTTGAAAAAAAATTATTTTTAACGCCAAAGAGGAAACACCTGCTATATTAGGGCCACACGTGAATTGTGGTGTCAGAAACGAAGCAGGAGCGAGCACAGAGAACACCATCGCGAGACAACAAAAGAAAATAAGATAAGAAAGGAGGTTCAAGATATATGCCCGTAGTGAAAGCTCCGCCTTCCGGTGCTGTCGTAACGCTTTTCTCGGCGTTACTTTTAAAGTTGACCGACGGCCTCCGGGCAGAGATCCACGCGCGGTCGCAATGACTGAAAATTACGGCTCACGCATTTTGCGAGAACCGACAACGTGTGCGTTGCGTAAGCCATGTCGGCATGCCGCTTCTTCTTTCAGGCAGTGACCGATTAGGCGTGTTCGGTTCTTGTGCACGGTGGGCGCGTTTGTATATTTTTTCTCGACGCACCCGACTGAAAATTTATGGATTCGGCCCGAAGACATGTCTTGAGTGGCCGTTCCCAGCCGGGGCCGATAGTGAAGATTCGCTAGCGCGACTTTGTGAACACGTAATAGCATCGCAAGCGCCTCTCCGTACGGAGATTATAATCGACGGGCAAATTCTTCTGCTTGCATTATAGTTAAGTACATTTCACATGTTTTTTTTTTTACTTCCTTGCGTTCTTTTTATACGGGGTGTGCGCTACTCCACAAGCTGATGCTACTAAATAATTATACTAGGACACAGGAATGCATGCGTGTGACATGGGATCCGTGGGTACTATAAACAGAACAACAACATTGTTCTTACGGATTCGCAGATTCGCAAATTCGCAATCGGTGATCCAACAGCACATGTTCGCAGCAATAATGATATGCCGACATTCTTAGGAAGGTGTGACAAGTGAACTTAACTTCTCCGTACAGGATGCTTTAGGGGGGTTTCATTTAGAGACGTATTGTTATCTGTGGCAATCGCCAATTATCGTTTGTAATTACTTCTCTCACTCGCTGACGCGCACACATGAGCGCCGGCCAGCGTACAATTTAGGAGATAGTTTTGAGGGAGTGTTGGTGAATGGTGGCAGAGCTACAAGTGCATTAAGGAATAACAGAACAATACAAATGCTGTAACGTTCTTACCAAACGTGCTAGCTGTTCATATCCTAACACTTACCCGTACCAATAATGGGCTCGTAGGGTAAATTATTTACTACATACTGAATGGCACCAAACACTACACTGAATCTGCGCTAAGAACAGCGCTAACTCCTCCGTCTTTAACTAAACTAGCTGTCTCTAGCTTTACGATGATGCAACTTTTTACGGTATTTGTTATCACGTAATTAATTAATCAGTAGGTACTGCAGGTTACCGTGCTTGAAATTCTGTTGCACATATTGTATTTTTGCACTGTCCCAGTCGTACAATCTACAGTAGTTGAAGTAGTAACCTAGCGCAATAAAAACCACGGAGACAAGGAAGGTGGAGAATGGTCAAAGGTGATTTTTACTGCAGTAAGTTACTAGTTCATTTATGGAAGACCAACTAGCTCAACAATCAACTCTTCTAATCTACAGTAGGTATGCAAACGACTTTCCTGCTACTAGCTACTGCTACCCCCCCCCCCCCTTCTTCATCTGGATGACGAGGTGACGGCCTCATTTAAATTACTACTGAGTGGAACCTGGCCTACCGCATAGAAAGAGGGATTCACGCACAACCAATTTGTACAACCAAAAACATTTCACACGTGCAGCCGAAACAACATTGTACGCAACTGCAGCATCACACAGAAGCGATTACGCAGTGTTGAAGACAGGGGTTTCTAGAGAGAAAAGAAAAGAAAAGAGAAGAAAAGAAAAGAAACGTACGCCCACAGCCTAATGTAATCTCTGACCAGAGGCAACACGTCAGCTACCAAAAACAATGGTCGCGAGACAGCGCTTTGATGGATGCATGCATACCCCGCCGCGCTCATATCAGCGCTACACGACGTCGTGTTCTGCGACGGCGTACGCAAGACGTGTGCAGGAGCTGACATACGATATGCAAGTTCAGAGAGAGAGAGTGTGTGTGTACGAAGGAAAGAAAGAAGGGAGTAAATATTTACCTTTCCCGGGCCCCCTGCGACCTGGGCGCGCCGTTGTAAATAACGGCTAGGCGTGGTGCTCTTCACGGCCTCCGCACGTGTCAGGCTTCTACAAACAAGAGCCGCGTATGCGTGCGCCAACGTGATATTGCGTTTGCCCAAATGGAATATACCTTACACATCCTTCACGAGTGCCGGAAATGCTGTTTGCTTCGGGACAGCGCTCCACCTCGTCAACGCAACTGCGGCTTGGTTGCCACCCCCCCCCCCCTTTTTTTTTCTTTAATGGTGCACGCAACACCTGCTCTGTCACGGCCAGATATATTGCCATGCCGTTTGGCTCGCTGATTTCCCGTCTTGACACGCGGTTCCCTATCGCAGTACCACATGTATCGCACATTTCATTGTGGTCCCAATTTACACCTCTTTCCACCTCTGCTGTATTAAATCTTATGCAAAAGACAGAAAAATACAAGGCAGGAATCATTGTAGCGTGATTATCAAAGACAAATGTCCGACAGCCCACAGACAGTTCACACCCCGGTTACTGAGATATGATGTTGAGGACGCATTGGTTAACTCTACTGGCTATAATGCTATGAGACGAGGCGTGTGGGTGCTGCGACGTTGTAATGCCTCCGAAATCTGGCCACGTCCCAAATCCCATTAGAACATCACATTCGGCCCACCCAAGTGACCACCCTTCAACACACGGTTTCCAAGATAGGCCCAGCTTATTTGGTCCGGCAAAATAAAAATAAAAAATAAAGGAGAAAGGAGGAGGAAGGGGCGGAGAGCCATAGAACGCTTCGCTTTAAAGCATAGACACGATAAAGCAGAGATCCAGGGAAATGACCACGAAAGACGTACTTATAACATGTCTGCCATTGTGTTCTTTACTTGCATTTGTTCTCGTTTGGGCACTCATCGCAAGCGCACGACTTCGTATGTTTCACCAACATGACGTTTACATTCCGGTACGTTTTACGAGATGAAGGCAACATGAAGCCTTTGGAATAGTGCAAATTTGTAATGACTGAATGAATAACTTGAAATGGAAAGCATATCTCGGAACGTCTGTTGGTTGCTTGACTAGACGACCATGATCGGTTTAATAAGCTTCAGCGACGAGGCAAAGCGCGCAGCCAAGGTTAGGTTTCCCCGCGCTCGATTCTATACCAGCGGAAAGCGTGGCAAATGTTATGTGTGTTAAGGTCACTCAGCTCCGCGAGCGGGTATGTAAACGACGCGCGAAAACGTCCTTCGCGGTTTTCACTCCAAATTACGAGGGCCCCTGACAGCCGCTCCTCATTAAGATGCGGGGTCTTAATGAGAAATTCCATAGCGTTACGAAATTGCCTGGTGGTATGAAACGGTGATGAATGCGGCCCACCTTCGGTATAACGATTTAGTCTCGGCTTAGCACTTGCGCAGGTAATCGCACGAGATGGACCAGGCAGCGCGCCGTATACTTCAAAACGTAATCATTCTACGCCGATTGTGCGAGAGTTGCGTATACGCAGGGCCCCGCACGTTATCCTTAAGTTGATCTAAAAGTTCTCGTGTATACTTATGGCCAGATGGCAGATGATGCAAAACTAGGCCAATGGTCCGTCCGTTAAATTGTTTTGTTTTTGTTTTATCTTTACTTTTTCCTTCCTTTTCTTTTTATCTTTGAAAAAGTGGCAACGATAGTATTCTTTTTTTTTTTTTTTAGGTCATGTGCGCCAAGAGAGGAAAATGACTTGACATATGGCCCTGTGTATTATCCTACAAATAATTATGGCAACAGGAATGTGTAAAAAAAATAAGAGGAGCGTTTTGGCCGCTGTCATCTTTCTCTCTCTCCAGAGATAAGAGAAACGCTTACGAAATAGCGTAGTGGCTGGAGATTGCGCTGACAAAGAAAAATGGGACGGATGCGGAGGCCGAAAAATAATCACGCTAATTTAAACGCACCTGTGGGGCCGCAGGAGTCAGAAATCTTCAGATAAGGCACGGGACGTGACCGAAATGGCGGTGGAGTGCTTTCAAGCCGTGCCCTCAGTGATGCCCTCATATGCAGGCGCTCAACTGTTCCATTTTCAAAGGAGCATTTTCTTTGCCCCTGTCAAGGCAGCTATGCATCTGCAGCGCAGAGACGCGCAGGTCGATACCAGAGCAAATGTGCTGTAGTACTGATTGTAACTGATGAGTTTTATCATTTCGAAGACGCACATCCAGTAGGAGGGACACGAAGTCCCAGGCCATTTTAGGTCGCAAGCCAAGTGTTTGTCTCTCTTGCCCTTCAACAAAATTCAGAGCACATCTTGCTCTTCTGTTTGCACTGAGCTGGACCGTCCATGGTTAGCCATCTCAATCCTTGGTTAGCCATTATATAGCCCGAAAGTAGTGATGGAATTTTCGCTAATCAGAATTAGAATACGAATGTGTTTTATTGTGACAGCAACATAGTTTACGTGATATTTGTACAAGAGGAGGTCACGAAGCCAAGGTCTGCGATGCAACTTCCTCACCAAAATAAACAAAACAAAACAAGGAAGACAGCACTGCAACAAAGTTTTGTAAGCTAATTTGCATATATAGTGAAATAAATAATTGTCATTTAGCTACCTTGAAAGTGAGTTAGTTAGTAAGCAAGTAAGTTAGTTAGTTAGTTAGTTAGTTAGTTAGTTAGTTAGTTAGTTAGTTAGTTAGTTAGTTAGTTGGTTGGTTGGTTAGTTAGTTAGTTAGTTAGTTAGTTAGTTAGTTAGTTAGTTAGTTAGTTAGTTAGTTAGTTAGTTAGTTAGTTAGTTAGTTAGTTAGTTGAAATAAATGCATACGAATAATACAAAAGAGTACTTTTTACAACGCGCTCTTATTTCCATGAGGTGCCTTAGATCTCATTCCAGCCTCTTTATCATTGTTCTCAGAAGTATCAATAAAATTTTGCCCGCTATTCTGACATCGAAGCACGGCCCAGCCCACTATCCCCTCTCCACCACGGTGCGCCACTGATCTCGATCGAAGGACGTCCTAAATTTAATTGCCCGAAACATGCACGAAGCTGCGTGGAATTCGCTCTGCTCAGACTCATTCATCCACATCAAGCGTTCTCTTTACCTCTTCCGTGACTGCAGCTTCTGCGGCTGCATTGGAAAAGGAAAGGACGAAAACAACTGTCGTGGAGAAGGCTAAAAAGACCGATCTACAGGTCCGCAAGTGCGCGGGGATAGCTTTGCACGCACAAGAAACTTCCGAATCGCAGAGAGAGCACGTGCCACGCCTGGATCGCCTCCCGTGATGGATAGCGCTTTAATGAACGTCACGCAGCAGCGAAGGTCACGTTGCTGCAGCGTCTTACCGACGCGGCTCTCAGTAGCAAAATAAAATAATCCATCCCTTTGTTGCTTTGCCGCGTTTGCACGCGCCTCTCCACAACCAACGACTTCCTGGATGTCGCACGTGGAACACCAAACGAGGGTGCTCTGTTAAAGAAGGCCGAGTTAGGTGGGAGGTAATTGCTGCCGGTTATGAAGAATTACGATATAGTGTATCCTGTTTGCCGTAATGCAGACTGGCATCTTCTCTCTCGAAATGAAATGGTTTAGGCACCTGTCTGTCGTTGGTGCAGCGATAGGCATTATGACGAATAGTGTCGCTTTTTTCTTGAGCGAGTGCGTCATTTAAAGCAAACACTATATTGTTCGTTCGTTCCCTCACGTGCAGCCACTCTCTCTAGCTTCGTCACTCACTCACTCACTCACTCACTCACTCACTCACTCACTCACTCACTCACTCACTCACTCACTCACTCACTCACTCACTCACTCACTCACTCACTCACTCACTCACTCACTCACTCACTCACTCACTCACAAAATAAATAAATAAATAAATAAATCACATGTCTACCTTTTCTTTTGTCTGCACCTCTTTCACTCACTCCCTGACTCACTCAGTAGTTATTCAATAAATACACGTATATCGGCTCGGCCACCTTGTTCGTAAACTAACGTTTCTGAGATCACGTATCATGCAGCGTATTGTTGCTACTGTCATTTCGCAGGAGAAAGTAATAAATTAATTGAATAATGAAAACCATATCGATCCTAAAATATACCAAGCACTGACAGTCCAGTACTTCGCTGACGAACTTCTCCAGGCGCAATCTGAACGCAAGAGAAACTCCCCTGTGCAAATTGTTCCTTTTCCAAGAAAAACCACCACTCGGTGAAGCAAGTTCCCCGCTGTGTGTCGCGCCTCTCGATGGGACCAGCTCGACCAGTCAAAAAATCTAATTCATTGCTTGGCTTGTTGTATGTACACATTAACGGCGAATAACGGCGTACACTATAAACAAACAGCGCACGAGTCCCTTCCCTTTCAACTTGTATATTAGTCCTCCGCGCTGAGTAAATGACACAGTCCCACGGTCTCTCGTTCACGACCCGTCATTCAGTCAAAAACGGTTCGAAGTTTGGCTAGATGGTGAGGGAACACGTCTGAAGAACAGGACAGAAAGCAGGGAATTGAGGCCGGAGGAACACATCACGGACAGAGGTGTACGTACATTCCGCTGATAGTTTGTTTCAAGCACTTTTTCATGGTTCAAGCATCTAAGGCGTGCCGCCGCTCTCTTCAGCTTGTCAATGTGCCGCTACGCAGACGACGGCGGGAAGCAAACGTTACCGCTACTTTTCTCCGTACTTGGCATTCTTTGAAGCTGATCTTGCGTTCCGCCGCACGATGGATAGTGTTAAGATCAGTTGCATGCCACACAGAGCGCGTGCATGCGACGTATGTACTTCTTTCCTTGAGCCGGTCTTCAGAAACGCATCTGTCTTTTATCCATCGTGCGTGTCAGCCACTCAGAAAGCTGTTATTGTGCGTGCTTATGCAACCCTGTGCTTGCCGCCGAATGTTGAGAGGACCAGTCAAGCCGAGCAAAGCAATCGCACTGACGTTCTTAACAATATGGCGCATCGGAGGCAGCAGCGGCTTGGACGGGTTCCATTGAAATACGCAGGTGAATGCAACCAGTAGCCTTAAGTGAACAGTTCAGATAATAAATGGTCGCTAACTGTTTCATGCACTGCACGGAATTGCTACGCTGCGCTAGCCCGTCCAAGGTT
The DNA here is from genome assembly GCF_023375885.2 of Dermacentor andersoni. Classification (NCBI taxonomy): domain Eukaryota; kingdom Metazoa; phylum Arthropoda; class Arachnida; order Ixodida; family Ixodidae; genus Dermacentor; species Dermacentor andersoni. Next base: position 96,338,294 of record NC_092819.1, on the reverse strand, counting down.
ACGACGAGAAAAAGAGGTAAAAAAAAAAGCCATCGAGTTAGTTTGACCGCTGCTGTTTCTGTTACAACGGGTTCCTCGGCAGCACTTTAGGGTGGCACGCTCGGTTCACAGACCTCTGAAGCGCGAACGAAGCAATTACATGGGAACGAGAAAGCGGACAGTCAGTTGTCACGCATACGCTTAATAAGTAGGGCAAGCAAAGACATACGCGCGCGCACGCATACGCACGCGCACACACACACACACACACACACACACACGCACACACACACACACACACACACACACACACACACACACACACACACACACACACACACACACACACACACACACACACACACACACACACACACACACACACACACACACACACACACACACACACACACACACACACACACGCACACACACACACACACGTACTTGCTTGCTACAACAATGACATCGTGTTGTATCTCGAAGGTGCAAACACACAGAGAGTCTATCGTTCTTGTTTGACTATAACGCTCGTTTCTGTTCATTTTCGCCGTTTTTGTTACTGCGGTAGTAAACAGTGTAAAACTGTAATCATGTCCGTGGTTGTATACGCAGCGAGAATGCGTGACGGCTAGTTTTCAGTGGGAGTACGGGATTACAATAGGCCTAGGCATCTCGGCAGCGGATGAAACGGCGAAGCTGGCTGTAAGTGGTCAGGTCACGACTGCTACAAGAGTGTCAAGTGTGCGCGCAAGGTCACGGTTTCTACAAGAGTGTCAACTGTGCGCGCAATTACCAAATTTGCGCGCCTCTCGTGTGGGAAACCTAACCTGCAAGTGGCGCTATTTTCGCAGCTCGAATGAGTTGCATGTACTTAGTTCATTTCGTTGGGTCACAAGTTGGCACTGCTGTACAGTGAGGGTTCCATAAATAGGTGGATAAATGTGCCCCTCCGGCAATGCTCCCAAGCAACGCCGTCGTGGGACTTTGTACTGCACATATAGCAGACGTGCGTATACGTACAGTGAAGGATCCTTGTCACTCTACTGGCTCTTGTAGGCAATGCATACGACAGCATGTATAGGTGAATATTTTCTTCGTATATACATATATACACTGTCCCAGTGTTACATACACAGCGATCCAAACTGCTGCGGCGATAGGTTCTGGACCCAGTTCCTCCAAAACAGAAGCCCGGTGCTGGCCCATTTCACTATGGACTACCTATACTCCATCTCACAAGTCATCTGCGTCGCCGTGGAAGCTGCAGGACTCCTCAGCCAACAAGAACGCCGAATGCCTCTCGAGCTGTGTTTATCCACTCCGCGTCATCTGCTAAGCGTAGCACGGTAAAGCTACAGGGAAACACGCCAGGAAACCTTTCCTGTTCCGTTGCCGTTGTTTCTTAACCGCGCTGCAAATATTCATAAACAGAAGTCGTACCCGAGGCCTTACGCTCAGCAACAAAACGTAATTGCCGCTAAGCCATAGTGTCGAGTGACGGTGTTGAGCCACTGAACGCCTTTCGCACTTGACTTCGTGAGAACGTGGAGAGAGTCATTTTCGCTCGTCAAGTTCGCAGTGCCACTATAGCATCTGTTACCAGATTTTCTTTATTATTGTTTTCCTTTGTTGACATACTTTCTATTTCGGCACCCGCGTTGTAATGCAACTAAACGATCACAATGGTCGCTCGCGCCGGGCAGGTAAGTGAGAGGCGGTGCATCGAGCTGGCTTCGCGAGCAGCGACAGGCGGCGCTACACGCTTGACCCATATTTGGCCGAAAACATCTCGACTCATCCTTCGCCTCCACTCCCTGTGAGAAGAATGGAAAAGGAGAAGCAGGCCTTTTGTTCTTGGGAGGCTGAATATTAACTCACTTCTCGAGTGCGGTGGTCCTCGTGGGCTTTCTTTTTTTCTTTGGCTCGCATGTTTTCGCACGGCCTGTTCCCGTCTCTTGCGAGCAGCCTTTCTTTTTTCTCGCCGAGACATCAGAGAAGCAGTGACATCTCGCTTCCTGACCATCATCATAATCAGCAGAAGCAGCAGAGCGATGTCTAACTAGATCTACGACAAGACAATGACATCCTCAAAAATTTTTGGCGTCAGTCTGTAAACACAATTTTTTTTTTTAAATCTCATTGCATCCATTTATCTGCCGACATCCTCACTGCATTACTTTTTAGGGTCGCTCTAAAGCAGTGTTAATAACGTGCGTTTTCAGAGCCCAATGTCTTAACAAGTAACTGGGCCTCGAAACTGGGTCTGCCTTGTCTGTCCCGCCCGTCCGTTCATTACGTTACGCTGAAGACGGCGGTTGTCTTCTCTGACGACGCTCGACGGTGATGTTTCTTGTCAACTTGCCTCGTCATCCCGAGTTTCGCCATTGTCACGAAATAGGAAAACTTCTTCACAGCCACCTCCAACTGGAATTTGCACCAATGTGAGTTAAGCAGTGTGCATGAGATAGTCGAGCGCTCTAAACAGTGAATTAACGCACTGTCGCACTCAGTATGAGCTACAACGCGCGAGCGCGTGGACAAGCGCTCTTGCAGGTTGGATAGCGGCGCCGATTGGCGCCGTCTTCGCTATTTAAAGGGAGAGAGTTCCGCTGTTACAGTTTCGCACATCGGCTCTTTATGCCTGCTTTCGCTCTCTCTATACCAAGCTTAAGGACGAAAGCTTCGTTTTGCGAAAAAGATAAAGAAAAGAAATCTGAACAAAGCAGCGGCCACCTTCTTCGTGATCACGCTTCTGGAAATGAAATCTGCCAACATCTCAGAATTTCATGTCCTGGGTTTATTGCCCCTCAATGCGTCATCGCACATGTTCCTGCATGATCACCGAGTGCCTTCATTTGCCATCTCTATCTTTCTGCGTTAGATCTCAATATATGAAATATAATCATCGCTGTGGACTCGCTGTTTCTTATCTGTAATTTTTTCACCGGCTGAAGTGCGTGCAACAATGATTGACGCATAGCTCGCGCTGAAGGTGGTCACTGGCTGTGCTTATCATTTTCGCGAGAGCAGAACATTGCCCATGAAACTGGGGGAGAGGGTGAAACCATGCATGAAGGGGCGATGTTCGAAGCAAGAATAGCCGAACCCTCACCCTTTAAATGGGCAAGGCCAGGATGAGCAATAAACTAGCGGACAAGTATGACATTATGTGCATCTCATAGAAATCGTTCTCGACAAGATGGCGGTGAGTGTTTGCGCTATTTTTCGTTATCAGGTTCGTGAAAACACCGTCGGCAGCCCAATAGAGTCGTACGTGGCAGTGATGAGGATAAACATGTATAAAACATGGCGCACACCTAAAATAATGCATGCTCCGAAAATAAGGTTGTTATTCTAAAGCAACGTGGAAACTTGAACAACGCCATTGCCAAGAGCGACGTCCTAGCGACATTGCCACGTACCTTACACAGCAGCTCACAGGCTTCGCAGCCCTCAAGTGCCCTGTATAGAAGCCCTGCGAATGGACAAAGAAAATGAAATCGCTCAAATCTCATCGGTGGCGTTGCGGCATTTCTCTCGTGACATCGGTTGTAGTAGAAGCTTTCGCCTCGGAGCTTATTAATCCATAGGCGGAACTTTCAAAACGAGTCACCAAGCCCGAAAAGTAGCAAGGCTTTAACAAAGGAGCTGCCTCCTCAGCTGCGGCCTAAATACTGAGTTACACAAAAATAAAATTTAAGAATCGCGCAAGGAGAGATCAAATTTCGAGGTAATCTCAATTAGCACTGTAATATTCAGGGACGTCGGGGACGTAGATTATTGGACGCTGCCATGCTGAACAATAAGAAAAAAAGCTGACTGTTTCCACAATTTCTCGAAACGTTTTACACTATAACCGTAGCGTCATGTCGGATTGATAACGCACAAAATAATTAAAATAAAGATGATGCACCAAGATTATATGAGTAAAATATATTCAAATAGTAAAGTGGCGAACAGCCTCGAACTAAAAAAATGAAGGTTTCCCATATAAGCCTTTACCCAAGCCACTGCGATTAAAAGGTTCCATAAAGCTATGCCCTTCAATTAAATAAGTCTCGCCTACTTAGACATGGGGAGTCTCGGAGTGTTAAAGTCTATCCATGTACGTAGTTTGAATTGTAGAACATGCATTACCATGCCATACGGAAAAGAAGCTGCGCACATCACAAAGAAGAAGAAGTGAAAACTTATTTGCCTAATTTATTATCTTCTCTATGTACTAGAGTCGCACCATTATGATTATACCATTTAATATTATAATAATTTTCTCCTTGGATTCTTACTTGAACTTATTACGTGTATATACAACCGCCCCCTTTCCCTCAACAAACCACCCCATAACCACTGGGTTCTCGTGCAGTTACCCGTAGCAGGGGAACGCAATTATTTGACTAAGAAAGCAGGTAAGCGAAAATAATCCGGTGTGGTCAGTCCCCCTAGTGGGTACGAGCCCCGTTTTGAGGCAACAACAAGATGGTGGCCTTCACTATAGGAGAACGTTGCTTTAACAGTAAACTAATTCAGGGCCGAAGGAATCGCCGAAGTCTGCTTTGTTTCTAAAGAAATCTATTTCATCGAAAGTTTAATGCCACGCCTACGGCGATGCATAATTGTCGCCTCACGTAACCTTGCCGTCGTGAAATATTAGCCACAGGAACCCTGCGAGAATATTCATCTGTCGTCATACAATAGAAAAGCGGGGAGACAAAAATGAAAGAAACATTGGAAAGGTAGCATGAGTATGCGGTGTTTAATCGTCCGTGTCGTCAAAGGCGTTGCAGCGCGAGATGTGCTCGGTAGAGTCACTGCTGCGCGAAGTCAAAAGCGCAGTACGTATACCCGCACATGCAGTACACGCATGAGAGCCAAGCGCGAGCCCGAAAGCGTGCAATCAATTATCCACGCGGGGAGAGGCGGAGGCAGGACGTCCTCTAGACTCGCCGTTTTAGACTGCGCAGGTGTAACGTGATCGAAGGGGGAGGGGGGGACTAAGCGCGCCTCCGCGCGGAGCGGCACAAGACTAAAGACACGTTTCTGCTGCAAGCCGAGACCACACAGAGCGCGCCGCCGTTACCCGCCTGGAGAGAACGCACAGGGTGTACCAGGGCTGGCGGGCCATTCCAATATGCCATCGCCGCAGCGAGAGGACAGAAACGAGAACCGAAGCCGACAGAACCGAAAAGGCCGCCTTTCCTTGCCGCGTCTTGACTCGGTGCTTCATCTCCGTAATCCAGCACGGCGCACTTTGCTGCCGCGAGGAGCATAAGCTTTTTTTTCCCGCGCGCTTTGCCACCTGTCATGTCTTCCGGTCGGCGCCGGTTGAATGCGCAATTCGATTTCCGATGGGTGCGCGCGGGCGCACCTCGACCGCCTGCATGCCGCGGCGAGGCGCCCTTTCAACGGCCTGTCACAATGCGTGTGAGATATATACACTGTGGCTGCTACCAGCAAGCATGCAGCTTGCTGGCGTGGCAGCAGTCGTCACGGCGAACCCTTCTTGCCCTGCGAGTCCTGGGACGTCTATATTCACGACAGGCCGTGTCGGCAACGGCACCGTGGTTTCATGTGTGTTATTGCGTTCTGAAGCGTACAGTCGTCGGCTGAATTTTCAGAGCCACCGCGGCCGTGACTGGTACGGTCGCTGGCGCGCGGGCTGAGATATCTGCGCAGTGCAGTTGCAGTGATTCTCAATTCTCTCTCTCTCTCTCTCTCTCGAGTGTGTGTGTGTCTCAGGTGTGCTACGCGAGTTCGCCGTCCTGGCCGTTTTTGTCGCTGATTCAGTGGCTTCAAAATTTTTATGAAAGGCTGCATGATGGTCAAAAAGTGCAGTTAACAAGAATGTCCGAGCGGGCGATCATACGTAGACTCACGCTGCGCCGTGCAATAGCGTCACAACAAAGTTTTGCACTCCAAGAATGGTTTAGGATAAAGCATGTTGAGACAACACGCTAAAGTTGACGCTCTCCGGAAACTCGTATACGTCAAGGGCACGGAGACTACAGAAGGCCACGCACTCGTGCTCGTGCTTCACTCATTAACTGCACTTAAGTATTCGGTCGTAAATAAAGTGTACTGCATTTCCAAATACTAGACGTAATAGAGACAGGCCGCTCTGGAGCTTTGTGAATAGCGAAATAGGCCACCAATCTTACAGTTAGTTGTTGTTGTTGTTGTTGTTGTTGTTGTCGCCGTCACTATGACAAGTACCCGGTTTCATACACAGTAAAATGTCACGAATCAAGTCTCGGCAATCTGATTACTCTAACAGCTACCGAAAGTGAAGATTCAGAAGCGCACATCCTATTCACGAGCCACCTGCAGTAGACTTATGATTAAGGATTACGATAACCACGCTGTCCCACCCCACAACCCATTTTTTCTAATATGTACCAACCGTTTTCTCCCACTCTGCAGATGATTCTCTTGCAGATTATATATTCGCGCATAAGAATGAAGCTGCCTGCACTCGTGCGCTATTGGCCGCGTTGTTACGCTTTATCTGGCCCAAATATCGCAATGTACAGTCACCACACTGACGAACTGTATCTCTATTCTTTTCTGTCATACATTGGTTGCTGTAGAGATATTCAGGTAAAATTAATTAAATTATGGCGTTTTACGTGCCAAAACCACGATTTCATTATGAGGCATGCCGTGGTGGGCGACTCCAGCTTAATTTTGACCACCTGGTGTCCTTTAACATGCACCTATATCTATGTACACGGGTGTCTTTGACCTTTGCCCCCCTCGATATGCGGCTGCCATGGCCGGGATTTGATCCTGCGACCTCTCGCTTAGCAGCGCAACACCAAGGCCACTAAACTGCCACGGCGGGTATTTAGGTAGAGAATATCTCGGCTACGTTATGCCTCGATCTTATACAGCGAAAATAAATAAAAAAACACAATCGAAATAAATAAAAGAACGAAAAGAATGGCAATGAAACAACAAATAAAAAACAACGCTGTGACGGAGAGTTCCTTAAATTGCCCCTAACCAAATATGTCGCTAACCAAATAATATAGGCGTAATAACTTCGCAGACCTCATTCGTTGGGGCTGTAAGAGTTGGGGTCGGGCATGAAATAGATGGCAGCTGGCCCATGCCGTCGTCCGACTCATCCACGCTAAGGACGTTGTTGAAGGGAGGGACTGGTTCCTATCGAGAACGAGGAATATGGGATTTATTTACAATATCTACGTGAAGGGTGGAGAACGTTGCAGTTCATGAGTCTAGCATGACTGAAAGAGAATGCACAACAAGCAGCCGTAAACGGCTGCTCAATAATAATAATAATAATAATAATAATAATAATAATAATAATAATAATAATAATAATAATAATAATAATAATAATAATATCCTTTATTTCATAAAAATATCACACATTCAAAAAACCGGTTAGCCCAAGCCATGAAGGCTTGTCGGGCTGTACTCGGCAGTGATCGACAAGTGCTTAACAAAATAAAATAAAGCAAGGTTAGCAAGGAGAGCACGTTGTTGGGCGAGTCGGTCGTACATACTTAAAGAAGGGAATTGCGCTAAAAAAGACACGGACGAGTAAGGACAATTGCGCCCGTCCATGTCCTTACTCGTCCGTGTCTTTTTTAGCGCAATTCCCTTCTTTAAGCAAGGTTAGCAAGCTATAAACTGAAGCAATTTACAAAACAAAAAGCAGACTACAACGAAAAAGGAGGCTACAACACAAAAGCAAAGTACCACAAACAAAACGTGAGCTACGAGCAAACGCAAGCTCGAAAAGATATAAAGTGAAACAAACAAGGATACACACCAATCTAGACCAAACGAAACTAATCGAAACTATAGGACGGGCTCTAATGACAACTAAACAGAAGAATAATTCGTTTTGAGGTACAGTTTGAGTGTCCGTTTTGATGAGATAGAGTACAGTTCAGTGGGTAAAGAATTAAAAACCTTAGGAACATGATATTTTCTGATATAACGACCAAAACGGGTATAACACCGCGTGGTAGTGAACGTATTATGGTGTCTGAGTGGTCTGGCAGGAATTAACGGAAAAAGAAAATCACTGTTCCAAAAATGTTTTATCACCACAGTTTGAAAAAATAATGCTTCAAATGAGGGTAACTGCAAAAAGGAAAATAGATTATTATTACGGGGAATGGTCTCATTGTATGCAACATTGCGAAGAACAGATTTCAGAATAGAATTCAATTTTGCGAGCCATGTAAATGAACAGTGATAAAATATTTAAAAAAACACTCTGTCCTTCCTAGATCCCTAGGTGAGGGAAAACTGCCGTTCAACCTTCGTCCAATGGCAGAGTCATCGTAGTCGACCCACCTTTGAAAGGGAGGGTTCACACACTCACTTCCGCACTGTGGTTTCACTGAACACACCGAGGTGAGAGGGTCCTTGTAGACAGGGGTCTTGACCCGAGCAGGCGCCTCTTGATCCCAGAGCTGACACCGCAGTCAGTAGCCGCCGCGTCTGTCCGTTGACTGCGACGACCTCTGGGGCTCGTCGGAAAGCACCGCAAACATCCCCTTCCAGGAGTTCCTCCGCTCCAAGAAAACCGTGACGGCGGCAGCAAATGAACTAACAATACTCGGCCCGCCGAACGTGGCTAGACATGCCGGCGCCGTCGGGGTGTTGACGAGGTGCATTGTTGTGTTTACAAAGCGAGTCATCGCAGCGGGCTGAGAAGGGTTCGGAGGTCGCTTCTCCTAAGATCGCCAGCCCCCGCAGGCCGATCGTAACAGGGCAGAGTGCTCCGCGTACTAAATGAATAGGCCAACACGCACAGCTCACTTCGAGTTCCGTCCGCGGAACAAGACATAAGTGGGTCAGTACATACATAACTGTACAGAACTATATTTATCACAAACGTTGATTTAGCTCTGTGTGCACTGTCTACTAAAACGTCTTTTTAAGAATATCGTTGTACGTTTGTTCAGGCCACGGACACCTTACTCACATCGTTCGCCAGTTTCAACAGTGCGCAATGTATACACGAACGACACGACGTCGGCTGCTCTCATTCTTGTATAGCCTTGTGCAAACAAAATTGCGATCGCATGATCTCAGAGATACAGACATCCATACGTGCATGCACACGTATACGCCTTGCCCACCACGTGTGCACGCGCTCGTTCACCGTATAATAAAGTTACAGCAGGCAGCCGGGCATGGAGCATCAAAGAACTATGTCGTCCGGCGAATTTGAGAGAGGGCGCGAACTAACAGTTTACGCGGCGAGCTGTATACTCAAAACAGCATGTCACGCTGAGCGTAATTTGAGCCTCGCATAATGGGTTCGTTGCCGAAATGCAACGCGCGCTTAGTGCACTACGCGCGCTTTGCGAGCAACACCCAATGAAGCATTCCAGGGCCTCGGGAGGAAGTGATTCCGAGGAAAGGAGGTGGTTCGGGGGCGCGTTGCTTGGCGCGTGCGCGGTGGCTGCAGGCTCTAATTTTTGGGTGCTGCGGCGCGCCGTATACTTCATCAGATATATAGCACCTTACGCGGATATAAACACGAGCCCAGGGGATGATCCGACCACTCGTCGGCTGCGAACCGTCGTTAAGTCGAAAGAGCTGGTCCTCGATATAGCAGCGCCGCTCGAACGTCTCATTTCTGCAGGGTTTCCGTTGGACACAATTCTGCAAGCGGGCGCCCGAAGATGAATCGGTGGGTGTATCGCACGGCCGACATCCTGGCGAATTCCTGAATTTCTTGCACCGCGCGCGGCATCTGCCGTAAACGCTGGCTGGCATATGTTTTCGTACTTTTCGAAACCGATGTCCTACTTCATCAACTCTCCATGTAGTTTGCGAGTTAAGAACATATCTCGACGATGTATCTCTCTTGGGCGTCCTAAGTGTATGATTGAGAAGAAAAAAAGTTCTGGGCGTGGCTACCTGCAGTGTGTCTTGGTTATCTCGATAAACATCAAGGCATGCGCACCTATGCGCGTGTACGTACCTGCTTCTGCGAAGAAGCCTCAATTTACACATCAAACGAGAAGAAAACGGGGGCGGGGATATGTGAACACTTTATTAGAACCTTATCTGAAGGCACACAAGGCGTGTACGTGCATAACGAGGGTATACAAGCGCTGGCAACGACAGGAGTTCAAGAAGGGTGAGGAGATGTGGAAGTCAGAAGAAAAAAAATAACAGCTTCTGGCTGTCGCATTCATGCAAAGCGTGGACGGGATTGTTGATTTGTGAGCCTTTTTTATCTGCGGATGTGCGACACACGTTCAAATAAAACCTGTTGCCCCAACGGTAGTGACAACAATATAAAGGGCCTTCATTTCTAAGTTTTATCGCATTAAAAAAAAAAAAAAGAAATCAACCGTTTGCAGATAACATAATTTTAGTCCTTGAGCTGGATTATTCTGAGGGGCGGACATTACCTACATGAGAAGTCGAAACACATATTCAAGTAATTAAAAAAAATCGACTAATTATGTTGTTAACTAATTACTTTGCCGTAGATGTGCAATTTACGAATTGTAGCCGGTGAGATTGCGTGGCGTATCCAGTTGGAATTAATTTCTAGAATGCTGCCAATTAGGAGGTATAGGTCATCAAACTTGCTCTAAAAATGCACTCTTGTTCCATTCACTTTTTAAACAAAACGCTCTTCCAAGCAGTGAAGCACAAATGTAACTGGAACGTCCATGTATTTCGCTGCACACACTGGGAAATATCTCGAAACTGCTGTCATCCTGGAAATTCATGACAAATGGATACATCTTGCAAGCTCACCGGCTGTAATTACTAAATTGCAATATGTACAGTAATTAATTAAGATGTTAATTATATGTATTTGTTAATTAGATTAATGGCTTGCGATTTCTCATTCTGGTAATGTCCACCTCTCCGAATATTCCAGCTCAATGGAAAGAATTATGGTATCTGCCACAGGCGACTTTCAAACATTCTATAAAACTTCAAAATGAGCACCATATATGCTTTGTGGTAATTATCTGTAATATTTCTTATTAAACGATGTTGCACTGACTTCATTCTTCGGTCACCAGATTAATATACGATACGTTTTCATGGTGCTTTATTTATTAGTCGATTTTTTTATCTTGTGGCCTGCGAATAACATTGGCTTTAAAAAGCCTCATATGCCGCAAACAGCAGCAACAACAATCTGCTGTCTGCAGTAACGATCCGCACTTCGACGTATTACGCCATCCGACACTGCTTCTAAAAACAGTAAGGCACCAGCAGGGACACAGTGTATGTCGGAGACCTCGAAACCTCAATGCAGTCTGGCGCTGTCCTACTTTTTGCTTTATATTATTTTTCTTAGCGACTGACTTACAGAAAGGGAGTTGATACAAACTACAAAAGTGATCGCCTACGAAGCAAGACCGCTGGTTGCTCCTCTTCGTACGTTTCGCTTTCTTCCTTTCTTTCTTTCTTTCTTTCTTTCTTTCTTTCTTTCTTTCTTTTTTTCTTTCTTTGTTAACCTCGATCACTGAGCGCTTTCGGACAAGTGTAGCCTACACCTAGTAAGTCACGTACGAAGCGCGTGGCGTTTTCCGCGTTGGAGCAGCATTAAGAGCAAGACGTGGTGGAAACGAGTCAGAGTCATGCCTCAACTTAATCAGCTCTTCTATCGTTGTACGCCAGCGCACGCTGCACTGAAGCCCGCCCGAAAGATGTGTGCGCGCGTGGGTCGCTTGCTCCTGATCCTTCAGGGATACGTCTGCCAAACTTGTTGCTGACGTCATTTCAAAACGACACCGACGTGGCCAGTAGAGGAGGGTGGAAGGAAGAGTGCTTGTTACTGGAGACAGGGGGCTGATTGTGTTGACGGGGAGAGGGGAGGGGGAGTGGAGGGGCTTTGCCCCACTTTGAAAACTAGCATTCGCGCTTACGCAGAACTCTACCGGGATGCATTTTCGGAGTGTCCTTCTACGCCCGAAGGACGAGTCTCAATGTGAAAGTTCTAGGGAGCGCGACTTGTGTTTTCGTAAGTAGACAGATCAAAAGCGCGACGGCGGTTCTCGGCTGACAATAATGAGTGTGAATTGCCCTGGCGTTCATAGGAGAAACCAGGCCTGTGGCGCACATGCATGACATGCATGCATACAGCGGAGGTCGCTAGGACGGAAGGCGTTTCTTACACTGAAGTACACCGTTTAGATTATATTTAAACGGAAAGTAGAAGTCAAGATTATTCCTCGTCTCTTTTTTTTTTTGTACTTGAGCTGTTTGCAATAATCAACGATCACGACATTGAACGTCATTCAAAAATAATTTTGATGATGTCATCAACGAAAAATAGAGACAAGCTCGTATGCGTTGTAACCATCATAACAAATACAGAGCAAAAAATGAATAGACAGTCTCATAACTATATCGAGCAAGAGGCAGAACAGCTCTTATCATTCCAGAGGGAACCTGTTTGCGGGAGATTTCAGATAGTGATAATTAACCAATTCTGTGGGAGTAAACGCTGATTGAATGTTACTTACACCTACCCGTTCTGAAACGTGCGGGATCAAACTGTTGCAGTTCATGTTGATACTTGATTCACTGGTTCAAGAAGCAGTGTCAGCACCGCCGAGTCCATCTGGCACGGAGGTACAATAATATGTCGCGACCACTCTATCAAGGTTAAGGCCTCTTTAGGCCATGACCATTTCTCTCACTTCATTCATATGGCTAAAAGCTCTTAGCTCAGTCATCGCCTTTTAGAACCAATATCGGATCATTGCGTCGCGTGCTGTTCACTGAACACGATTCTTATATGTTGTCGACCCTGCGTGCGTTCTCCAGTCGCGACGACGACTGCCATCGGTCCACCGAAATTGCTTTAATAAATGTCCTGTTCACTGGTTTTCTGCACATGAAACAGGCTAGTACATCAATCCAAAGTTTAGATCTTTAAAGAGGTCGAGGTTCGTGCACGTTGGTGTACTCGCTACTTCCATGCTAGCGCCCAGGAATACAGGGACAGTAAAAGGATAAACGCGGACGCAGAGCTGACTTCAAAGCAGCGTTTATTTCATAGTCGGCGCATGTATATGGAACGATCACAGCTCTCGCAAGAGCATTTCTCCTACTTGTGTTTAACATTGATCTCAATACGAACAGACGATGTAGGCATGTGTATGTTTTCCACTAATCGTCAAATCATGTGTTAAATCATATATGTTCACGCTGAGTGCTTTATTCAGCCTCCGGTGATAGGGAAATGATGCGTACAGGAAATTATCCGGAAATCTGGGACTGATCCGATGCTGCAGGAAGTGATACGGTAATCTGGTATCGATCAGTCTCCACAAATTTCATGTATGGTCGAGAACGCATTGATGTCACGCTGGGAAAAAAGTTATTGTCGACTATGTAGAGGTCAGTTTGCTGAAGCTTTGTCAATGCACCCTGAAAAGAACTTCAGTTTGTCCTAGTTGGTGTTTACTGCATATCATATTGACCGCAAATAAAGACGGGGACAGCGGAAGAGAACACAAAAACAACACGGGCGGATAGTGTTCCCTTCCGCTGTCCCCGTCTTTATTTGCGGTCAATATGATATGCACCCTGAGAAGGCACAGCCATTTCACGCTCGGGAAGCGCACGCAGTCCTGACGCAGCTTGCACGAACATTTAATAACGAAAATAACAACGAATTTAAGAACGCGTTCCTGTGCGGACTAGGCGTTGTCTATGAAACATTTAAGCACGCGTTCCTAAATTCATTATTATTTTCGTTATTAAAAGTTCGTGCGAGCTACCCCTGGTGGTCTCGCATGAAAACCGTGGCAGTAGTACACAGGCGGTTTGTGCCCGCGGAAGTCCACGGGCCAAACGGCTTGAGAGTTTTGCGCAAGAACAGATGCCTACCGGACATGCAAAAGCTCGTTTATCAACAGTAACGCACGCGATGGGTACCCTGTAAACCTGGTTTACCAGGCTGGCCAAGCCGAGGTAACCGAGATAACGGTCTCACGTCGGCGGCCAGGTGCAGTCAGGGCGCCGCTGTGCCTCCGCGTTTTCGTTTGCTCTTGCTGGGCTTGGCTCGGTGCTGTATATGTTAGCGCTCGCCTTACTGACGTCTTCGTTAATATGTTTGCAGATGCGAAGGCTTCTGAGTATTAAGCCTTCTGAACGATAATATATGACTGCGGGACATAACAAAAACAGATTTGACATTTTTTTTATATGTGCGTCTAGCACAGCCACGGAACGCGCATATACATGATCTTATCAGCTCTACCCTCAAACGCCACCTTTGACACCTTTGGTTTATTTTTATTTCTCTCCTTTGCTGATAACTGTTTTTACATTCTCGGCTCTCCTGTAAAGCCTTCGTATAAGTATAGTGCCGCATATATCACGTTTATCATGCGCGTGCTAATAGAATATTGAACCAGTTGTTTCAGTTCGCAAAAGGATGGATAGGTGGGCTAGTTGGTAATGCATTATAATAAAAACTTAGAGTGCTAAAAACACAAAGGACGTAGAAGAGCGCGTGTGGTGTGTGTTTCTTCTTCTACGTCCTTTGTGTTTATAGCGCTCTAAGTTTTTAATATAATGTTTCAGATCGCTCCCCCAGTTTTATACAAAAATCGTGTAAGACTGCACACAAGCATAATTTTGACAATAAATGGTGATAACGGCGATGATAGCGCTTGACAAACGCCCTTAGGAGCGCTGCTGGAGAGCTCTGGAATGATAAGTCGGGGATGCCTTTCGGCGGTATGCCATTCGTGCCCCTGTGTCTGGTTGAATGCTCGACGGAAGCAATTTTTGTGGTCGTTGCTGTTATTGCTGTTGCTGCAGTTGTTTTATTTCGAGGAGCATACCGTATTAGATTTAGAGTGGCAAGTTTGACACGCGCTGAAGACACAATACATTATATGTCTGACGAGGGTTTGAACCATGCGCACCTTACCGACCTGTCATGCGAAACAGAAACGAGTAAATAAAGACGATATATCAACAGAATGGAAGGGAACTGAAGATGTGCACGGTGTGCACATCTTCAGTTCATGCATTCTGTGCGGGCGATTCTTGTGCGGGCGATTATCATGAAAGTAAACATATACTATCGTTCAAGAGGCAGTATGACTGGAACGTACGATATATTAAAGAGATAATATCGCTACAGATGATATAGTGGGCCTGATCACTACTCTCAAAATTAAACGACAACACAGGACAGTGGAAAGCGAGAGGAAAAAGATAACTAGCGTAACTGAATGTAAGATAGCAGGAAGACAGAACAGACGGAGTTCGCGATATCAAGCACTACAATGCAATACGATACGATATAATACGACTAGAACATAATTTTATTCTTGTTCTATATATGCAAGAAGCTGGCAAAAGCTGTTATAAGGTGTTACTGGATTTTATTATAAGTTGATAGACTAGGGCAGCGTGCGCTCGCTTCCGCAACTTGGTTAAAAAATAAAATTCAAAATCAATTGCACAGGAACCCTTGCGGATGATTGTAAATTTCAACAATTAGTCCAAACGAGCGAACGAAGGAACGAAAGAGAAAGCAGCGAGAGAGGAAGCTAACGCATGAATGAACGAACGAATGCACGAACGAACGAACGAACGAACGAACGAACGAACGAACGAACGAACGAGCGAGCGAGCGAGCGAACGAGCGAGCGAGCGAGCGAACGAACGAACGAACGAACGAACGAACGAACGAACGAACGAACGAACGAACGAACGAACGAACGAGCGAACGAACGAACGAACGAACGAACGAACGAACGAACGAACGAACGAACGAACGAACGAACGAACGAACGAACGAACGAACGAACGAACGAGCGAACGAGCGAACGAGCGAGCGAGCGAGCGAGCGAGCGAGCGAACGAACGAACGAACGAACGAACGAACGAACGAACGAACGAACGAACGAACGAACGAACGAACGAACGAACGAACGAACGAACGAACGAACGAACGAACGAACGAACGAACGAACGAACGAACGAACGAACGAACGAACGAACGAACGAACGAACGAACGAACGAACGAACGAACGAACGAACGAACGAACGAACGAACGAACGAACGAACGAACGAACGAACGAACGAACGAACGAACGAACGAACGAACGAACGAACGAACGAACGAACGAACGAACGAACGAACGAACGAACGAACGAACGAACGAACGAACGAACGAACGAACGAACGAACGAACGAACGAACGAACGAACGAACGAACGAACGAACGAACGAACGAACGAACGAACGAACGAACGAACGAACGAACGAACGAACGAACGAACGAACGAACGAACGAACGAACGAACGAACGAACGAACGAACGAACGAACGAACGAACGAACGAACGAACGAACGAACGAACGAACGAACGAACGAACGAACGAACGAACGAACGAACGAACGAACGAACGAACGAACGAACGAACGAACGAACGAACGAACGAACGAACGAACGAACGAACGAACGAACGAACGAACGAACGAACGAACGAACGAACGAACGAACGAACGAACGAACGAACGAACGAACGAACGAACGAACGAACGAACGAACGAACGAACGAACGAACGAACGAACGAACGAACGAACGAACGAACGAACGAACGAACGAACGAACGAACGAACGAACGAACGAACGAACGAACGAACGAACGAACGAACGAACGAACGAACGAACGAACGAACGAACGAACGAACGAACGAACGAACGAACGAACGAACGAACGAACGAACGAACGAACGAACGAACGAACGAACGAACGAACGAACGAACGAACGAACGAACGAACGAACGAACGAACGAACGAACGAACGAACGAACGAACGAACGAACGAACGAACGAACGAACGAACGAACGAACGAACGAACGAACGAACGAACGAACGAACGAACGAACGAACGAACGAACGAACGAACGAACGAACGAACGAACGAACGAACGAACGAACGAACGAACGAACGAACGAACGAACGAACGAACGAACGAACGAACGAACGAACGAACGAACGAACGAACGAACGAACGAACGAACGAACGAACGAACGAACGAACGAACGAACGAACGAACGAACGAACGAACGAACGAACGAACGAACGAACGAACGAACGAACGAACGAACGAACGAACGAACGAACGAACGAACGAACGAACGAACGAACGAACGAACGAACGAACGAACGAACGAACGAACGAACGAACGAACGAACGAACGAACGAACGAACGAACGAACGAACGAACGAACGAACGAACGAACGAACGAACGAACGAACGAACGAACGAACGAACGAACGAACGAACGAACGAACGAACGAACGAACGAACGAACGAACGAACGAACGAACGAACGAACGAACGAACGAACGAACGAACGAACGAACGAACGAACGAACGAACGAACGAACGAACGAACGAACGAACGAACGAACGAACGAACGAACGAACGAACGAACGAACGAACGAACGAACGAACGAACGAACGAACGAACGAACGAACGAACGAACGAACGAACGAACGAACGAACGAACGAACGAACGAACGAACGAACGAACGAACGAACGAACGAACGAACGAACGAACGAACGAACGAACGAACGAACGAACGAACGAACGAACGAACGAACGAACGAACGAACGAACGAACGAACGAACGAACGAACGAACGAACGAACGAACGAACGAACGAACGAACGAACGAACGAACGAACGAACGAACGAACGAACGAACGAACGAACGAACGAACGAACGAACGAACGAACGAACGAACGAACGAACGAACGAACGAACGAACGAACGAACGAACGAACGAACGAACGAACGAACGAACGAACGAACGAACGAACGAACGAACGAACGAACGAACGAACGAACGAACGAACGAACGAACGAACGAACGAACGAACGAACGAACGAACGAGCCTTTTCCTTGCCGTGTCCGGCCCCCGACCAACCTCGAAAAGTCGAAAGAGCCAAAGAAAGCCATTCGGTATAAAACAAAACACCCACATATTACTTCACCACTATATACATAGAGCGCGGTATACGTTCTTGCTCGCCGCCAGATGGTACGGCAGCGGCGGCGGCGGCGGCGGCGGCGGTGCGGGCACTGACCTTGCGCCACATAACGGCGGTGGCGTCATCGCGAAGACTCCAGACGACGCTGCTTCCGCACGTAAAGTTTAGAAGCGACGGCCGTGGCGGGATTACTTTTGCGGAGCTCCTTGCTCGCCGTCGCAGATAGCGCCGTTTCTCGAACGATTGTCGCCCCCCTTTTAATTCGTTCGAACACCCGCGGCTGATGGCAGTTTAAGATTAGGAACGAGTCCTGGTTCTGCGCAGTGCACTAGCCTAGAGGGAATAACACCACACTACGAATGCCGTATTTCGTATTTTTTTTTCTCACTCCTTTAGACTATTTCTTCACAGGTTCTTCATTTATTGTTATTGTATTTCTTTAATTTTATATACCGTCCAAGACGGTTATCTCTTAAGTAGCACGGAGTCTCAATCAACTCACGTAAAGCAGGTCCAACTATAGAGTGCAGTGGTTACAACATGAAACACTGAGATACTGTGTCGCAGTATCGTTGGCAGGGAGCATGCCGCTTCGTGTTTCTGCCGATGTGCCCATGGGGTTCCTTGATTCATGGGTGGCATGAGATATGGCATAGGATGTGGCATGATGATGCAATAATTGCCATAATAATCATCATAACATAAAAAAATCATCACCAATTAAATACTCTTCATAAGAAATATTGATAATCGCATTAACGTCACTACTCATCTTCAAAGGATGAATTAGCCGCCAATTTTATATGTGTATGGTTTAATTTTAAGAATTGCAATAGTGCAGTGGATTAGAAAAAACATTTGGATGCTTAGGATTTCTTCTGCATGAAAAAGAAAATAAACGTGTATTACCTTATCGTTGTAGAACTGTACTCGATGCTGCTTTGTGGTGAAGAATATGACCAAAATAATGGCGTGTGTTCTCCTACTCCAGACGTATGGTACTTATCACAGGTTTGTTTCTGATGAAAAAAAAAAAAAAAACGGTCGAACACGTTGTGTAGATGACACTGTCGTTTATAGTAACGATAACGGCCAGTGCCCATGGATGGTCCCATATACGGTCTCATACGCACTGTCTCCACGAGCTAGCACAGATTAATGCAGCTTGGTGAGAGATGGAAGTAAGACGGAATTTTCAAATTGCTTTAGCTAAACGCACCTTTTGTGATTACACGTGTATGAAAATTGGCGCGAGGACTTCGAAATAAAAAAAAACATTGACCGAACCAATATGGCAGACCTTGGGCTAGAGTCGTAATGAAACGCGTCAACATGGATGCGGGCAGGGAACATCATTGCTTCCGCCCTCCGTTTCTCGCACCATCCAAGTTTTCAAAACGGGTGTCTCAGCTTAAACTGTGCTACCAGTGTGAACGCGGCCATTTTGATTAGGGCAAGTTACCTGTGTTGGAAAGCCTTCTTGCGACGTGTTGCATGTCGTAAAATTCATCAGGCTGCTGCGGTTTCGCTGAAGTTACGACCAATAAGATATGGCTGCGGTCGGCCCACGCTCAACAGCCGCAATCTAAGCATCCATCACTGGCACTCAAAGTTTCAATAACAGAGTGCGCTTCGTCAAGACGTCGTTGCACGATCCGGCAAACGAAATACTCCACAGCGTCCGCTACATATACACGCAGCTGTTGAGCGCGTAAAAACAGGCCCAACTAGAAGACAAAGAGTCGGGGCGTGCCCGCATGCTAGATGAAGTGTATCTAATAAACTCGCTCCATCGATCGCATCAGGGCTCCACTCGATCCTTTCAATCCGTTCGCAATCATTCAAACAAGACCCCTACACGTGGCGTGTATTCTTCTCAGCAAGCACCGGCAGTCGCTGTCAGGGCAGTCCTGCACGGCGCTCTCGGAATGGGCGCATTCCATAGCAGGTGCCAGAGCACTAGAGGACAGGTGATCGAAAGAGATAACTGCAACACCGTTGCCGCAGGAATAAGAAGAAACACAAGCAGAGAAGAAGAAGACGAGGTAGAAGTGGCGCATCGTTCTCGATCCTCTCTTCGGCCGTTAGATGAGGCACGCGGGTCCATCTCGATTAAACCCTGCTGTGCGAATCCTGTTTCTACAAAGGCGCGGCGGCCACTGTAGATAAGCAGCGGCGGGTGTGCGTAGTCAACAGCTGCCTCACACCGGACCCCGTGTGCGAGATTAGCCCGACGCGCCGTTCTCGCAGATTTTCGTTTCGTCACCCGGCGCGTTAATTGGATGGCTTCGAGGGAAAGAAATCGCGGCCATCAATTTGAGTCTCACTTTAGCGTGCTTGCGTGCGTGCGTGCGTGCGTGCGTGCGTGTGTGTGTGTGTGTGTGTGTGTGTGTGTGTGTGTTTGTGTGTGTGTGTGTGTGTGTGTTTGTGTGTGTGTGTGTTTGTGTGTGTGTGTGTGCGTGTGCGTGTGCGTGTGCGTGTGTGTGTGCGTGTGTGTGCGTGTGTGTGTGTGTGTGTGTGTGTGTGTGTGTGTGTGTGTGTGTGCGTGTGTGTGTGTGTGTGTGTGTGTGTGTGTGTGTGTGTACCGCCGCTGTGCTGGCGCTGTCGGTTGCCGCTGCTGTATTTTGTCGTGTTTTGTGCTAAATGATGTGCGCAAGCTTGGCATAGCAGTTCGGGGGCGAAAATATCTGGAGTCATCCTCTCAAACACTGCAGTTTCATCATTCAGTGTCAGCTTCTGTTTGTTATTCATTCAAGGTGCAACTCGTTAGATACAAATTATATACAAGCAAGGGTCCCAGAGTCAGAGACATGCGCCGGGAGTCGCATTCCGAAGACATGTAGAATATTTTCTTTGTGTCAGAATAACTAAGTAAGCCTTTAAGTACAACATATTTTATACATATAAAGCACTGCGCTCACATATAGGTAAATCTGGACTGCACAGAAGTCATAGTCGTAAACGCTACGCTTACCATAAACTACGTGTGATCACACAGTGTGTCAGAAGGCTCTCCGTCTGTGCTGTGCCCTCTTCAGTGCATCTAGTGCGAAAGCAGGTCACTGCCACAGTGCCCCACCACAATTTCTGCCCACAATGAGGCATTTCGGTGAGACAATTTACCAGAAATGAACTATAAACGCAAAGCCAAATCAATATATTTCAGGAATGTAAGGAGGGCGCCATGAACCTTGTCGAGTCGAGACGCACAACCACTGGTGTACACTGACGTTTATCACTGCGAGGGTCGTACAACCACAGGCCAAGAAGATGACAGCCCCTCAGCAGGACACTAGAACTTCGCGATTCGTGAAAAATAATATAACGAGATAGCATGCCTCATCATTAACTGCATAGAAACGTAACAAGTGGCTCATTATCGAACTTGGTCTGAGCGAGAGTGGTCGCTTCAATGGGCATCGCCATTTTTCTCATCACAAATTTTGAAAGCTAAGCTCTCGATTCCCCGCCCCTTCCCCGCTCGCACCCCCCCCCCCCCCCCCCCCCTCCAACAACGCCCTAAATTGAGTCTCGTGCACGCGCACCAACGTTGGGGCGTCGAAACGTTCGAGACCCACATTGTAAGTTCTATCATGTTTTCAATGAGCCACATTTCGCGCAAGAAAGAAAAGTGAAGTGCGAAGTAAAGACTAAACAAAGTAAGCTGACGTGAACACTTCATCGGCCACTGAGCATCTCATCACGCTTGGTCAGCCCAGCGCGTATATCCGAATTTGACCAGACAGATTGGGTCTCATCGGGTCTTGCACTATACCTTCCTCGGGATTCATCGCGATTGCGTAGCGAATCGCCTCCTATGTGCGGGGACGCGTGCCTATATACCTACCCGACCCACGGGGCTTCAGATCACCCCGGCGCGCAACGGGCGAGCTCCGGAGAGCGGCGGGATGCCGCACTCGGCAACACAGATAGGCCCGCTTTGCTTACTGTCTCAAGGTCTATCCTTCTTCGTGGGCTCACGCGCCGGTCACGTTCCACGCCCGTGCGAAATTTCCGCGGCGTTTACACGCACGAGTAGCTCGCGTGTTCCGGGTCTCGTGCAGCTCCCGGCACTCTTGTTTTCCGGGCACGTAACGCACGATTCGTGCAACGTGTTTTGCAGTGGCACGCGCCCTCTTCAGACGGAGGAAGACCAGATCCACCGTGTCTTGCCAGCGGGCTTCGCAGAAAAACGCTTGCGCTTGAACCTATATACTGGTACGCTGCGTGCGTGACGCCGATCGTGAATTCACTGTTTCTGATCTCTGGAGCAACCAATAAAACACCGGAAGACACGAATGCCCAGCGTCCGATTAGATTATACCGTCGTGCGGAAGTGATTCGAGGCCACGTACACTCGTTCCTCTCCCTCCCGATCTGTGTTTTGCGTTTCGGCTGGTGCTCTCAAAAAGCGATCGAGAAGCTGCCATTGCAACGGAAAGCATGCATCGCATGCTGAGCGTGCCGTGGGCCTCTTTTTCATAGCAATATTTCGTCACAAGAGAAAAAATAACCATAAATTCGGACCCCACGCGCTGTGAGTCGGTTTAAGCGAAGCTCTCATTAGTGCGTCCGAAAAAAAATTTGTTCTTGTTTAGCGACCGTTTGCATGTTAGTGCGCTCGACCAAGTTGGACGCACTTATTTACCGGCCCGACCTATACGTGTGGCCCTCGAACATGCGCATTACACGCATCACAACGAAGTAATGACGAAAAGGTTATGTCGACGATCATGACGACGACAGGGCGTAGGAAGAAAATCTGGTGATCAGTTGACCTTAATAATGCTTCGCATAACATGAAATTTATATTTGCGAGTTAATACGTTCTCTTCCTAGCCTTTGTGACTCTGATGGGCGTCGCACTGCATATTCTGTGACAGAACGTAACAACCGCACTACGCCCCCACGTTTATTACTAGTGTGAGCAGGGGCAGGCATGTATAGAATTTAGTACCAGCGTTGTTTGCCTACCGCTCCCCCTAAGAGCAGCGAGTATTTGCTTTTTATGCTTGGGGAGACATTTTGTGACATTTTGACGTGGCTGCACTGTCCTTGCAGCGACACACTTTTTTTTTATTTATTCAGTACCTGTATCGCCAATAAGGCATTACAGAAAGGGGTATTTCATTCGAAATACAATACTTTGTAGAAGAGTATTTGTACGCTCAAAGCGCGGTAAAAAGCATCAACAGATGCAGTTAGTACAACATCAAGCGGAAGAAGATTCCAGGCGCGTGCTATCTGGACAAAAAAATAATACCGCGAAGCGTCACCTTTAAAAGCAAGTTCCTTGACTTTCGAAGGGAGATCCTTTCTTTGGTATATATGCGAAGGTGGTTTCATGTATTTCTCTCGACTAGTGCCCGTATGGGAATGATATATGCTATAAAAGAATTTCAAACGTAGGTTTCTCCTGCGAGTCTTTAGGTCCGACCATTGAAGGGTATGTTTAGCCTCTGTCATGCTGAATTTTCTGTCATAGTTTCCAAGGACAAATCTAGCAGCCCTGTTTTGTATTTTTTCAAGTTTATTAATTAATCCCGAGGTGTAAGGGTCCCAACATACACATGCATATTCGAGCGTTGATCGTACATGTGTGAAATACAATTGTTTCAGACCTTTGAGTACGGGACTGCAATTACGCCTCAAAAAACCGAGCACCGACGTCGCTTTATTCGTTAAATAATTTGTGTGCCCAGTCCATCGCAAGTCCGAGGTGAAGAAAACACCTAAGTAATTGAATTCCCTTGCAGTAACTAAACTAGCCTCAAGGATTTGATGCGTGTGCTATTGGTAGGAGCGCTTCGTTGTAAAGGTGACGCGCATACATTTGCTCACATTTAGCGACATTTTCCAACGTGCACACCATGTTGCCACAATGTCCAAATCATTCTGCAAAGCTACGTAGTCACTAAGATCGTTAGACTCTGTATGGGATACAGTCATCGGCAAACGTTTGAAACGATGACGTAATGTTATCCGTAATGTGATGAATGAACAATAGGAATAAGAGTGACCCCAGTACTGATCCCTGGGGTGCTCCGGAAGTGACTAGGGTCACCGTGACTAGGGCCCTAGTGACTAGGGTCACTAGGGCCACCGAAGAAAAATCACTCAGAACAACAGTCTGCTGCCGGAAAGAGAGGTATTCAGCAATCCGTTTGAGCCATCCAGATTATAAGCTCTAAGTTTTAAGCTCTAAGATTATAAGCTCTAAAATCCAAGAAAGCCCAGTCAACAACTAGTCGCCGGTCAATAGCCAGAGCCAAATCATGTGCGAATTCTACCAGCTGTGTAGCATATGAAAATCCGCGACGAAATTCGTGCCGTCTGTCATTTAGAAGATTACGCTTTTCAAGATACGACAGACGCTCCACTGCGTCACGATGACTGACGTCATAATTTTAGCTCCGACGTAACCAGGCACCGATAAACGTCATGAGACGCTGAAGAGAAATACATTTGCTCTGTTGCACGGAGTTTGGTCATACGACAACCGGGGATCGTGGGGCGGGGGAGGCCAATTCCGCAGGAATGTACGAGTGATATACGGAATGTACACGGCGCCCCCGTCCCTGTGTGTATGCGGCGTACACGAATATTTCACAGCGCGGCAGGGTCAAAAACCGTCTGGCCAGGCATGAACGCATATTCCTCGCGCTGAGTTGGACGTGTGCCGCCTGCCACGCAAGTATAAATCGCATAGGCGTGGGTGTATTGAAAAAGTAGAACTGAAGGTACGCAATCAACCGGAACGTGTAATTCAAAGCGTCGGTGGAGGCCAAGTTTGCGGCCTTTCAAAGGTCAGGGCCTCATATTGAAAGGCACTGCGGACGATCTTCCAGAAACGCGCGTTAAAGACGAGCGTACGCCATACATTACGCACCGTATAGGTGCCGCGCGGTAGTGTCCCTATGCGTACGAATGGTTCTTGTCGTAATTCAAACGCCAACGCGGAGCGTGAACTTCTTTTTTTTTTGTGTGTGTGTGTGTGTGACTAACGCAAGGACTTTTGGCGTCGTGACATTGACCTCGTCCAATCCGCACCATGATTCTTAATTACCCGTGCTGCAATCGTTTGCTTCTGTTTTTTTTTGTAACAACTGTGCGGACGGCAACCCTCTGCAATCCACAAGACGTGCACCATCTAGAGTCGTCGTTAAAGTTACTATTAAAAAGACAATTCGATATCAACGCAAGTGAGATCCTTCAGCAATTATTACATTTACAATTAGACTTATTTAATGGTAAAAAAAATAGCTTCCTGCAGGCAATGTCAAGTGCCGGCCGTCCATCGTACAGTCTGTTGTTTTTCGTCCATTCTTTTACCTATAGCTACGCGTATACAAAGGTTATTCTATAAAGACTAAATGTGGTGCTCTAAAATCTTTATTTCTGAAACTTGTCATTTGGCAGTTTTATCCCACTTAATATGCTCCCCATTAACATGCACGCGTCGCGCCGTTTCTACCAAATGTAGATGCCGAGAGTGAAGCCACTTTTTGATACCTACATAAAGTTGTATTCAATGTCTTAACTGTCCCTTGTTCCATGTCTTGTCCCATGTCAAAGCAATTTCCTTTTCTTTCCTTTCCCTGAAGCATCGCAACCGATTCCCTTATTCGTTCTACAGTGGAGAAGCGGCCCTCTGCGGCTTTTTTTTTTTTTTTTGTACTTCACGGTAAAAAAAGGCGTATTTTTGAGATCGAACAAAGGGTTTTTAAGACATTGGAGGTGATTTTTAAGTAGGTGTCAAAAATGACTTCACACATGTTATCTAAGCTAGATAGAAACGGTGGGACCCGTGAATTTCACTTAGTGGGGACCATATAGAAAGTTATAAAAGCGTTGATGAACACTTTTCAGAAATGAAGATTTCAGAGCATCAGTTTTAGTCCTTATTGAGCAACCCCATCGTAAAGGTAACAATCAAATATTCACTGTATTACAAATCTTATGCGGTATTACTCGACATGAACAAACTTCATTGTGTCGCCTGCGAGTAGGCGTTTCTTTTTACGAACGCCCATTTATTCCTAATTGCAATGGCCGAAAGTGTCAATTGTAACGCATGTGGCGTAGAATAAACTTTAAAACATCTCATATGCGAGTGTCCATCATGCAAAGCTCAGAAGCTTGGCTTTCGAATAATTTGAGACCAACTGGCAGCTTTTCCTTTTTCTTAAATGCGTGTGTAGGAGTAGTTGGAATTGTGAGTGATGCCACCTACTCTTTCTGCCTAAGACAAACAGTAAATAGCAACTGTAGGCCGGCCCAAACAAACAAATAAGCAAACAAGACAAATTGTTCATAGCAAATGTGCGCCGGTTTAGCAAACACACAAACAAATGAAGTCGAATAATACAGTAAAATGCAAATAAAGGACGGGGACATGCTAACGGGCAGTTCACATTAAGGTTAAAGTGGCCCATTGTGTGATGCAACGCACACAACATCAATTAAGATTACAGAGCAGTCGCTTGCAGTTGACTAGTATCTGCCCGCAAGGCAGTATAGTGTACAAGGTCACACTACCGTATGCGACTAGATCAAAATCAAGAAGTACTTCGCCGAAACCTTAAGCTGCAGCACAGTGATATTTCGCAAAACACAAACTACGCGAAACACGTTACATCGCTATACCCGTGTCTTCGTGCCTCTGCGATATGTGCAAAGCCGCAAAGGGGCTGCTGCGTTTCTTGAGATCAACTAGCCTATACGACTACTTGTGAATTGTTGCGAATACAACTATAAACGCTTCAATTCGTGTGCGCGCGCGCATAATGTGAATGTCTCTCCTTGTCCCCGTCAAACTACCCGCTTTCTTGTGGTAGAGAATCAAAGCGGGCTTCCTGGTTAACTTCCCTGCTTTTCCCTTATCACTTCTCTCTCTCTCTCTCTGTCCCATCTCTCTCTCTCTCTCTCTCTCTCTCTCTCTCTCTCTCGCTGTATCTTTTTTTCTCTAATACCATCTCTCCATAGTGCTGATGGTAGCAGGCTGACCATTATCGAAATAAATGACCATCTCTATATTTCAGCGAGCTCACGGAAAAAAATACCGCAATATCTGTGCTTTAGCTCATTACGAAGGGAACAGTCAGAGCCCTTCATCAATAAGCTCACAGCCTATAAGACCAAATCGCTTCACAGCTGTGGCTAGGTGGGCCTGTTCGCACTTTATGCATGCAGACGGCCTTTCGCAATAGCGCACATAAGATGAGCGACACCGGAAGGTATGGCTTGACAGACACGTCGCTGCTTGTGTCCAGTAGTGTGTTCCTTTATTGTTCCTGTTATTTCATGCCCTATTCCTCAAAGCACTTCACAAGCACCTTGTTCAGAAATCCGCACGGGCGTTATGAAACGTGTTTACAGCGACAAGGAGGACGAAGACTTACACACGAAGCGCACAGGCCGGGCGCAGGTGCTACGCCCTCATTCCACCTCATGTTAAAGAAATTGGGTATTTATGGAAGCCTGGACATTGTGGACTAGCACTTAATGAGATTGCAGACAGACTGGCGACGCCATCGCTTGGTGGGTCAGTAGGTTTCTTTGTACCTAACCTTACGCTGCTGGCGGTGACAAGATTTTGAAGACAACAATTGCTCGGTCGAAAAAGAAATGAGCGCCTCCTTGCTCCACCGGATGATGGACATTTAGCATTCGCCTGGAATGTCCGGTCGTGTCCCTACTGGCGGTTCGAAGATTCGATTACCCTAATACGATGTGAAATACCGCAATCACGTACATGAGTAGGTGTGGGTTCACACCATCGAGCTTTTGTGCGTCATGTGGGGATATAGAATCACAGGACCATTTCCTCCTCTATTGCTGAAGATATTGTTCCGAAAGAAAAACATACTAATAGCAACCCCTATCAAACCTGGGCCTTCCTCTTTCAGGGGTTAATATCTTATCTTTGGTGCAAGTGCCCCTGGTCCAGCCCAAAAGGAAGTGTGACGTCATTGCCACGGGGAGACTTTCACGTTAAACAGTTTACTCATTATTACCATTAGATCCCAATTTTTTTCTCACCATCTCGCAGCTTCGTAAAAAATTGGCATCATCACTTCTCAAAAGAAAACAGAACTACAATCATTAATATTTACGTATAGGTAGTACCAACAACTCAGTTAAGGGGAAGCAAGGACTAAATATACGTTTACATTGCGAACCACGGCCAACCCCTCCTCGCGGGTACGTGCCATGTGTTGAAGGCGGCGACGACGACGACGACAACGACAATCACAACAACAACAACAACAACAACAAAAAAGAAAGGTACTGCGCATTTCGTGTGCATGTCTTCATCTTCATTTACAGAATAATGTTTCAAAATGTAAGTCATCGACGAGCCAAGGTTTCAGCAGCGATACACTGGGGCGAGCATGTTGACCCCCACGGAAGCACACATGGCGTTGCAGAAAGACTCGAGGGCTGCGAATTAACATACGCTACAAGACGGATAGATCGTACTGTTGTGTACGATCGCTTGTTGTCCTTCGCAGTGTACTACGCGCTTCACTTGTCTTGAAAAACACCAGCGAACCACCAACTCATCATTATTGAAGGCTCAACGTAGCCGCAAACTGTTGATAGTAAGCTTGAATATGTAACGGGGATTATCTATTTACATACTGCTCGATACAGCTCGGTTTATCTAACAGCTAATGAATTTAGTTCGTCGAGACGGTTTTCCGGGCGTCTAAGCAAGTTTACAATCACAGCGTTTTTACGACGCTACCCGGTTCTACAAAGAACATATCCCGAACTCCGCGACCACCTTAAGAATTGCACAAGATTACTTGGACTGGATTTCAACGTGCTGCCTTGCTTGGACTCGCGTGCCCTTTCAAGGCTGTTGCCGGCGTACAATCCGAGTCGACATCAACGCCAACAGAAGCATGGCTAGCGCTCGCCACAGCGGACCGGACAGGTCATTGGCACCGGCCGTTGCATGTGGAGCGGTGTTCTTTCGTGCATCGCAACCCCTCCTCTCCCTCCACCTGGGAAACACAATCCCCCGGCAGGGACGTTGTGCCGTAGCATCCAGGTGACTTAATTGACTGCAATACGCTCCGTGACTCCGTGGCCCCTCGGGGCGTAATGGGGCGCTGCATTTACAAGACATCCGCACTTTAAGCATCCCGTTCGCTCTCTACAACCCCCCTCCCCTCCCCATCCCCGCACTTCACTCTCTTATCTTTCTAGATATGTCGTTTTGTTCGTAGCGGCTCGCTCCCTCTTTTATTGCCTCTAGTGAGTCCTTTGATCTCTCGCTTCCTCGTGCATTCTTAATTTGCACGAGATAGCGTACGCACTAAGCGAAACTAATGGCGGAAAGGGCGTAGATGCGACCAACAGCCAAAGAATCGTATGCAACACCGTTCTCGCTTTAAATTCCGGCTTGCACCCCAGTCGACGACGCTGTTGATGTATATTTCCTTGTCAGCATGAGTCACTCACTAGAAATGATAATGATAAAGAACGAAATGTCTGGATGCACTTTCATCAGATGACAACGACAACCTTTTCGTCATTGTAATTTCGCTGCCGGGTGAACACTCTTGCGAAAAACAAGAACAAGATCCTCCGCTGTAAATGTCACGCTCGGCTGCGAGCGATTCGACGTGGAAAATTGCGTTTTGTGAAACAAGCCCTACAATAACTAGAGGAGGCATTCGGTTGATCACTAATGCTGTTCAACTTGCATTTCTGGGATCCTGGGACCATGTTTCTTCAAGGTGCATTTTATCCGCTGCTTATTATACCTTCTCTATGCGGCTGATTCCATGTGCCTAGTTTTACAGGCGCACGAAGATCCCTTTTTGCGCGATGGAAAGAACACTTCCCACAAATATAGTGAGAGAAAACCAGGCGTCACCGCTCATTAAATTTACGAAAGGTAGACCCATATTTCCTAATACGTGACTAACGGCTATAGAGTTAAACAGAGCTCTAGCCAATAATAAATGCTGATATCACCCGATGTGCACTGTGGCAAAATAAACAGGAGCGTTAGAAATAGCGTCCCCAAGCGGCATTGCGTGCCCAAGACCTCACATCCCGCTTGCATTATTTTTTGTACGCTTGCATTTTTTTGTACGTCTGGCCGATAGTGTCCCCTAACATTGGAACTAGCAATTCTAATATCCCCTAATATTTACCGAGACTCGTTGTGCCTGTCTTAGCTGTACTATACCAACTGGCCAACTCCAATCACCAACTGGCCTACACAAACACTCTACTATGTACTACACCACCTATAGGTTAAGTCGATGGTCGCCATCTTCATTAAAAGATTGGAAGGGTAATATATGCCTCCTGGTTGCTACGCTCGGTGACACTAGACATCGCTATCAATCTGACTGTACTGCAGGACACAGTCTTTCCAGCCTGCTGTTAGGCTTCGGAAACCGAAGCTGCCCCACAACTGCTGATTTTTTTATCCCGTCACTGCACAGAAATTTTTTCCTACCTCGGCTATATTTCCCTCACCTTCGTATTTCATTCTGCGCTATATGGTCGATGCTCTCCTCGCTAGAGCTACGCAAGGCAAATTAATTGCAAGGCTAATTATTTACAAGGCAAATTTATTGCTCTAGCGTTGCGCCAATCCTGTTTACAGGACGACTTTGTCAGTAGTACAATAGGTTATGGGCAGAGGAGGCCTCCGCAAGAGCCGCTAATGACTGGATACCCATCTGAATTCTCTGCCAAGTTGAAATAGTCTGCAAACTAGTGTCGACTCTTTTTGATAATATTTAGTGGTACACACTTTTATGGGATGTATTTAGTTCAAGTCAAATTTTACGCCCGCGTCAGGCATATGACCGAAGCAGCGCATTCCATCTGCTCGCGTGCCAAACACTAAATTGAAACGCTATACACTGAACTGTGGTATAGAAGTTACAAACAGGCGTGAGGCTGCTCAGAAAGGCTGGTCAACGTTTCGAGAGGAGGACATATGTCTTCGTCAAAAAAGGTCGTCCTGTCGAAACGTTGCGCAGCCTTTCTCAGGCACCTTATCTCTAGCTCTCAGGCACCTTATATAGCAAACGACATATACAGTCACTGTCACGTGACAGTATATGTCGTTTGTGTCTCACTTCAACCTCGTCTGCTTAGCGCCTTACCTTTTGTCCTTAACACTTTACGCCTGTTAGTAACTTTTACACCACAGTGTGCTGCTCCATCAGTCGGCTTCCATCTTGATTTTCGGTAAACACTAATCTAGAACACCTCCGCGCATTTACGCAGCCAAACAATTGCTGCTTCTATTCAATCCGCGAGCAGCTACCCTCAAGTATAGCCCGGCTAGGAATACTGGGAACACGACTTCGGTCGGTCAGCCTGTAATCGCGCAGCAACCGCTGGCAATGTCAAACTTGTGCGTAGCTCAGGAACGCTTCCTTCTGAACGCCCTTCCACTTGTTTCGCACGCGTGCAATGACGTCACATGTTGCAATAAAGCGACTATTACGACCCCCGCGCATTCTTGACCACACAGTCCGAACGAAAGCACGAGGACTCCTGCTCCTCCGGGCGAAGCTCTCGCTCCGTGCTCGAGCTTTGCCCGAGAGGAACCGGCAATCAAGAAATCGTCCATAACCCTTGCTCTGGCTTGGCCGTAGTTCTGAGTCCATCGGTCGCTTTGCGGAACCGCCTATGGGTGTGCCAAAAGACAACGCATTCGCGGCATACAGAAATTACATGTAACCCTTTCAGTGACGCCGAACACGCACGTAAGCGCAGTCGTAAGTATAGCTGCCATAAATGTACCTTAATTTCTTAGTGGGTGGTGCCGTGTTTCAGCGCAATATATGCTGAGCGCATTTGAGACGCACGTTCGGAGTAGAAGCAGGATGTCTCTCCTTACGGGGCGTTCCTCCTTTATATGCCTGTGCCGTGTTATTTCTAGTTCCACAATGTCTATATACACGCTATGCTATCACTCCCTTCGCCGGGCCAATGGCGCGTCGTGACTATTGAGACATCACTCGGCCTCGTTCACACACCGCACTTGTCGTGTTCCCCTTAATTTGGTTTGTCACTCAGAAGAAGAACACAATGGCCTCCGTAAGAGCTGGTTTCGTTCGTTTTCTTGTGTTCTCTCTCACTCTCTCTATTTTCTACCTCATAAACCGTGGTTGTCCTCTGCTTTGTTAAAGCTGCAGGGACACCAAAGAGACGCACTAAATACGTTTAGATTGAGTCATCGCATTAGATAGAGATTGAGGCATTAAGTCATCTTTCAAAGCACAGCTTCGCTTTCTTTAGTGCTAATAGGTTCATGATTAGAAGGCAAAATGAAGGTCGTAGTCCCATTTCCTGACTTTCGCGCCGAAATCTCAGCGTCGGTACGTCAGTGCAAAGTCATGGATTTCAAAAATTTTTTTTCGCAATTCGGCCTGTTTGTGGCTCACTGAAGTCCTCGAAACTTGAGAAGTTCCGTTTTTGGCTCTCTTAAAATAGAATGCGGTTCATGCTTACCA
This sequence comes from Dermacentor andersoni, assembly GCF_023375885.2. Classification (NCBI taxonomy): domain Eukaryota; kingdom Metazoa; phylum Arthropoda; class Arachnida; order Ixodida; family Ixodidae; genus Dermacentor; species Dermacentor andersoni. The sequence continues at coordinate 96,305,799 of NC_092819.1, read as the reverse complement.
ATGAAGAATTAGGTAGGCCAGAGAAGATGCCGCCAAAATTCTTCACGTCATGGCAAGCTGGTGTGCGAATTTCAAAATGGAGTCGCCACCCCTTTTTGCGACATTGTTGGCCTACCAAGACTCTCATGGTGAGGGGTATTTTCTGTTATGGTAGAAGGGTAATCTACTGGTACATCACAACTGTGACTTTAATACGAAAGCGTTATACGCCCCATTACGCGAAAATCCGGCGTCGTCGGTGGCGTGACCGGGCGATGGTACCAAAAATGGCCGACGGCGCAAAGAGTAAAAACACGTCAAAAAAAGCTCGAATCGACGTCAAATTTCTGCAGACGGATTTACAGATTTCTGTAAACAAAGTAAACTACTGGCTTTGGAAAGCAAATAGGGTACATTTCGGTCTAGGTGGGAATCGAACCCGGGCCTCCTTGGTGCGAGACGAGAAGCTTCTCCGACGTCACTACGGCGCCACGGTTCTGGCTGACTAAAGGTGTGCCTAGTGCGTGCGTCACACACCCACCGAATCAACAGAAATAACCTTAGCGCATGTCGAAAACATCAATCGAAAACATTTAACCAAAGCGAATATAGTGCTTTCGCATTCCCACACGTAAGCACTCTTAAGAGTCTCTGCCGAATTCTTTATCTTTATAGTCCCTTTTAGCGCGTGCGCTTCTCAAAAGCTGACATCGAGGACATACAGTAAGGTTAGCACACACGCGTTAATACCCTAAGCACAACACAGGTACACTTACCGAGCGATTACGATTGCGACTCAATTTTTTTTTACTATTGAGTGATCAGCAGAAAAGTCAGCAAGCACTTGCCAGAGATGTGAGTGAAGCAATGTTGGGCGAACTCAAGCTGCTTGTCCTCATTGTCATGGCAGCATTTGTCAAGCAGCATACATGATATATTACGGACCCTTACATTTGAATAAACGAATATAGACACTTAAACTATTTGTCACATTCGTTTTTTTTAATGATTTTCCATCGCGAATAAGCACAGCTTCATTAATGCACGAGACAGCAACTGGAAAGTGAAAATACATGGAGCATACACATCGTGCTAGAGGAGCTCATTCCTCGTGTATGACAACAGCCATAACGCAGACAAATAAATGTGAACTCGAACTTGTTTCAGGAGTGCTTTAAACACGACGAAAACAGTACATTCGCCGTCAGTGAAATCTCCGCAATATCGACGAGCAGTAATGATATAAAATGATATATATATATATATATATATATCATTTTATATCATTACTGCTCGTCGATATTGCGGAGATTTCACTGACGGCGAATGTACTGTTTTCGTCGTGTTTACCATTAAGAGATTTCTCCCACTCTGAAACGGACACATCAATACATAAATGAATGACCTATAACGAACATGACACAGTGAGCTTCAAGATGACGTTATGCATCTCAAAAGGGAATTATTATAATCGCAAACTTATGCATTTAAAAGCGGATCCTAGGCACACTGATTGCTCACCTTGGTGAGACATTACTCGTGGCCCAACTGTAAGGTGCCAGGGCTGCTCCAGCCTCGTCAACCCCTGATGGCGATAGTCAAAAAGGGAAGCGAAAGTGCTTTGATAAATACGTTCTAACAACAATGATATATTTAGAGCAAATAAGTTCGTTAAAAATCTAAATACTATTGGATAATCTGAGTATTACTGTAATGAACGGCCGACTGGGTCGGTGTTCTTCAGCCAGCATTCTATAATCTTCTTGTCTTAATCATTTCTCCTCTACTGCCCTCCCCCAGTGTAGGGTAGCCAACCGGGCTCAAGAGATAGTTCTTTTTTTCACGAGAGAGTTCTTTATTTGCATAATAATAAGGTTACAAATGGGGATTATACATACATACAGAGGGAGGTCCCATAGTCAACAGACTGTACAGGGGACCTCCCATTACAAATGAGTAGGATATATAAATACAAAGCAGCTATATGAAAACACAAAAGACACCATATTAAGTTAGTCACTAGCTTACGCTGTAAAATATTTAACGACACAAAGCACTTATTAATAAAATGATAACGATCAAATTGTTATATTGAGTGCAAAAATTTACGAAGGTTTGATTTGAATGTGGAAAAATGAGAGGATATCTTAATATGACACGGTAATGAGTCCCGAAGTAGTGTGGCTGAAAAAATAGTAGTAAATTTACCATAATTAGTTCTAGGTTTTGGTAGTAAATAGCTGTTGGTAGAAGCGAAACGGGTAGACGTGGAATATGGATACTGGCTGGTAGTAATTATAGGGAATGGGAGCTTTCCGTTAACAGATTTATAAACAAGTATTCCAAGTGAGTATTTATTTAGTTTCTGTAACGATAAAATGCCGTTAGATCTGGTGAGACAGATCTAACGGCAGTTCTGGTTAACGTCACTGCCCTTCATTTATCATTTCTTTTCCCACTCTCTATACACTCTACAAAGCCTAGCTACAAAGTGAATGTGTCAGTGCAGTTGATCTGATTCACTTTGCATGTAAAGAGACAAAATGCGGTCAAGCCACGTGGATAGATGGAATAGGGAAATTGGCACGTGTTATAAAAGCACTAGGTATACATATATCCCGAGTGCAGCAACAAGAACAGCTCTAGAAACTTGGAAACAAGAGCGACGTAAAGAGAGAGAGAGAGAGAGACGAACGAAGAAGAGGGAGAGCATGAGGTTAAACAGAACATAAAATTCGGTTTGCTACCCTACGCTGTCGAAAATGGGAGAGGGAGGTTGAAAGGTAGAAAAGTACAGAAAGAGAGACAGAGACGCTCAGACACGCGATCACAGTTAGCCACGATCACCACACAGGATCGCAGGGCAGTGACCAGCACAGGCTAAACCCGCTTGCAAAAGTTTAGACGCACTCAAAAACTGTGGCAGTGCCTTCGCCGAACCTCTGCTGCGATCATTTGCCGACCTAAAACCGAACCAACAGAAGAAATGTTTGCACTGGTCCAGAAGTGCAGGCTCACGAACAAATTCCAGCCGCGGAGCTACTTTATTACACGGTAATGTACCGGCACATGCGAACGTTCGAATATTTACGTTACCATTCGCCAGCGTACTGTCCCTTCAGCAATGAATCGAACTCGAGTCCTAAGTAGGCAAGCGCTGCATCAGGCGGCCATTAACGCTTTCAAACACAGTTTATTCTCAAGGGCCATCAGGCCCATTATGCTCTAACTGCAGCAGGCGCGTTTTGCCTGCAGCGGCACAGAACGGGAAGCCAAAGGGTCAGAGGGAGCTCAGAGCGGCCGTTACCTGAGACGGAACTATTTATTTCTCGAGGATGGGCCGAGTGAAATGACCATCACGCTTTTACTGCAGCCACAATTCGCTGCGCCTTCAAATTCACTTCGTAACGTGACTGGTAGTTTCGGGGCCAGCGTCGGCAGGTCCGATCTCAGATAGCGAAATGACGCGAAACTGTCGTCGATTAGCGCATCGTAACCCCGACAGCGATAATTCTTTTGCTGGGAGGTCGAACGAGTGGCGGGTGTTCCCGGAGAACGGACAGAGCTTAAATGCGTAATTTATCACTGGGAGGTCGACGAATTACGTCGCAATAATTTCGGCAGCTCTGCATGACACGTTCCGCACAATCCATCATTCGCCGCGGCATTTAGGAAGCCTTCCGTGCATACAAAGCTACGCGCTCGAAATACGAAGCGCAGAAGCCACGCAACCATGGGCGGTCGAAAGAACAGTGCCTATGACCCTGTGAGAATATCAACGGCTTGATAAACTCTACAAAGAAATTAAAATATGTATAAATGCTGAATAATAAAAGCCATCAGTAATTACGATGGAAGTCGACCGGTACTGTAAAAAGCCATTCTTTGAGAAAGCGTTACCGTGTCCACTAGAATAGCCCTACGTGAAACACACCGGTCGCTCGTCGATGTCCGCTTCTTTTCCGGGAAAAACACTTTGCATAACCCCATCATTCAGGGGTGGGGGTGGGGTGGGGGGGGGGGGGGAGGCAGATTTAGGCTATAAGAACTGCGCGATAATTTTGTTACCCGAGAATCGGTTCGTGCAATTAACAGCTCAAAGGTTGTGCGCCGAAGACTGTTGTTTAAAGAACGTTCCGGAACTAGTTTTGCTGGTAGAACCTTGTTTATGGAATTAATTTCTTGCATCGTTAATACACTACTGCTACTGTTCGTTTAATTCACGCCAACTGCTTTTAACATTTGCTGGACGGCAGAGCCTTCACAGAAGAAAGAAATAGTATGACCCGTCGCTTATATGACCCGTCGCTTGCGCTGTGCAAGCTGGAAACTTCGTGAGCTGGAACTTCATATGAGCTGGAAACTTCGCAGGGGCAAAAACCATTGTCACGATCCCGTACATCTTCTTCAAGTGACGCACAGTGTCGGAAGTTACTAGATTCCACACCTCAATCACGGAATCTAACTGCTGAACAAAATAAACCCTGCGATAGCCATGCTTTCCAATCTTTACTGTAGATTCAAATCGTTCCTTTCTAATATAGCGGGCTGCGCATAGACGGATACACCTCCCCAAGCCTTTCTAGTAAAGGCCAATGTATTTATGCTCATGAGTAAATGAAGTATGTGCTTATTGCCGGGCGCCTCTTCTCTACTCGTGTATCGGCAGAAGCTTGCACGCTGGGAAATTTACTGCTCTATTCACTGTCGCAATTACAGTGTGTCTAAGCGGCGGCGCAACTGCCCCAGAAGCGCAGTCGCAATGATTCGCTTAAACTGCGAACGCCATTAACTGAATGTTTTTCGCATTAAGCACTCTGTAAGCACTTGCCAAAAAGTGCTCGTAATTTCGTTTGCTGCGTTACCCCTAATTACAGGCCGCAATACCTTGGGATTATCTAATGAAACCAAAACAAGAAGAAACCATATGCAGCATACGTTGCCTTTAAAAAAATGGAATAATAGCTCGCCGTTACGCAGGATGGCCACCCTGCCCATTCCAGGCCGCCCCTCACGTGCACCTCTGCCGTTATTTGTGATAGCATCGGTAATTTCGCTTCCAGTTCAGATGCAGGGAGATCACAAACTATTGGAATCAAATAAGTGAATAAATTATGAAAGTTCTTGCCCGTGAATTGATGTTTAACGCTGTAAGTGAGAGTGCGACGCCGCCTCACGCGCGTTCATGTGACTGTTAATTAAAACAAAACGTGTAATGCGCCTGACTTGCTGTCGCACATTTCTTCTATACCAAGCCGAAAGGTAGAGGGCACCGACCTACGTCAGTTTCGCAGTGGTTGGCCGGTGACAACGAGTAATTTAGGATTGAAATACGGGTTTGTACACCTCTTCCCATTCTTGCTGTTGGTGCGTTTAAAATAGGTGGGCGGGAAGAAGAAAGCAGTACAGCAGGCTTTAACATTTCCGTCTGCTCTGAACACCGGTACTGCGACAGCAGCCTTCTCCCACAGTAAACAGCAGCAACTTCTTCTTGCTTGCTTATTTCTCAAGGTTTACCCACCTCTCTCTGTTCTTGCTCTCTGTGTGGTCAAACTATGTGCGGAGGAAAAAAAAAAGAACCACCATGGTCGGTATAGCGTAAAACTATTCCAATCTGTTTTTATTCCAAATCGGCCATTAGCTCTCCATGATAGGTCAAAATGGCTGCCCATGTGGGACAGGCGCCCGCCCATATGGGCTGGACCCGAACCAATCTGACCTGTCACGGACGACCGATTTGGAATAAAAAAAGATTACAATAGTTTTATGCATAGCTTTTAGCTTTCTTTCTGATTTATTTATTTATTTATTTATTTATTTATTTACGGTGAAGGTGCATTAAAAGGTAGGTGCTGAAGGTGCTGCGGTGCATTAAAAGGTAGAATAAAGTGTAATGAAAGCTGCAAAAAAAAAAAAAAAATCGCACTACACTCTCTGTAACAGTCACATGGCCCGTATCAACCAAAGTAAGCAAGCCACAAGTTAAAAAGCGAACTGGTCGTATATTAACATTCCTGCATCATGACTGCGTTTCATGCAAATGCCGCCTAAGGGGGCAAATGGCTCACCGGACGCGGTAACAAAAATATTAGGTAAATTGTTTCACTCACCGATTGTGCGTGGAAAAAAATGATGACTGGAACATTATGCTGCAGCACTTAATTTCTCTAATTTTCTTGTTATTATCCATTTTTTTTAAATAGTAAGTGGGACCTTTCAGGTACTTTTGGCGATCGACGTCGACGTTGCCACGGGCAGAAAGAAAAGCGTGAAAAATTGTGACGGGTTTGAAATGGATCCCAAAGTAAACATTTATTGGGAGTATTAAAACTAAGGTTACGATGGAATGAATTAGTTGCAGAACGTCCGGAACGACTTTGAACTGCTTGTAACTTGTTAATGATCCCACATGCAGGCAGCGTATCCTAGAATGGGCCGCTCGTTGGTTGTATATAAAGCACTGTTTTCACAACATTCTCATGCGGATGTCTATAAAGATGTTCAGTTTCGTTTCCTTTTTTCAGGTGGTTGTGTACTACGGCAATATCTTGTCACAAAGAAGCCATCACTGTTACTCTCAGGCAGTTGTTTTATCAATGTCAACGTTATGCACATAAGTCTTTTCACCGTCAGTAATACTGTGCACACTTAGTTCTACCGAGGTAGAAGTGTTTTAAGATGTTGTTGCCACGCTGTGTTCAGAGCTACCTGAGTTGCTGTGCGACGCGTGCGTATGCAACGTTTCTAAAGTGTCTGCAAGAGCCTAAACAAGTATTCTGCCAAGCTCGCGTCTCTTCATTCAAAGGCAGCGCACAAAGGAGCCCGCTATAGTGATTCGGCTCGTGGGTTATAAACCAAATTTCCGAAGTGTTTTGCATGCGTCTAGCCGTAAACGTTGCCGTAACAACCATAAGCCTTGTTAAAGATCGGTACTGATATTAATACATAAATGAGTAATAGGCATACGAAACAGTAATTATCGCTCAAGTTGTGCGTGACATTGTCTCGGCCACTCGCCGTGCATGTTGACTGGTAAACCGTGGTACTGCGAAACAGAAATTAACATGGAGCATAAGTATGTTGTAAAAATGTGGAACCACGCAGTGCGTGAAAGCGCAGCTGCGACCACATGGGGCCCCATTGCATTGAACCCACACGGACCTCGGAAACGGAAGGGCTCAGCCCAACTTTCAGCTTCCGTTATCGTTACGCAGGACGGACCCAATATTCGTGCCAATTGTGTAATCATACTTCTATAAACTGGGTTGTGCATGAAAGAGACGGCCGAAGGAAAGGACAAGACGATACGAGAGCAAAATATCCTCCATTTCGCGCTGCTGTCGTGAAGTCATCTCTTTCGTCGGTGTGTTTCAAGCGTATGAATAAGAATAAGTACGGACACGCCCGGTTATAGTTCTTGACTGTGTGATCACTGCGCTAGGGACTATAGCCCGCTTAGAGCGAGCAAGGGAGTGCGCGCAGTAACTCTATTGTTGCCTTCTTTCCTAGACGCCTGTTGCGTGTCGCCACCACACGTCGTGTAGAAGCGGGCTCATTGCTTCCGCGCGATGCACCACGTAAAGCAGAGGGTGTCACTGCGCCTCGGTTCTCGGGAACGGGAGGACAACCCATCCAACCTTCTCAGCATCCGCAAATGTTTTGAGTCGCCCACTTCAAGTACACTACCGAAAAATCTGCAGCGCTTCCCAGAGAAGCTAGTGCACTTGGCTGCGCCGGCATTCTATAGATAGCTATATGCTTAACTTTCCTTTTTCGGGAAAGCCAATCTGCGCATATCCGTTTATTCATCGCGTAAATCGACGTCAGCACGCGTATGAGCATGTGGAGTGATATATGCGCCCAATACAGGCACTTTCAAACGAGGTGATTAGACCTTATGCACCGAAAATTATAACGGGCTTATATTACTTTCCCCGAAAGCCAATTTGCGCATATCCGTTTACTCATCGTGTAAGTTTGCGTGCGCACCTGCATTACGATGAGGAGTACTGTTAGCGCCAGACAATCGCTTTCCCGAGAAGTGTTGGACCACGATGAGCCAACACTGTAATGAGCTTTAGGCTCACTTATTTTTTTTTTTTATTCGGAAGGCCAATCTGCACATATCCGTTTATTCGTGCGGGGAATATGCGTACTTGCGCGCATTCGCACAAGGAGTGATGTAGGAGCTGAACCAACGCTAGAATTTACAGAGAAGTGATTGAACTAGGGTGTGTCAACATCGTAGTGGACTGGCCTTATCTTTCTTTTTCTCGGAAGGCCAATCTGAGCATATATGTTTGTTCACGTCGTGAATAGGCGTACACCCGTGCACACACAGGGAGCGATGTGTGCGCTGAACCAGCCCTTTCCGAAGACGCCATTGGACATGGCTGGGCCAACATTGTAATGACCCATATAGGCTTGCCTTTTTTTTTCCCGGAAGGCCAATCTGTGCATATCTATTTATTCATGGCATGGATCGGTATACGTGTGTGCATTAGCATGGCGAGTGCTGTATGCGCCAAACCAGCACTTTCCAGAGAAGTCACTGGACCTGGCTGGGACGACATTGTAATGGCTATAGGCTTAGCCTCTTTTACAGCTAAAGAAACTTTGTGCGTAACTGTTTATTCATCGCGTAAATTGGCTGGAGCTCATGTGTTAGCATGGCTAGTCATGTATTCGCCGAACCAGTACTTTCCAGAGAAGTGATTAGACATGGCTGGGCCGACATTGTAATGGATATATAGGCTGAACCCCTTTCTTTCAGCTAAAGTCCATTAGCGCATAACCATTTATTCATCGCGTAAATTGGCTTGAAAACATGCATTATCATGGAAGTGTGCATGCGCCGAAACTGCGCTTTCCAGAGCAGTGATTGGACCTGGCTGGTCCGACACTGTAATGACCTATAGGTTTATCTTTTATTTGGCGAAAGCCTGTGTGCGCATGGCCGTTTATTCATGTGAATCGGTGTAAGCTCGTGTATTAGCATGACGAGTGTGTATGCGCCGAACCAGCAGTTTCCAAAAAAGTGATTGGATATTACTCGACCGACATTGTAACGGCTACAGGCTTAGACTTTACACTGCCTACGAGGTTGCTCCTTGTTACGAACTGCATTAAGGCTCTCTTCACTGCCGGCTTGTTTTCCCATTTTCAGTATGCATCCATTCTACATCAAAATGAGTTGGATGCACCGCTTAAAGGGGGCGACATCTATCTAATATTGCTTTAGTAAAAAAAGAAAACTGATGCCAGGACACCTCAAGTGCACTAGTATCAGTGCACACCCACTCATCTTAAATTACCTCCAGGATCGGCCCATTTATAGAAGAACAGCATCGTCAACTCAAATTGATCAGTAAAACGGTGTCGAAGTTAAAGAAATTACCAAGAAAAGCACAGAAATAGGGAAACAAGCTTGCTTAATTAGAGCGAAGACGCCCTCTTTCAGTTTATTATTAGAAATAAGAAACTGAAAGAGCTGCAATATATACGCTTTTTGAATGAAATTCAAGTCAGAAACTGAGACTGACTGTATGCATGGTTCTCGGTTTCGGCAAAAAGCACCGCGCAAGAAAAAACCGCTAAGTTTCTGTAACCCAGTTCGCCTCACGAACGGTCAGTGCTATGACATGCGCAGCTTCAAAAGTATAATATGAAGCTCATTAGCCAATCAGAAACGCAGGACCCTTGAAACATGCCTACTTTCACAGACTGAAGAAGACATACGAGCGGGAACATTAGGGCAACGACCGAAGTAGAAACGAGTGCACAGGACAAGAGGGCAAGGAAAAGGAACAGGAGAATTTTCCTCTCGTCTACTCACTTTTACATCGATCCTTGTCCTAAAATTCCCGCTCGTCCGTCTTCATTGTATAGCCTGAACCATATAGCTGCACATCGGCTAGTCCCAAAGAAGAACCGCTTTCTTAAAAGGAAAGTGCGCCGTAAACAAGCAGCACTCAGTTGGACGTCCCTCGGGAGGGGGCCAGAATGTCTCCGCTCGCCCGTCAAGAGCGCATCTCTAGACGTCAGGAAGTGCTCGGATATCGAGCTCGCAAGAAACCCGTAGAGCAGCGTGGCATGCTTTCTTTCTTTTAGTCACTGGGATGGGAGGGACACACGCAAGAGAGTGGGCTGTCTTTCTCAGTCGCGAAGACGAACAAGGCTGCGTAAAGAGCATCCCGCTAGATGCGCCCCCGGGTGTAGTTAAAAAAAAAAAATAGAAGCGACAGCTCATGCGGCCAGTTGATGCAAGCTAGAAAACAACGTAAAAGAGAAAGCAGCACAAACAAACGAGGCAAGCCTCGACGAGTAGACACAAACGGCACCAACACCCACGCCACCAACAGCGAGGGTTTAGCGACCAGTGATCCTTCCCGCTCGCCAAGGAGCGAGTCCCAGCCCCTGTCACCTTAGAAGAAGGGACCCGCCGTTTAACGGATGCAGGAAGTTGCCTGGGAGGGTACGTGTCATCAACAAGGGCATTCGCTCCCATATACACACACCCCCTCCTCCGACTGTAATTTTTGTTTTCTTCCTCAACAGCGCGTTAATGTCATTTCTTTTTCGACACGGCGAGCGCGGTCGAGGACAGCCTCGCAAGCAAGGTGTGGCACAAACGCGTGTAGCTTGGAACAGGGTTCTTTATGTTTGTTCGAATTGCGTGTGCCCCCTACGGGATAAGTCGCGGACGTCTTGTGCGCCGTCATGTACGTGTCGCACGTGAGCCGAAAGTCTAAGTGGCGACGGCGACGGCAAAAATGCACCTGGAGTGTCCATATAGTTGATATCGCAATGAAAAGTGTCTCCATTAAGCGAAATTTCAGTTTCGAGCGCCGACGACAGTGTACTAGCAAAAAGAAAAGAAAAAAAGAACGCGGGCAAAGAAAAGATCAAGCCCATGTAGTATTTACGCCCGGCAAGCACCCTACCTCCTTCCTCGATGAAAAAGTTAACAGCAGACACGTACAACACTCAAACCGCGCTAAAGGCTGGTAAGTTTCACAACTGAAAGAGAGAGAAAGAGATTTTATTGAAGGAGAGGCGGAGAGGTCTGTCTGAGCTAGTATGCTCTAGCCTGCTACCTTGCACAGAAGTAAGAGAAGAAGGGAAAGAAAAGAATGGGAGGAAGGATGATTACGAGATTGAAGGGATGCTAGCACGCACGGTTTTGCAGCACTTTCGATTTAAGATTTAAGGCCCACATTAATGTTGTGGAACTGCACCACAACATCTCTCAGTGAGCTTTGTTGCATATCTTGTCAAGCGACCACTGACGCAAGAGCAGGTCTTCAAGACATCGATACGCATCAAAAGAATAAACTGGTGACTGGCACTCGTTCACGGGCGTACGAAGGCGAACAAAGTGCGAACTTCGTGAGTTGTTACAGAAGAGCTGCAATGAACGGCTCCAGTACGACAAGAGCCTATAGAGCGGATTTAGCATCCACGGCGTTTGGAAACCAGGAAGAAACGCATGCATTGAGTTCAGTAGACGTTTCAGCATGCGCCGAATCGCCTCTGTGTCGTTAGTTTCCGTCCCTTTCTCACTGAGAACGCCACTAGGTTCGTCAGCTTGCTTGTTCTTCTTCTTGTGCAAAGGAGCGGCGCGGAGTGGGGTGGTGGGCGCGGGTCTGGAGGCAGCGAAGGCCATTCCACATCCGAAATGGCCGGTTGTGAAGAATTGAAATAGGCAGCACACTGCATGCAGCAAGCGAAGATGAAAAAAACGAAGCAGACAGGCAGGAGATAACAATGATCTGGCACCCATCTGACGAGCCCACATGGCTCAACAAGAGCGCTCAGAGCCGTTAGATAAAATTGGCCGCGACTATAAGGCTGCCTTCACGCATTAGTTGCCCAAGAACGCTCCCTAAAGCTGTCCCCGCAGCCTGTCGCGTACTCTTCTCCCACCCTCTATTTCCACCCATTTAAGATCCTGCACGACTACCATAAAACAAAATGGTCGTAAAGTCAGTTATGTACTTTCTCTCTCTCTCTCCTTCATCACCCCCCCCCCCCCCGTCTGTACCCCATTACTTTTCGAGGCAGCCTGAGCGACGCCGCAGGCGACCGTGGACCTAGCGGGGTCAAGGCAGAGTTCAAAGGTTTAGTCACCAAGAGGTTAGATCGTAGAGGGAGGAGCGGCAGACCTGTGGCCGCGATTGTTACAAAGGAGGGCGCGGAGGCTGCGATGTATACGTCTACGTTTAAGTGCGCTAGGCCGCAGACATTTTGAGCCGGGACACGATGTCCGCTGGCGCCGCTGGCGCCGCTGGCTGACAGGTCGTAGCAAATGTGCGCCGGACGAACGATGACCATAAACGCCTCTCGTGCGTGCTCCCTGCGCGCAGAAGCGAGGACCGACAGCCTCCGCGAGGGTGAAACGCTCAGAAGGGTGCCTGAAAGCGCCGCTAAGTGGCTGGATACAGGTTGGAAGACACACTGAAAAAGGGTGCCCCTCGTCGCTTTACGCTGTGAACCGATCAACGGTGCGCGAGAGAAGGAAGCCCCGTGCCTTGAGCCGCCGCTTCGAGAAGTGGACGAAAGAAAGTCTCTGCCAAAACGGTGGCTCCTGGCTAGGGTGGCCAATTCTAGCCAACCCTGTCCTGAGCACTATATATATCTATATTCTCATTCTTCTGATTATTTCCGTCTCATGATCCGGATCCGCCGTCACTTAGGGCAGGTAGTGACGGCGGATCCGGATCATGAGACGGAAATAATCAGAAGAATAAGAATGGGCTGGGGTGCGTTTGGCAGGCATTCTCAGATCATGAACAGCAGGTTGCCATTATCCCTCAAGAGAAAAGTGTATAATAACTGTGTCTTACCAGGACTCACCTACGGGGCAGAAACCTGGAGGCTTACGAAAAGGGTTCTACTTAAATTGAGGACGACGCAACGAGCTATGGAAAGAAGAATGATGGGTGTAACGTTAAGGGATAAGAAAAGAGCAGATTGGGTGAGGGAACAAACGCGAGTTAATGACATCATAGTTGAAATCAAGAAAAAGAAATGGGCATGGGCAGGACATGTAATGAGGAGGGAAGATAACCGATGGTCATTAACGGTTACAGACTAGATTCCAAGGGAAGGGAAGCGTAGCAGGGGGTGGAAGAAAGTTAGGTGGGCGGATGAGATTAAGAAGTTTGCAGGGACGACATGGCCACAATTAGTACATGACCGGGGTTGTTGGAGAAGTATGGGAGATACCTTTGCCCTGCAGTGGGCGTAACCAGGCTGATGATGATGATGATGATGATGATGATGTTCTGGCTGAGGCTTAGCTTGTTTCGGCCATGTGTGCGTCAATTTTCTGAACGATGACTAAGTGGCGGTCATGGACACGCGAGCACGAAGTTAACGTTAAGAGCTCAAATGCACTAGCTGCACTAAATCTGAACAGCACCAAAGTTGTACTTTGAAGGCAATGACGAATCGCCTTGATGATCGTCTTTGCGGCGTAGAAAGGTTTATTATTATTATTATTTGTTTTGAACACATATACACATATACACAGGTATCAGGAAAGGGAAAGCGAGGAGCAGGCTGGCAACTGCCACCGGAAGGGGCACAACGCCTGCCTACTCCTCTGAAGGGAGGTGACAGAAACACAGAAATGGAAGATAGGAAGGAGGGGAGGAAAAAGGAAAGAGGAATGAAGAGCAACAGGACAAATCTAGAGACCAAAGTAGAACACTGCAACAGGTAAAATCTAAAGACTAAAGTAGAACTCTGCAGGCGTAGTTAAAGTGACGCCGCGTCGAACAGCCTCCACAATTATCAACCGCATCCATGGCTAGTTCGCTATGCGGCTAATTGTGTTCTCCACGATGAGACGCCAAGTAAAGCTGCACGTAATCACCGTTTCACCGGTAGTCGCTTGAGCCACGGGGTAACGCGTCATTGCAGTCATCAAGTATAAAACCTTTAATAAACTTCTTTAGTGAAAGTGATGTTGTATCTCCGTATTGCCATTTAGTACGTCCTTGTCCTTCTTTACTAAAAGTGGTACTGTGCCTATGTGATACTTTGTACGTACGTCATGGTGTTTATAAACTTATTTAATTTATTTATTTATTATTTTTATTTAGACAGACGTCACAAACCTGCGTAGAGGCATAGGGTCAGGGGGGCATATGGCACAATTTATCACAATATACAATCAATAAAAAGATATCGATGCATAAAAGGATTCAAATATTGGCCCTAAGCAAACAAATTTGCATATTTACAGAAAGACGTAAGACAAAAAGAAAAGAAAACGAAAAGAGAATGAGCAGATAAGCATTGCATAAAAACAGCAAGAACAGCAAGACGTAGTACATAAAAGCAGCAAGCTACTTTGCGTTGAGACGTTATACAAGTGCTGCGTAATGTTAAAAGAGCACATGCCATAACGCGTGACGATGCATTCAAAACGTAAACGTAATGGGATTGATAAGTACCCGTGTAACAACTCTGTCCTACGCACAGTGTGGAGAAAAATGTTTGACACAATTACTGCAAAAGGCATCATGATTTCTGAGCGACGCAATGCTACCCAGAAGGCTGTTTCAGAGACGGATAGCGTGAAGCAGTGGTGAAAAGTTAAATGCGTGCGTCGCGCCATATATGCGGGCACAGCTGAAATTATTGTGCACCCTGCGCGATGTGAAGACGTGGGGTTTCAAGCATGGTAGCAATAATCCGTCAGAGTGAATGAATTTATGGAATAATGACAACAATGCAATATTGCGGCGAGTACTCAATCACTACTATCAGGTCGCCTTCGCTCATAGTGTTCGCCGCAAGCATTTCCCGGCAAACATTGCGGTTGCATAAGCTGCAGTTGCCGGGAAGCGGCAACTGTAGCATACGAAGCAGGAAGTGACATAACTACACTTTCATATGTAAAAGAAGAATCCGCCTAGAGACTGATCTTACTTGTGTTTTGATAGCGCTATGGAAAGGCCACGCATAGTTGACTCCCGGAGAGCAGCGTGAACACGATGAGCGGCGCCAGGAACAGCAACGTCAATATGCACAGTGGTGTCGTGCTCAGGCTAGCTAGAACGCAGCGGTTCTAGCCTAAAGCAAGCCATGCATAGTTAGCACACCTGAAGAGCAGCGCGAATACGATGAGCGACGAAAGGAACAGCAACGTCAATATGCACAACGACGTCGTGCTCTGGCTCGGCAGGACCCAATTCGAGGCTACGTCACATTGGTCTATTAGATCAGGCGATACCACAGCTCCACTGGCGAGCCAACTTCAAATTGTGGATTGGAGCTTGTTACATTCTATTGACGCAGTTTATTGACTCACGTTTAATTGCAGAAAGCGCAGAATGTCTAGGGAATGTCCTTTGTTGTAGGAACGTTCTTCCAATCACCTCATTTTATCATCTATCGACCATTTAACAATTTATTGTTTGTGGAGAAGTTTCATCCAAATAAATCGCCCACAAGGTAAGATGCATTCAGGCTGCACTGATGAGCGCGAGCCTGACGGACAGCTTCTTTACATCTAGAAACTTCCTGAATATCTACGCACCCAATGTACTGTCCAGAAATTGACGGGAAAAAATGATAACTATAGTCTCGAATGACTAGCCAAGTGAACTAAGGAAAAGGTTTGCACGTGGTGCGGCTAGAACAAACATAACGATGTCGGGCAGCATCGCTCCTACTGGAAATCTTCTAATGAGTTGGTAAATCAAAATTCTTCGCTCATTCGCGCACTCTATAGCATTTTATGCAAGCACAAAACTAGCAAGTTTTAGTTCCTACGTCTACATGAACGCTTTTTAATAGTTTTATTTGTGCTAGTTAATTGTACTACGACGTCTTTATTCTGCATAACTTCAGTATATCATTACGCTAAATCTAGAAAGCGAAGTGGACGTAATTAGGAACTGTACTTTCCTCATGTACTTTCCTCCACCTTGCGGGCTTCCGCAGATCTGAATTGCCATATATTTAGGAAGTATTATCCCAGGTACCCCTCCGCACTTGAGCTCTTCAGGACCTCAATAAAGTTGTCATGTCATGTCACGAGCAGTGGCGCGAATGCGACGCAATTCTGACGGATTTTGGCACAGGGTCGTCGGAACAGCTTTACAGACGTTAGTGACACGAGGCCAGCCGAGGCGGCTAAGTGGCAGTGACCCTCTGCTGCTTAACGTGAGGTCGCGGGTTCAATTGCTGGTCTCGGCGGTCACATTCACTTTGGAGCGCCAGTTTAGGTGCAGGTGAAAAAAAAAAACACCTGTGGTCAAAATTCATCCAGAACTCCACTACGGCGTGAGTGTTGATTCAGATCCCCAAATTGGGAACGTTAAACTTCATGGCTTATTTTTTTATTATCATTAAACACGGGATGCGTGGCGCATGGAAGCAGTGCTGTTACGACTTGATGTGACAGTGGCGACAGCAGGATTTACTCGAAACTGTCTTGACCCGCATGCAGAAATGATCTCCTCGAACTCAGAGAGCGCGACCTACCTGCATTTCTCAACCTCATTCTATGTCGCTCTTTTTCCTTCTACGCATTAGCGGTCCCCAACCAACGTGCTTCTCACGTCATGCGTTTTTCATGTTTCATTTCTTCGCCGCAGGTGGGATCGCGCCAGCTCTTTCGTACAATTCGTATGTATCCCTTTGTGGTCATGAGCATCCCCAGAGCTTCGCAGTACTCGGGCGTCTACAGACGGAGGCGCCGAAGCGGGACATTCCACGTCCACGGTCAACCGGCACTCTAAACGCAGGGAACGAAAAGCTAGACATCAGAGCCTTTCAACCGCTTGACAGCCCGTCTGCTCGCATTAGACGGGGACGAGGAAGCTATGCGCGCGCGACGTGGTAGCGACGGCAGGCACGGCGCCCCTATGCGACACATCTCGGGAGACGCTTTTAGACAAAGATACATAGCTTCATCCTCGTGCGATCTTTTATACTTTATCTTTAACGAAGAGGGTGAGGCTACCATTTTGAGAGAGAGAGAGAGAGAGAAGGCAGGGACATAATTGTTTTGAAGGCTCAGGATATTAACTCAATATAAGCTACCGATAGGACTTGCGGAGTATTAGTCCGTCATATGTGTGTAGGCGAGGGCACTTCCGGAGCTCGCCGTGAGAACATTAGATCGGCTGGAATGCCCTGAGTGAAGTGCGCCATTCCGCCTGTGCGGAAGGTATGGGTGTGCCGGCGCATTAACGGTGTTACTGACATCCATTGCTATGAGATGCGAGAATTGTAAAAACTAAGGTGATTCGAGCCATCGGGGTTAACTTCCAGTATAACCGGGAAGCACGTGCAGTTTCTACGATCTCTGAAACGAACAATCGTCAAACTCGACGACCAATGAACGCGCCAAATTTGGGGCACCGATGGGCTTTGTGCACACCGCAAACGGGACCAGCGAAAAGCGCAGGACGGGCTAGCTTTCGCAAACGGTTCCAAGTAGAGCTGTGCGAATATTCAAAAATTTTGTATACTTTTGGAATATTATACATTTTATATATATATTTGTATTCCATTCGGAAACCAGGTGCTACTTGAAGTCCTTCGAATAATCAGTTTGATGCGAATATTCGAAGCAAACCGAATATATTCCTGGCCTTACGGGAGCGGACACGAATCTTTGCGCTTGTTTCTATCTAACCTGCGAAACGTGCGCCTGATTTTACACTACCAGCATGGCGTAATTTAGCACGCTAGTAAGGCTCAACCGCCGGCCGACTAAGCCACCCAGAAAAGCCAACCTTTCGGCGACAAGAGGCACGGGTTTGCGAACAGCGAGGGCGCAACTTAGCGCAACGAAAGAAAATGGTGACGATTGCGCAAAGCTGTCCAATCGAAATAAATATACTTTTCTAGAAAGTGCAGATCCTAAATGGGCCGAACCACGGCATCAATCCTCATCCACGTGGCCTCACTACGCCGGACATCCCAGCTATCACGCACAGTCTAAAAAAAGGGGGGAAAAAAGAACGCAGCCGTCTACGCAGATGAAACAACTGTAGGTTGCTGTACGGGAGGTATCGGGCAAACGGGCTGGGAGGACGACAGAAGAGACGAAGGCACAGTGCTACTTCAAAACTTTGCACGCCCTTCTTCCGGGACCAAATGAACGCACGAACCCGCCAAACAGCATTACCACGTCACGCGGGAGTCGCCCAACGTTCCGGGTACAGAAGGATAGCGAACGGGAGCGGCAGATAGGCGACGGCGGCAAGCGAGACGAGAACGCTTGAATCGGCATAAAGACAGCTGAGAGAGTCCGATGAACTCGAAACAAACTTCAAAACAACAGACCGATGGACTACTTGGTATTGCATATTATATGAAGGAATGGACGACAGAAGATCTTCGTCCTGCGTGCCCATTTGCGATATACCTCACGTGATGCGATACAAAACTAATCCATCAGTCTGTTCTTATGCAGCTGTATTGCGACTCTATCTAGCCTCAGGGCTGTATGCGAAACCGTTTACTCTCGTATTTTCGTATACGCAAGAACGTGCGAAGCGAGCAGCCATGAGAGATCGTGTCTGCGGGACGACGCAGCTGTTGGGACCTGCCACGCCCCCGAAATTGGCATCCTAGGGACCGGTGGTAAACTCAGCAAATTATTGCCGCAGTCACGCCTGTGTCCGAGCTTAGCTCTCTGGCTTGCATCTTCGTGCTCCGAGACGTTACTTTAGCTGGGGCCTCGCGCGTTAACCAGTTGTTTAGTTGATCTAATGGCGATGTAATTGAGAAAGCGAGAAATAGCTTTGTCGATCCTTTGCACAGCTTCACCACCGTGTTTCATTTTCTTTCTTACTTTCTTTTTTTTTTCGTTTTCGTTTTGTTGGTTTTCCCGTTAAGTGTACTGAGTACTAAGACGTGGACTCAGTGCGGCGAGCGCCGAGTCCACGTCAACGGTAATGTGACGACGTAAAGCTGTCGCGTGGGTTTTAATGTCGAGCTATAGTGACAGTGTGACGACTCTGGGTGACTCAGTCGCCATGACGTTCTACTCCTAAATGTGAAGTCGCGAGTTTGGTTCCAGTACGCGTGTCGGCCTGATTTCAGCAGGGACAAATAAAAACGCCCGTTGTATTCATATTTAAGTCTTCATCGAAGAACCTTCGGTAGCCAGTAATAATCCGAAGCCCTGTACTATATATGAAGTCTCCGATAATCCAGACGCTACTTTTGGACCTTAGTAACCATCAACAGATTTGTTTCCAATGTAAAACTTACTCGATGCTATGTCACCGCAGTTTGGTGTCTTAGTATAGTACGAACAGGTTGAAATAGCTGAATTTTTTTTTTCTTCTCCGCAATCTTGCTGTTCACGGCGGTGTAGACCACGCTCTGTTTGTGAGAAGCGCATATGTCTCATTATGTTCTTCGTCTTACGGAGCTTTATCTTCAATCACTAGGCGCAGCCAGACCATCGCCACCAGCGTCTGCGTAAGTTCGACGCCGAAATAAGCTTTCACAAATAAAATTGCTCCTCCCCGCGAGTGATTTGAATAACATACCTCATGAAAAATGAAGTTGGTAGTAAGAGTAGAAAAGTGCAGGGCAGTCGCAACGAGGAAGGGCTGTACAAGCGCTAGCGGGGTATACACGAGAGTGGACTATACGTTGTTCGCGCACGCAATCAGCGGGTCGCGAAGCGCAACCAAAGGCATCTACTGCGCAGGCAAAGATGGCGACGAGAAAGTTGCTTGACTCGTTAGCTCGCATTATCCTGTTCGGGGAGCAGCGCGCAGTCTTCGTGACAGAAACATGCAATCGCAACATCTCAACAAACGTCTGCGGCCAGGACGGAAGCGTTGCCCGTCGCCTCGAGCACGAAGGGAAGGCACGCGCACGACCCATGCATGCACAGTCATATATACGAGGCGGGCGGGAATCGTGTGCCTTGCGTAAGTAAATCCGTGCAGTGCTGTGGAGAGTAGAGCAGGCGTCGATCGTACGGAAACCAAATACACAGACCCAAGGAAGCGTCAGCTCCCATTTGCATTAATTAAGGTAAGAAAAAATTAACTTGCCGAGTCTCTGCAACCATTAACCAGCATACTTTGCGAGAAGGATACATCCTCTTGCCCACAACGCGTTTTAAAAGGGTCGATAGACAATGCTTCGCACGCGAACTTATAGTATCTCCGAAAAAGCAGTGTACTGCGTTAAGTCATTGTTCCCAGGGTGTCTCCCACAAATATTTAATCAGCTATTACTTATGTGAATCTTATCAGAAATCTTATGTAAACCGCACTTTTGTTTTATATATCTAAAACGTTATTCAGTGATTATCCGTTCATTCAGTGCATTTCGCGAAGGTAGCAATGTTCTTATTGTTTGCTGTATTGATAATCTTGATCTACGCGTGTTATGCGCTCGTTGTAGAAGTTTGTGCACTGTGCCAACCATGTACGAGCAACTGAGGCCCTGTCAGGCGCGAGATTTTGGTCGCGGTTGGCTCTTCTGAAAAAGAAAGAAAGAAAGAAATGAAGAAAGAAAGAAAAGAAAAGAAAAAGAAAAACATAAAAGAAACGCTTCAAACTTCACATTCTTTCGTTAGGAAACTACTGAACCGTTTGAAATGGAATCCGTCACAGCTAAAAAAAGATACTAAAATTGTCGTAACCCTTGGGATTAAGACCCCTTGGAACCAAAACCAGTATCCTCAAGTCATGTTTTTATGCTAGAACTGTTCGTGGGAGCCCAAGCCAGGCAATCGCGATCCTGGACATAATATTAGTGAAGACTACCAGCCAATAGCAAACGGCTGACTGCACGGCTGACTGCATATATATATATATATATATATATATATATATATATATATATATATATATATATATATATATATATAATCTATATATATATATATATATATATATGGTTTGCTATGGTTTCCAGAAAGCTTTATCGGCTAATTGGTGAATCAAGTTTTGTAATATAGCGAGTGCAAACTCAAAAGAAATTTTAACCAACAGTCAATCATCAAAACACAAAACTTGATTCACCAATTAGCCGATAAAGCTTTCTGGAAACCATAGCAATCAACAGAGTTTACGCACATCGATTCAGTGTTTGTCAAACTGGAGCTTTCTTTCTACGCGGAACATTAAATACGGAAGGCGAAGGTTAAAGCTCCCTTACAACTCTCTTAAACCTTGTGGTTACAGATACCGTTAACCAACATTCGATATCTCCTTCTTTATTACCTTTTTTTGATAACCTCGCTTGCCACGAATCTGCAGCATTATTCCCGTCCTTCATACTAAACAGTAGTAAACATGCAGCTTTGCCTAGGCGCCTGTGATGAGAAAAAAATTTTTTTTTTTCCGTCGTGAAACGCTTTTCGGTTCGGTTAGCATATATGGGGTCGCTTGCTAAAACCGCATGCAACGTAAACATGTTATACTATCATCGCTTATATCTTAGCAACCGTACTATACCCGGCCGCATCACTCTGCTATCGTACTGTGTCGCGTGCGCACATGGCACCGTTATCGCACCTCGCATGACGCAATCGGAGCTAAATTTAGCCTCTCGCTCGGCGTTCAGAGAAGGATTAGCTCGGCAGCACGTTTATCTATCCGAACGAGAGTTGTCGCGTTTTAGAGAGCTCACTCAGCCACAGTATAGGTATAACCCACTACATACTAAAGAATTGTGCTCATCAGGATAAAGCTT
Organism: Dermacentor andersoni; assembly: GCF_023375885.2. NCBI lineage: Eukaryota > Metazoa > Arthropoda > Arachnida > Ixodida > Ixodidae > Dermacentor > Dermacentor andersoni. Next base: position 96,284,124 of record NC_092819.1, on the reverse strand, counting down.
ACAAGTGCGGGGGAAATCTGTTGCAGAAATTTGACGGTTGCTCAACTATGGCTCCCCCGCGTTCGGCACGTAGGGTTCAGAAATGGTGTAAAGAAACTCAGGCTACAAGACAATTCGCGCTCACCACATTTGACCCCGGCGGGTCCGCTGCGAATAGGGAAATAGCACGATCGCAAGACTAGACCATGCACTAGCCGTATCATAAGTTAATCATGTAAGGTTTGCAATGCGTAAACAAATGTCACTTGTGTATTTGGTTATGCCACTTCTGCACCTACCCATACACACTCAGCAACATGCACAGTGCATTTCACGTACCCCACTGCGGCTGCGTCCCCGATACAGGCTACCCGATTGTTTTTTTTTTTTTTTTTTCAGGTCGAAGTCTTATTAGGGAGTTTGCAAAGTGCCGAACAAAAAAAAAAAAGCTGTGAAAAGGAAAACGAGAGAAGAACTAATGTGAAAAGAACCAAGCACTCCAAAGCATTCCATTGTTGTGTTGTGCTTTACTGTATCTGAGGACTATTTTGCAGAATTACAAGACAAGCTCCAAGAATCGTTCCAGACTGGTGCTGATTTCAAGTGGCCATCTGAAATCCTGTTTTCTTGCAAACAGGCTTGTTTTTCTTTAGTAAACAATGTTTGCCAAGTACAGATTCTAACGTTTCTTGTAATAATAGCTTTCTCTCAAAAACAAGCTGCTGCGCATGAAAGACTCGAGAACGATTGGTCGCTTCTACATGTGGCTACAACTGGCAAGTAACGCTCTTTATCGTGATTGGCCAGAAGAAAAAATGACGACAGTCAAAAGCAGACTGATTTCTTGTCCTATAACGAGCATGATACTTTGCGAGTACGGTACATATATGATGGGCCGCGTGACGCCTACTCTACAAATTCCATAGCGCTGCACGTTTTTACTCAGGAGGGCCACAGGTAGAGGCGTCGCTGTGCAGATCAGCAACGAGGCGGCGGTTACTACACGCGGTGAAATTTATTGCCAGCAAAATAGTACAACAAATACCTGCGGCGATATCTCGTAAGTGCATGCAGTACGCGGCGTCCTCGTGTAATTGTGCACCGAACGACCGGTGTCGCCGTGGTGTTGCGCATTCGCTGCTTAATCCTGTCGGAATCGGCAATAAATACCAAGCAAATTGCCGCCGCTCCGACCGACGCTTTGAGCGGCGCCCGCAGCTCGACGAATCATGCCCCTGCCTATCAGTAAGTCGTCCGAAAACGAGGCGGCGTTGCCATAGGAAAGCGTGCGGAGCTGCCATAGAAGGTGCATTTCTCTCGCGATACCTCTCCCCGGCTTATCCGACCGTTCGGTAGTTTATAGACACGATTCTTATGATACCCCGGAGTCAGTGGGGCTTGGGAGGCTGCCATTCCGAAAGCGCTGGGCTGTTACCGTCCCCATCTTCCCACACTTGCGCGGGACGGCGCGCTTTTTCGTAGGCTTGCACGACTATCATTTCGTTCGAGAGTTCGCGCTCAGCAGCGCTCGTGAGATCTTAGAGCAGAGCATTTCGGTCTTACAACGACGGGTGCCGTAGGAGCTCTTTTACTGCCTCAAAGTGGCGCAAAGCGTTGAAACAACCGACGGACAGACGGATGAACTGAAAGAAAGAAAGAAAGAAAGAAAGAAAGAAAGAAAGAAAGAAAGAAAGAAAGAAATGCCGTCTCAGTATTCGTTCCTCTGGCAACCAAGCACGCTATTCGAATTAGGAATTCAAAGGCATGCAGGCATGTAACGAAAAGAAGGAATAATCGCCACTGTCCGTATTCACAGAAACCTCTTACGCGAGAATCGTTCGTCATGTAATGTTTCTGCCAATCGTGATGCTGGACATATTATTAGCGAAGCTGACGAATCAATGGCAACGAGCCCTTACGAACGAAAAGCTTTGTGAATTCAGCTCCGGATAACAGCGATTCCTCCGGTTCTGAACTACAATCTTTCAGAGCGGACGCTGCCATATTCTCGAGAATGGAATGGAAAAAACTTTATTGTTCTATATCTCAGAGAGATTGGCGGTGGGCCGGTGTCTTCATGTCTTGAGTCCTGGCCGCTTCACAAGGTCGGCGCCCCTATTCCAGGGCACCGCTGAGTCTTGCTGCCTCGCAGGCGTGCTGCACAATTGCCCGTTGGGCTGCGAGCTCGCTGCTGGTGAGCAGACCCTCCCATTGTTCCGCACTTGGGTTATTTGCTTTATGGAATGCGAAATTACGCTTGCATTCCCACGTGATGTGGTATAACGTGGGGGTTGCCCCGCACCACGGACATGTATCCCTGTACTGGGTAGGGAACATTTTGTGTAGTGTGTGCAGGTTGAAGAACGTACCTGCTTGCAGTCTTCGCCAGCTGACTGCCTCGTGTGTGAGCGATGTGTGGGGTGGGGGGTATTTAAGTCTCCTTCCTCTGTAGCGGTTAAGTATTTCTGCGTACGTCGGCTCCACCGTTAAGGGGGCCTCTAGGGTTTCCGACTGCCCTGCTCGGTGCGTGAGTTCGCGAACTAGGCTGTCCACCCTTGAGTTGCCCTCTATCCCGGTGTGTGCCGGTATCCAGAAGATCCTATGTTTAATGTTTTTTTAGGATGCTCTGTTTCGAGGAGGATTCTCAGTGCTTCCTTACTAACTCTGCCTTGTATGTAGTTCCTGCATGTTGCTTTGGAGTCTGTTATCAGAGATTTGTTCCAGATTTGTACCAGAGATGGAGAATTATCAGAGATTTGTTCCTGCGGTAACCTTCAGCCGCCACTAGAGCTACGGCGACTTCTTCGCCCTCCGTTACCGTGCAGTTTCTCAGGGTCGCGCTGCTAATTGGTTCTTCCGTGTGGTCTACCACTGCTGCCGCGACTCTAAACATTCTAGTGTTGCAGTCCCATGGGTATACGGCCGCGTCTGTGTATACTGTGTTTTCTAGTGTGGCTAGGTTTCGTTCCACGTAATCTGCTCGTGCCTGCCTTCTGGCGTCGTGGAGATTCGGGTCCATGTTTCTCGGTAGGGGGCTAATCTGCAGTGTCTGGCGAACGCTGTCTGGGATGCTAGCTGCCCGATCCTCTATTCCGTCTGTGTTATGCCCTATTCTTTTTAGGAGCTTGCGGCCGGTGGCAGTCTGCTGGAGCCTGGCGATCTGTGCATTGAGCTGCGCTTCCACGAGTTCTTCGAAGATGTTGCTTAGGCCCATCTGTAACAGTTTATCTTTGGGCGTGTTTCTTGGCAGTTGTAGCGCCGTCTTATACGCTTTCCTTAGTAGCGTTTCCGTCTGTTCTTTTTCGTGCTTGATCATGTTGTGCTACGGGAGCGAGTACGTGACTCTGCTGACCACCAGGCTTCTGACCAGCTTGATTGTGTCTCCTTCTCTCATTCCGCTTCTTCTTTGAGATACCCTCGTTATCATTCGGCTTACTTGTTCTGTCGATTTTTTTAGTAAGCTGATTGTGTGGCTGCATGTCTTGCTCCTTTGAATCCACATGCCTAGGATGCGTATTATGCTCCTTTCAGGTATGTTTTGTCCCTCTAGTTTTACTATTAGTTCTTCCTTGGTGGGGTTCTTCCCCCTCTCAGGATTTCTGATGTTTCGGTGGAGCACGCCAGGCCCCTTTCTCTGGCATATTCTTCCACGCACTTGGCCGCTTCCTGCAGTTTTTCTTGCTTCTGTCCTAGGGAGCCTCGATTGACCCAGACCGTGATGTCGTCAGCATATATTGCATGCTGGATGCCATCAACCTTGCTGAGTCTTCGAGCCAGTCCGATAATTGCGATGTTGAAGAGTATTGGTGAAATCACGGAGCCCTGCGGCGTGCCTTTGCGTGGGATGGTAAAGACGTCACTTCGCAGATCCCCCAATCCCACCGTTGCCGTGCGTTTGGTCAGAAAGGCCCTCACGTAGTCGTGGATTCTCTTGCCGCAGTTGGCGTTGTTCAGTCCTTCCATGATGGCTTCGTGGCTAACGTTGTCGAGGGCCCCTTTGATATCTAGGGCCATGATAACGTTTTTGCCTGCTCTGGGTGACGTGTTTATGATTTCTTCTTTTATCTGTAGCAGGACGTCCTGTGTTGACAGGTTCACCCGGAAGCCAAACATGCTGTGCGGGTATAGCTCCTTGTCCTCCAGGTGGTGTGTGTCCTTGTCCTCCAGGTGGGTTTAGGTATCATCGCCACGACAGCGTGCTTCCATTCCTTCGGTATCGTGCCCTCTGGCCACAGTGTGTTGAGGTATGCTGTGAGCTGATCTATCGCCTCGTCGCTGAGGTTGCGTATTAGGGAGTTTCTGATCTTGTCGGCGCACGCGGCTGTGTTTTTGGTTGTCGCTATAATTGCCGCGTAAACTTCCTCTCTTGCAATCGGTCTGTCGATGTCGGAGTTCTCTGTCCCCAGATACTCCCCATCGTAGCCTTTGGGATTGTCTTTGCCGTAGCATTTTACACGCACTGCCTCCAGTAATTCCTCGTCGGAGCCTTCGTGCTGGTGGACCAGTTTCTGGATTGCTTTGCCGCTTTCCGTTCTCGTTTTGGTTGGGTTCATGAGGGCATTTAGTATGCGCCACGTCTTGGCTGTGCTGAGCGTGCCGTTCAGTGAGCTGCAGAACTGCTGCCACCCTTGCCTGGCCAGCTGTATTGCGTACTCTTCTGCCTTCTTTGTGATCTCTGCTATCTTCTTCTTGAGTTTCCTGTTTAGCTCCGGTCATTTCCAGTGTTTTGTGAGCCCGCGTCTTGCCCCCCATAGCCCGAGTAGCCCCCGGTTCACCTCCGGCGCTTGTTCTGTTCTATCTATTTCCTGTGTGTAGAGTTCTTGTATCTGTTTTAGTTGTTGGCTCCATTCCTCTATCGAGGTGATTTCCCTTTTTAGTTGTTCGCTGTGCTTACGGAAAGCGTCCCAATCTGTGATATGGGCTGTGCCGATTTTTCTTTTTACGTTCTCCGCTTCGATTGTGGTTTTCAGTACATAATGATCGCTGCCTAGGTTCTCTAGCAGGTTCTCCCACTCGGCTTGCTCTTCCATTATCGAGAACAACTTTCTTTGCGATGCGCACGGCAGCGCCTCTTCGTCGGCTAGAGCGTTGCCAATTGTACAGCTTCCGAGATACGAGCGCAGATGCCACAACTCTCCGAGTCTGCGTGGCGCACAAATCCCCGCACAATGTGCCAGCGCGAATGTTGCGCGATAGTCCCGTGGATATAGCGCGTCCAACTCCCAAGTGCGAGGACATGAGTTAGAACCCCAGACGCACCGGTTGCCAAAGTTTAGTTTTTATTTGTCCTATCCTCCTGAAAACAGAAGACAGAACACTGTTATAAGATGCTTTTCAGCTCCGTTCTTATTACCGTCTTGTGTGTGTTAAGATCGTGAATAACTCGTTTTTGTTTAAATACCGCAGTTAGATGCTGAAGGCCGCGTCTCCTTGCAGGTGGCAAAAAGAAAGAAAGAAAAAGAAAACCCCTCCTTATATTTCTTAAATGATTGTCATAGAAGGCGTGTTTATTGATCTAAGCACAGAAACGAACGTGTAACGCCTGGTGGTGCTTGCACGTTAATCGGTGCTACATTTCGTGTCACCTCGCGGTATTCGAAGACGACGACGCAGCAGCCTCGGTGAAATCGGTGTCAATTTTCACAAAAGATGGTCGCCGCAATGTACTTAGACCGTTTCCATACAGTTCCGCGTGCTTTATGTCCGGCATGAATGATTTAGGTAATCGCTTCCGATGTGATTTTGAAAAGGACTAAAGGCAAGGTACCTAAGTGAGTACCATGAATGAGAAGAGCATATGGGAAGGGTGAAGAGGTGGTAATGGAAAGGACAGACGTACGGGACAGAGGAAACCCTTCTACAGCTTAGGCTGAATTTCTTGGCCCGTTAGGCTAATATACTTACGCAACAGCGTTTACATGTGACGCATCCATTTCGTTCGTAAGTGCTCTTTGCCATTGGCTGGCTGGCTTGGCTAACGATATGTCCGCCATCGTGATTGGCTGAACTTTTCTCTTACGAACAATTGTAGCGTAAGACATTTTTGTGGATGGTGGGCCCTGTTTACGGCGATTTGCGTTCCGTTGGCGAGTGGTAGAAAGCACATAGCGACAGTCGTCTCATTTTTCTTTTCTACCTGAATGTGAACGCCACCGTTTACAAGCACCGCGCGACACCCGACTTAACTCATCTCAACCTACCCTCACATGTCGCATAAATTCAATTCACCTTGCTAAGGCATTAGTGCCGTTTACATGGATACGATGCGCTAGGAATTTGGGGTGTCTCAATGCGCTCCCTCTCCCGAGAGAGGACGCATCGAGGCACTCGATGCTACTTGCCGCATTAATGTACGCGCTCTCAGCTGCTGTCGCCGTTGAATACTGCTAGACCACGTCTCCGAGGCGTGGTCTATTGCGGTTACTTGTGGTACTCACTAGTACAATAAGCGTCGAGTACTTGTTGCAACGAAACTGGCGGCGTCACCACGTTAAATCTGACACCTGTTAAGAATAAGTTACTATCCGCACAATATGAACGAACTAATGAATCTTGGTTGTGAATAAAGGTGGCTGTAATTTGGGTTAGGTGAAAATAACGGGCAGAAAATTCGCCTCTTTGGCGCAAAGAAAATTACAAAGTAAAGTGCACCGGTATTTTGCCATATTGCTGTGTGGAAGGATACAACAGAGAATACGATAGAACACTGCAGGGAGTTAAAAACCAGGGCCGTATTAAAGAAACAAAAGATATTACGCTAGAATTGTTCGTAAGAGCAAGTTCCATCCAATCCTGATACTGGACATATAATTAGCGAAGGCGACCGGACAATGGCAAAGAGAACTTACGAAAGAAATCCTTTGAGAATTCCGCCCCCAGAGAGCATTCATGGGCGTTTATTTAATATTACGGTGACATTAAAGCAGCTTGCCTCTAATTAAATAAAGAGCAATACGAAGCAATTGCAGGGTCCATCATTTCGACAGCACCTCTCGAAGTAATGAATTTGAAAAAGGGGATGCCAGCGAAACACAAAGGACGCGCACACAAGGTGTTTCCCTGGTACCCCCTTTCTCAATTTCATCATGCACCAAATAACCCAAGATCTTGTACTAATGCATCTCGAAGTAAGTTGTTGATTTTGGTACCTTCAAACGTGGTTGATACCTACGAGTGCTGATTGATACCTACGAGGTTGAGTGCAAAGAAATTTAGAAATAACGTGGCTAGTAACAAACAAGAAATTGAGAACGAAATCGACAAAAAGAAAGAAGAATAATGATTGATGTGGAATGGTAAAAAAAAGAAAACTAGAAAATGAGCCATATTTGAATGTCCATGTCCCATTAAGCAATTGAAGCAGAGGTGTCACCTATAACAAGGTAACTTTGTTGATGAGAAATGAAAACAGAGAAATAGAAGAAACCATAGCGGTGCTTACCAATGATTACAATCGCTATCGCCGCCAGTGATACGGACCTTTGGCGAAACTATCCATAATATTTAACGGTACGAGAAAGATACATTGCTCCTATATATTATCACATACACTGAACGATACCGCTGGTGCTTTGAAACCAAATCTTAGGTCACGCGACTTTGACTGTCAAAAATTCTATATAAATCTATAAAAGAGTCCTTTCATCTGTCATGCATGTTGCCTCGTTAGCCGTGGCCTATGAAGCTATTACTCCGATTCCCTCATAGCGCAACAACGCCACGTTGCTTTTGAATTTTTCGGTGCTATCCTTTATGATGATGATGATGATGACCAATGATTTAATGTAAATAATGCTGCATGTCACCCTGAGCTTTCTTTTTTCTTTTCTTTCGTATAAGGAATTTCTCCCTCGTGCTCCTGGGAATGCAAACAGACAGGTGTGTGTCCAATCTGATGGCTGGAAGGCTTATCAGCGAACTCACCTCAACAGTGTTCGTCGTAAATGGAAAGTTTCGTAATAACATCTCCGTTATATGCGATTGTATAAGGATGAAGAATAACAGCAGGCAAGTACGGATAAATCCGGCCAAACATGACCACCACCACCACCACCACCACCACCACCATCATCATCATCATCATCATCATCATCATCCTATTTTATGTCCACTGCAGGCCGACCGCCTCTCCCTGAGATCTCCAATTACCCCTGCCCTGCGCCAACCGATTCCAACTAGCACCAGCAAATTTCCCAATTTCGTCGCACCCCCTAGTCTTCTGCTGTCATCTATAGACCGTTTTTTCGTAGGCGCCGCCATATTGTGAACGCAGTGGCGCCGCCTATGAGCAGCGCCATACTGGCTTGGGTGAAAGCGGTCTTTTGCATGGCAGGTATGCGCTCGGCGGTAGGTTCTGGCGTTTGTTTTCGCGGTCGTGCGGTCTGTTTAGTATGACGTGCGTATTCTACGTGGTGAACGGTTCTGTGAAACGTGCTGAAGTGGTTTAAGGCGTCATGGCTGGAATTTCTGCTGGCGTTGAGGTGGACAGAACACGCAGCGCGATGTGTGCGTGCATATTTGAGCCCACAATCAGCCTCGGAGATCAATTGTGTATTTCTGAATGTTCCGATCACTAATGTGACCTTATTGCAGTATTATCCTCTATTTCTAAGCTGCGGTTTAGGAGCGATGAAACATACGCGACGTTCTGCTACGACGTTCTGCTACCGTTCTGCTACGATAGGAGCTGTGATGTTATACTTTGACAATCGTTAAAACTGTTCGCTGCAGGTTACATTGCGTAACTGCTTGGTTCGATGGATAAGGTTTCCGCCCCTGAATAAAATAGTTTTGGCAAGCAATAGTAGCATACCTTACAGTCTGGATTAAGCTTGTCCAGCAAAGGGACTCTTTACGAATTGCGCAAGCGTCGTAAGCAGTGGTAGGTGCTGGATTACAGATATCTTTGTTCTATATACCGCATGGTCCAGCGGTTATATATTATCAGCGGTTATATATTTATGAACGTTGTGCGGCGTGACTATGCGAGGTCGTATTGCGGCGTTAGTCCGTTTTCTCTTGCTTTTTCGAGAAAGAGGATGATAACCGAATTTTTTTTTCGGTTGTGTTCGTTCCGTTCTCTACGACGCACTCACACGTATTGCGAAAATTTTGTCCTCAAAAGTAGGCATCGCATTCTTTTTATGCGATCCCTCTCATATATTATGGCTATATACAGGCCAAAAAGGCAATGCTGAAACGCACAGCTTACATATGTATCGTGCTGGTTCACCAACCGCAGAGATCGCTGTGTTGAGCAGCGCCATCAGCCTCATGCAGGAAGGCTAGCGTAGACACATGGTAATTTAAGCCTACTAGACTTGAAATGCGCGAGAACGATGCTGGTGCATCACAAATATTTGATAGCGCCTGCCGCTAGATGTTTCGTTGTTGCCTTAGGTTGGCCGTGCACGAGCATGCGCTCTTATGCTTTATGTTTTACTTCCTACGCCAAGTGATCAGATAGTGAGCAGATTTACCATTTCATGCTGCTAATACAGAGACACCGGTTTTATTTGTTGAATTAGAACCGATATAAGCAAAATAGTTCACAACACATACATACACCGTGCGTACACCGCGGCTGATAAAGCGCGTCACATTTTTGCGCCCCCAAGAGATATTTCCGCCTACTGTAGTTACCGATGCATCGAAAAGCTTCCCTGACGACCTTATATGAACGGACATGGTGTAAATTTCACAAAGTACCATCTAAAACATCTCGGAATCGTTCCGCAGCACGCGACAGCAATACTTTCAAGTAGCGCCGCGCCGGCTCGCCCAAGCCAGAAAGGAGGAAAGGCTCTCCGCGCGCCCTATCCTCCTCGCCCGATGAAAAGGTCTATACTGAGCTTCCCTTCTCTTGGTACCCATTCTGTCACCCTAATGGTCCAACGGTTATCTAATCTGCCCATTTCACGACCTGCCCAGCGCCATTTTTTTCTCTTACTGTCTATTAGAATATCGTCTATAGCCGTTTGCGCTCTGATCCAAACCGCTCTCTTTCAGTCTTTTAAAGTTATGCCTAGCATTCTTCGTTCCATCGCTCTTTGCGCGGTCCTTAGCTTGTTCTCAAGCTTCTTTGTCAGTCTCCAAGTCTCTGCCCCATATGTCACCACCGGTAAAATGCACTGATTGTAGACTTTCTTTTGCAATGATAACGGTAAGCTCCCAGTCAGGAGCTCACGTGCTCACCAGATGAATGCTCGGGGCAGAAAATTCCACTACAAAATTTTGGAAGCACAGACAAACTCGAGACAGTTAATTAGAATGTCCGCGGCCTCTTCTTCCTGTTCCCTTCACGAAAAATGATAATCTCGTCTGGCACTCTCTTCACTATGCTAGTTTTGTAACGGGATCAAATTCCCTGACCATTTCCTGCTGACTCTTCGTCGCTTCACCTCCCTGAGGAGGAAGGTGTACGTTCCAAGTTTCTGTGCGCAGCCGCTGAATGTTCTTTTGCTGTTATGTTTTAGGGGATCCGCACTGGGGCGCCCTCACAGGAACGTATGAAATACGGCATAGTAAACTTCGCTTGCGAATCTCCCGCCGTCTAAATTGGTAACAATACTTATTATTATTTTTTACATTCCGTTAATTTCTCCATCTCTCTCTTTTTTTCTTTATAATGCGCAAATTCTTTAAGTCGCTTCTGCAGGCTGAATCGTCCTCTGCTTTTTTTTTCGGCTCTTCTTCATTTCATGTTTTGTCCGTTCAATCAATGCATTCTGCCTTCGAACGCCACCCGATTCTTAGCCAGTCCCCCTTGGTAGGCAGGTGCGCCACAGTATAGAGGTCATCATCATCATCGCCATCGTCCTCGAGGACGCGCATGCTTGAGCGCACGAGCATTAAGAAGAAGGCGACGCCATTGCCCAGCGCCAGGTTCAACGCGCCTTTCTGCAGGAAGTCAAGGACCGCTGCCCCCCGAAAATGCCGAAGACGCACCACAAAAGCAGGACATGCCCACACCGAAGGGCGTGGGTGGAGAGCTCTTACGTCGACCCGACGACGGTGCCCGAGACCGACCTCTACGACTTTGACCGCAGCTCGGAGTCTAGCCGCAGCCGCGGTGGAGACGCCGACGACGCCCTCTGCTCCCAGCTCACTACCATCAACACCCAGTTCACCACGGTGGCCACGATGGGCACCCATGATCCACCGCGACGGCGCGTCATGGAGCTGGAAAGCCAGCTGGAAGACGCCACCGATGTGAGGCTTTAAACGCGATTCCGGGAATGGGACTAGCACATGTTGGCTATCAGCTAATACTCCTGTCAGACGGGCAAATTTAGTGTAACTTCAAGCGAGTTCACTTCACCGTTGGTGTCGTCCGCAGGCTGTCAGAGGGAAATATTTATTCACAATCGCTGTAGAACGCACTCGCACGCGAGTGCAGTGCGTCAAAATTACATTTGAGAAGAATTGGCTCTGCATCCATCCTTTGGAGATGATTAGCGACTTTAACGCGATTTGGCAATCTTCTTATCATGAGGGTGTAATTGGTGATACGTTTTATATGATGATCATTACGACAAGCCGCACATACCCAGTGACCCAAGTTGGCGTCAAAGAGGTTCAGCGTCGGCGGCGGCGTAACTGAGCCAAGTGGCACCAGCGATTACGCTGGAATCTTCGACGAGTTATCTATAAAAGCCGACGCGCTTGACCCGTAAATCAGCTTTTCGACGATCGCCGACTTTGTTATGTGTCTCAAATGCTTTGCCTCACTATATCGCGAAATGAAAACACGTATAGAGCTGCGCTCAAATTTCGCATTAGGGAGTATCGTAATCGTCGGTGAATTTTTCTTTTCCTGTGTTTTTTTTTTGGTAAATGGTGGTCGTCTGACACTTTATCGGCGACGACGCTTTGTTGCCCTCGGCACCTGCAAACGCGCAGCGCGCACTCGGCTGTTGAATGCACTGTCGTTTGCCTTCGTTCGTGGCCATTGATCGTGGTAATGTTATTTCACAAATATTTCCGAAAATTACAAATTTACAGTACGCGGTTAAGCTACCGATCGACACTGCCATCAATCCCAAATGAAACTTTGCTTCCATTTAGCTGCGCACCGCCAAATTTGCTCGCTGCGGCGAAATGTCTAACCCGCTCATAGTGTCTAGCTGAGTTTTTAATCGGCATCACATCAAACAAAGTTGTTGCATATATATGCATAGATGACGGAGGCAACCTGTACTCGGTGACGACCTAAGAATTCGGTACAAGCTCCCCCCCCCCCCCCCCCAAAGAAAAACGAAAAAAAAAAAAATTACCGACGATTACGTTACTTCCTAGTGCGAAATTTGAGCGCAGCAAATAAGCTGTTTCACCTTTTCGATAGATTGAGGCAAAGAAATCGAGCAACACATGTATGCGCTATCACAGAATTTTTTTTTTTTATTTTTCACACGTATTCCTTTAACAAAGACTCCACTAACAGTTCTTGACAGTCATGAAGGAAGCTTTGTGGTCGGAGAAATAGACTGATATATGTTCGACTTGGTACACCAATGCTTGATTCTCAAAGACGAGATCTATACAAGTGCCTCGCGAGGTTGTCACAGCCGTGGGACGCGTTACGAGCGAGAGGAACGGGATGTTCTCCCGCATAAGTGTTAGGAAATTGCTGTTTGTCTTTATGTCAACATTAAAGTCCCCCACTACTAACATCGGTGTGGATCGATGGACGGTTAATGCGAGTTGCAGGAAGTGCACGACGTCTTTCGTGAGTGCGGTAGGGGCGAAGTAGGCAGCTACTACCAGCAAGATAATTTCGCAGTGGCGAACGGCAGCGGCAATTTCGGCTCGGGCGGTGCACATATACAGATCCGCCGCCACCGATCTGGCTCTCTGATTGCCACCGCACAGGGCGAACGGCAGCGCCAATTTCGGCTCGGGCGGTGCACATATACACATCCGCCGCCACCGATCTGGCTCTCTGATTGCCACCGCACAGGGGTTGCATTGGAGGAGGAGCGAAGAAAGGAATTAAGTTCGAGCCGGCGCTTTGACAACCGGAGACTCGCAGGAAGAGGGGGGAGGGGGGCGGCGTGTACACCCAGCGGCAAACGATGGGGGCAGAAGCGCGCGCAGCAAGCGGACAACACGATAAAGGGAGGAGGGAAGAGATAGCAGCGACTGACTGATGCCGCTGACGCCGATAGTGAGTCAACCCCAGCTGCGGAGTTGGTTTCAGGGACAACGCCGCCGATGCCGACACAAACAATATGATACCCTCGCTTCCGCAGCGCTAAGAACCAGGTCTAGCCGTGGGAAGGTGGTCACGTATTCGTCGACGTGCCGGGGCCTACGTGAAATAACCGGCGCGTCGGCAACTGAAGAGCACCCTATCCGCCACACAAGAACAGGGGGGGGGGGGGGGGGGGACCCTTTCCTCCTCTTTCTGCATGGCGGCGACGGTGTTCTATGCAGTCACGTTATCTTGACTCTCTAGCGGCGTCAGCGGCATCCAGCGGTATCAGTCGGTCGCTGCTAGCGCTGGGGGGATGAAAGGGGGGCGGAGCTGGTTACGAGGCCGACGACAACGCCGACGACGACGCGAAACCCAGGAACGGACGCCAAAGAGCTGCGCTCTAAAACGCAGTGCACCTGCCTTCCGTGGCTCCTCCTCTCCTAAGCATAGTGCCCGAGAGAGGCGAAGAAACCGCTTGCCCCCTACTTCGTGTCGTCCGAAAGAGAGCCACGGCAGAAGGAGTCTGCTCACAGCTTAAGCGATATCGCTTTGCTAATGTAAATGCTAGGATTATTGAGAAACAAAAGCTCGGTGTTTTTAGCTGGAATATTATTTTTGGCTGAGTGCTAATCGCAGTCTCCAATAAATCTTGCCAAGAAATTCAGGATTCACTCATAAACGAGTGACACAAAGATAGACTCGTATGATGAAAGTAGTCGCCTTAATCGTGAGGGAAAACAAAACGTTTAACGGTATTGGAAAGAGTTCGAACGTGTAGTAACACTGCATCGGACTTGCGCTTTCCGGGTCGTGTACTATACGGGGTGATAACTTTTAAGTTTTATGGAACTTTTAAAAATTGCCTATGCCATTTGCATAATTATTGCCCTTGAGCTGGATTATTCGAAGAGGCCGACATCCCGAGCACGAGAAATCAAAACAAATACTGAACGAGTTAACAGAAATTGACAAATTCATTTCTTAATTAATGACTTTACGGCCCATACTGCAATTAACGAATTGTATCCGCTGAGTTTGTAAGACGTATCCACTTGAAGTGAATGTCCAGAAGGCCAATCGCAAAGATATTGCAGTCTAAAGTCATTCCGTTGGGTATGCGCAAACTAGAAATATGGGCCGATTTCAAAGGTAGTGCAATCAAAAAAACTAAGCAGTCGGACGCTTTTCCCCCTCCCTTCACTTGAGAGGTGATACGATAGTGTGTCCTGCGCAGTGAATCCGGCCCGTTATCACCCCCAGCTGGCTCAGGAGGAAGTGTTTGATCGATGTCAAAAGCTCAATAGCATGCCAACACATCTCATTCTTTCTCTCGCCTTCGTTCCTCCCGCAAAATACATTTGTTTAAGGTCGTGTGGCTTTATATTGAGGCATTTTATAGCACAGCTGGAGCGGGCATTATTTCTGTGTTATTTTTTTTTTTTTACTTCGGCGTTAAACCCTAAATAAGAGCGCTGTCTGCCTTCTCACGTAACATCCCGGCTCAAATAGCGCTCATCTTGCGTTGTGAAAAACCAACGGCTCGATGACCTTGCGTTCCTACACGAAGTTCCTACAGAAGAGAATCGCGGAGACGTGTCGTTCGCCGCTAATGTTTTCTGTCGCATCTTTTGTGTTTTATATTCCCGCGGTTTTTTATTGCGATAGCAGTTATATGGGCACTCCAGGTGCATTTCTGCCGTCGCCGTCGCCGTGAGTTCCCGTATGAGTGAAAGTGAGCCGGCGAACGCGGTTCAATCTCGCGTGCGCGAGCGAGGAACGTGGCGAGGGAGGAGGGGCGTTCTTCTCCGGCGGCTGCTTGGGCTGCTACGGTGCCTCGATGTCCTCCTCGCCCGCCGCTCCGTACAGAGTCAAAGCCACCTAGAAAGTGGAGGCAACCGCGGCGTGTACTACGGCGTTGGCCATGCGAATCGCGGACGCCGTAGTAGACGCATTTGGCGGACGCCGTAGGAACGCGTTGCCGGCGCTTGTGTGTCTTGAAAGCGATCTTCAACGTGGCCAAAGTGCGCGCCCGCGCGGGCCTCATCTTCAAAGCGATGTGAGATGTTTGCAGAGTGCGCGTAGAGCCGATAGCTTTCGTATGCGCTGTGCTTTCGACGTTTCGTTCGCGTTGAAGCGACAGATGCACGGAAGTCAATTGGCTCGCGGCTGCTGCCGCGATTCCTAACTCCAGCGTTTTCAGAGACTGTTTCCACTGTCATGAGGCGAGATCTGTTCATGTTTACCTGTGCGCATGTGACACCGTGCTGGCTAATTTAGTTAAAACACGTTGACGGGTTAGTTGGTTTGAATCCATGATAGAATGTGTAAGCGCGACTGAACAAAGACGTAGAAAGAAGCAGACACACAAAGACTGAGCCGTCGCTGTGTGTATGTTTCTTTCTACGTCCTCGTTGAGTCGTGCTTACACACTCTATAATTGTTCATTTAGTTGGTAAGCAAATGTTTCAAAGTTTTTTACGGCCAATAAAACTACTATCCTTACTTCGTACAGCTGTCTACTAATTGGCTATCACAATCGGTGCTTCGCCTTTCGGGCGGAACTGCGAATTTTGTCTAACGCTTCACTCCCTGTACTTTCAGGCCACCAACGGCATGCGTGCATCGATCAGCATGAACTATAGCGTTCTTGACAGGAAGGTACCAGGCGCTTTCCGCGCTAATAAGTGCGCGCCAGCTAGCTGACGTTTGTTGGTTGGGGACAAGATGAGCCCCGAAAGGGCGTAAAAGTTTCTTAGAGTGTACTGCAGTGGGTGCCTTCATAGACCTTCATATATATCCCCGCCACAATTTTCCCCTCTCACTGACAAGTTTTCCCTTGCTTGTATCTATATGCTCCCATATCAGCGGGCTTTCGCAGAACTGATCTGCCATGTCTCACTGTATACCCACAGCAGCAGCCGAGTGCGGCGCATGGCGGCGGCTATTCGGCGGGCCTGGCTAGCCTGGCTGCCGCACTGCGGAAGCCGCTGCAGTTCCGCTCGCGGTTCCACGACGTCGGCCCGACTATTCGGGCCTGGAGAGACCAACTGCTGTCGTTCGCGCGCCGCAACAGCACCAACATGTTCACGACGTTCGTGGCCGTGTCGACGGTGTTCCTACTGTTACCCCTGTGCGTGCTCTACTACAAGGTCGGAACCATGGCCGCAGGTAAGTGCACTACGGAGTCAGAAGCGACAGAAGACATGCGACTATGCGACAGAAGACATTAGCGGCGAACGACACGTCTCCGCGATTCTCTTCTGTGGGAACTTCGTGTAGGAACGCAAGGTCATCGAGCCGTTGGTTTTACACAACGCAAGACGAGTGCTATTTGAGCTGGGATGTCACGTGAGAAGGCAGAGAGCGCTCTTATTGGGGTTTCTTACAAGTGTTAACTATAAAGGGGACCCTGGCGCTAGTGTCTACGGGAGGCAAGTGTGACAGTTCATCCATCATGCGAATGATGCGTAATACGTGGACTTCTTTTTGCCACTGACATGTTTCTCCAGAAAACTTTATGTAGGACTAGAAGAAAGGAAAGCGAGGGGCCCGATATTTATTTGTCATGTGATAAGATGTCAACAAACAAAGACACCGAGGACATCATAGCGGAAATTACTTGTGCTTAATAATTGTATTAAAGAAATCATAAATTAATGGAAATGAAAGTGGATGAAAAGACAATTGGCCGCAGGTGGGGCAAGAACTGATGTCTTCACATTACGCGTGTGATGCTCTTATCAATCCGGCAGTATTGATGCCTTCATATAGCATGTGTGGGTACATTGAACAGTTTTCACCTAAAAAAGATCACGCACATGTGATGCGCCGGCAGCAGAGAGGATGTTCCACATCCACCGCCAAGGCTTGTGAGTGGTGGCGCTGGCTAACTCTCAGGGTTCTAGTAGTAATTCATAAATACCCCAGAAAGTGGACGGGAAAACGGCGCCGCGGTAACTCATTTGGTAAGAGCATCGCACGTACGCGTTATACGAAGACCTGGGTTCCTATCCCACCGGCGGCCAGCTGTTCTTTCATCCCCTTTCATTTGCATTAATTTATCATTTCTTTAATTCAATTAAGTACAAGCAATTTCCCCTATGCTGTCCTTCAGGTCTGTTTTTTGACATCTTATGATATGTAGGACTAGCCATTCATGTCAATGTCTTTATTAAATGCCGTTGAACTGTACTAATGGGACTGGCCTTCGTAAAGCGCTTCCTAAACAGCTTTTCCCTACTCCCCCTCCCTTTCGCGGAGATAAAATAAAGGTTTCAATTGATTTGATTTAATTTGTTAATTTGCCGGACTTGAACCTTAGCAGTCTTCGGTCTTTCTAAACTCATCCTCTTCGAGAAACTATTGCGCTGTGAAATCAGCAGTTCGCACATTAATTATGCATGTGCGCAGGTCCTTATAGCCTTCATGCGCTTAGAGAAATATGATTTCAAAACGTAATAAATAACGCTAAAAGAACAGCTGAAGCTCCAAGCACGAATATCGAACAAATCCGCGCACTGACCATCATTCCCATAACAGAAGAATGATCGTACGAGTTCTCTCTAGTAATTTTTTGTAAGCATAAGCACCCTGCGTGCTTGTATACAAGTGTCGTTGCGTCGGCATGAGTTTTAGAATGCCGACTAAATTGGGAAACTTCTATTAGTACTATTATTACGCACCCTTACAACAAGATCGCTCTCTCCAACGCGCGCAGATTCACCGGTAAATCTTTCCTGATCACATGATGCTACAGAATCTTACTCATACACCTTAAAAAAATTTAGGAGTTGATATCACCATTAGAAAAATTTGAGGGAAACTAACGCGAATGTCAAAGTAATACACACCAATGAATTACGCTTTGGCACTATAGCAAAACGGCCACTCTTACTGAATTCGGCAAGCAAGGAACAATCAACTTAAAGCAACAACCATGAAAGTAATGCTTTGAAACAGTACTTTATCTGTCCGAACAGACTTAGTGTTCTTTTTTAGTGTTACTTTAAGATATCGTGTGCGTGAGTGCGTGTACGTTTGTAGTTAAGCTCACTGTCGGCCGTTTATTTTTTATATATAGTTTTGCTGATTTCCGTTTGTTTAAGAATACATGACTATCAAGGCACCGAGGCTAAACGGGACGACACGAGTCACCTGACTAGGCCTCTATAGCACCATGTGCCGCTTGAATACAGACAGAGTAAAACCATCAGGATATTGACAAGAGGACAGCATTTTACAGGATAGCTTTCAGCAGAGAAACGAGACAATATCTATAAGATAGATATTGACGCACGAATACCATACACTATAAATGTATGTTCAATAAGAGGTTCTACAAAGAAACCACTAAAAGGTAGGCTAACTCATAGTGCAATAAAATTTCACCGACGATTACGATGCTCCCTAATGCGAAATTTTAGCGCAGCTTTATACGCCTTTTCATTTCTCTATATGTTTGCTGGCGCGGACAATCTTTCTCGTACGGCACGTTGCAAACTGAGCGAAGCCTGGCACAATTGCCTCGCTATTCTGGAGATCGCGAGAACCAGCGCGTGAGTGACCTGTGGGCGCGATTCATAGCAGCCGACGACGCGCGCTACTTTGGCGCCATCTCGTAGCCATCGTCACCACACTTTGCTTTTCTTCTCGTGTTTCCGCTACACTCTCCTTCTCCGCTTTCCTCCTCGCGTCTTTCATCCACTGCTGCGCTCCGCGTTCGCTTTGTCATATTTCGCTGTGCACGTTCACTTGGTTACGCCAACGCCGACGCTCGCCGCAGGAACGGGCGCCATCTGCGCTCTAAAAACAAAGTTATCATTAACAATAAGGGTATAGGATGCATTACAATGCCATTTCCACAAGAAATACTACATCGGTAAATGCATACAAGCGCTGCAGGGACAGTAAAACAGTTCTTCCTACAAACAAAACATTAATGCAAGCTTTTATCACAAGTAACAGCAACAACAAATATTTAATAAATAGCCTAACTCATGGAAAGAAAAACGATTTCCGAGCGCTTTCTAAAAACAGTAAGTGAAGATGGATTTCTATAGAAAGGCCACGCGGTCGCCCATTCGTGAATGTGCGCCGTTTCATGGCAGGCATGCATCGGAAGGGAATATTTTTCCGCGACGACGGCCACGGCATCGCTGTCCAGCTGGGCTTCGACGCGGCCACCTGCAAGGACTTCCACCCGCTGGTGGACAGCAGTCCCGCGCACGCAGTGACGCACGTCGTCGAGACGGAGGACTTCGTGCCCTACCACACTAAGGTCGTGAGCACGAACCCCATCTTCTGCGTGTACCAACACGACGTGTTCCTGCGCTTTCCCAACCTGCACTACCGCGTCGTGGACGTGCCGGGCGCCTTCTGCACCCACCTCATCTACCACGCGGCCGGGGTCACGGCCGACGGCTCCATCTACAGCAAGGACCCTACGTTTGACGAGACCTACCAGGCAGGGGGCGTTATAGGCTATAGTCTTACTGTTGCTAAGATGTAGTGTAGCATAAACTATCTGTGGAAGATCGTCAAATTCACTTCCCGGTAGACCTGCCGAGCTATGCCGCTGAGGCGGGATACTTATCGTCTAGTTCTATTGGTTAAGTGCTACTATTAGGTGTACGAGCCGTTGTGACGTATACATCACAGCGCCCGTGCACCTTACAGTAGCATTCATGTCTATATATGTCGGACTGCACTCGGCAGGCGGTATTCAGCCTCACCATACGATGAGACGAGACACGCGCTGATGCGTTCATTTTACCGCCACCTATGGTTGTGTACCCTGAGTTCTATTGCGCAGCCCGTGTCTCGCGAAGCATTGTGCGCACTGGAAAGTGCTGTTACAGCAAAAGGGAGTTCCACGGCGGTTTTCGTGCCGCCGCATGT
This sequence comes from Dermacentor andersoni, assembly GCF_023375885.2. Taxonomy (NCBI): domain Eukaryota; kingdom Metazoa; phylum Arthropoda; class Arachnida; order Ixodida; family Ixodidae; genus Dermacentor; species Dermacentor andersoni. The sequence continues at coordinate 96,264,053 of NC_092819.1, read as the reverse complement.
CCGATGTAAAATGGAAGCCAGAGAACAGGCCGGCAAAGCATCCACGAATCGGTGTTATGACAGCTGGCCGTCGGAACACATCGGTTGACTTGGCGCATACGCCGCATATAGCGGCTAGTGTCGATGTAGTAAACGCACGGACACATTCGAATAATCTGAAACGACGCAGGTATAACGAAGGAAATGAACCGGATAGAGCGAAGCAGCTGCTAAGAATGGGGTGATTCCAGATAGTGGCAAACAAGACCTCTATAGAACCTCCCGAACGGTGTGAGAACTCTGCATAATACAGCTTCGCTGTCTTCGATGCGTGAGTTGCTCGGGTCTTCGTAACGTAAGCGTTAACGTAAGGGTTAACGTAAGGTAAATATAAACCTAAGTGGTTAACGTAAAGTAACAACACACCTCATGGTGGCAATACTTCCGCTTTTAGTCACGTTTTCGAAGCTGCAGGCAGAGGACAGCAAAATGACCACAGTTAGCCAATGCCACCGATAGATCCATGGAGCAGCCATTGCGTCATCGCAGCGACATAGCAGTTCTCAAGATGACTGCACTTAGGGCGCACGTGGTCGGACGTTGAAGTGAGGAGTGCGGTGTGATGAGGTTTCTGCACATGAAGCGGAGCTCACCAGGAAAAAATTTATCGTCGGCTCTTCGAACCGTGCAGACGCCACCAATTGGAAAAGCAACTGGATGGTCGGGATTCACTTAATACGGGTGTCGAGACGCGGCTTCAGGAAGTTGCTTATTTACTCGATTCTGGCGTAGTTGCTTTCGTGCACATATTGAATAAATGCCTGAACACTCCAGGTGACCACGTGGAAATGCTAGAGACATTGGTATACCAATGTCTCACCAGACATATGGTTTATCAGAGTTATCGGCACACCTATTCTGTCGCTGAATGGTCTTGTTACCGTACTTTTCGAACCACTCTCGCATGATTGTGGGTGTTGGAAATCGGTGGTTGAAATGGAGGTGAAATTTGCGAATACATACGCTATTTAAGTTATTCATGTAATTTTTTATAGCTTCGCTATAACTTCTTTGCGCGGTTTCCTGCGTCCTCTTGTGATCGGACCATTAAATAACCTTTGGGTATTGGTCCGACAAATGTTTACACTTCCTTCAGCGTTTACTGTGAATGTAAAAATGAACGATCAATGACTCGATTCGAAAACAAATACCGAAAAGTATATGGGTATCTATAGTACCGCGCACTTTCGCCTTTGTCGACAGCAGTTCCGTTTTCACGGCACAGGGCTTCCGGCAGGCCTCGGAGCTGAAGGGCGTGTACCCGCACCTGAAGGTGCTGCTGTCGTTGGGCGGCGGGCCGGACGAGCGGGACACCTTCCAGTTTTCCAGCATGGCCGGCCAGCTGAACCGGACGCGCGCGTTTGCCGACAAGGCGTTCTGGTGGCTCGTCAACCGGGGCTTCGACGGCCTCCACTTGGACTGGCGTCAACCCGGCGGTCACTGCGGCTCTCGTGCCGACAAGCAGAACTTTCTCGTGCTGGTCGAGACGCTGCGCGAGCGCTTCGGGCTGCGCTACATCATCACCGTCGGCGTGCCTTACCAGGCACGGGCGCTTCATCTCTTTGCAAGGAAAAACGCCCACACAGTAAAAAGTGTTACACCCTCAAGTGTGCTGGTGTGTCCCACGGCTAACGTCCTTACCCTTATTGTTACAAGAAAGAAGAACCCCGACAGAGAGCTTGAACTATATCCTCTGATGGGAGAAACCGTACTTGAAAACTGTGCCTTAATCCTGACCACTTGATGCGGACCGAAATATCCGACACCAGAGTATAACAGCGATAGAGCTCTGCGAAATTTTATTCCATGCAGTTGTTGTATTGTATACCGCAGGCCACCATCATGTTTACTTGGAAACGGTTCTTTATGTTCCAGAAGGGCCCGCTCTGCGCAGGCTCCGCCCAGCCAGGTGTCGCCTAGCAACGGAGGCGCGTCTCTTCCGTATACACCTGTGTATTATTTTCCCCATTTGCTCCCACGGTACATGTTCTTTTATCGTATGCTTCATCACAAGGCTTTGCACGGAGAGTCCCTGCTAAGGCGAGCGGAGCGCCGCGCAGTGCGTGGAGAGGGACAGGACGCAGTTAGGCAGATGTCGGCTTAGCGGCCGCATACCAACGAATGCCATATTTTCTTTTTATTGTGGCATGTCCATTTGGAGGTCGTGTCCATGGCTGGGCAGTGCGTACGAGGAGCGGGCACTTTTTATACGCACTGCAAAGCATATCTCTTTCCACCGCTTGCCTCAAAAGGTCGCCAAAAAGGATAACATTATTTTTTCCCCATCAACGATTTGATCTCACCGTTCGAGACTGGCGGTGTTAGCCATGGGACCTTATGGGTACAACATTTTTTACTGTGTGCACATGCATTTCGATTACAAAACTCCTTCTTTTTTAACGTCTCGCCGGAGTCGAAATTATGGAAATAAGACCAACATTCTCTGGGCTAGTAGGTGGCAGCCATATTTTGCCGGGGACTGCAAGAACGTAGAATGAACAGCCATGATGGCGATCGGCCCGTCCTTCTCGTATATGTTTGCCGCCAGTGCCCGCGTGCCGCGGGTTTGCCGCCATCTGCCCCGCCATCCAACCAGCAGTCCCTGCGCAGGGGGCGCAGACAAATGCTGACTGGGTCGAGGTTCAAGTGCGCTTGCTGCAATCGCGGGTGCGGGAGTGAAAGATTCCAATCTGAAAGAGCAGTTCACTGGGCGCCATCCTTCCTCCATCCATGGTTGGCGTAGTGACAGGGTTGCTTGGATTGTCCTGCAGTTCGATGACCTTTTGCGCAATCATGCATCTGACCCTAATTGTGAGAGTTCTTGGGCAGGAGGACTATCGCCACCGTGGATATCACCTGCCAGGAATAGCGGACCAGGCCGACTTCCTGCTGGCCACGACGCACGGCTTCCACGACGCCAGCGAGAAATATGCGCAGTGCCCCAGCCCGTACACCGCACCCTCTGCAAATTCCACGGCCGGCCGCTCCAAGAACAAAGCGCCCAGGTATCGCATAAACGCCGCTTGCTCTCGTGCACAATGCGCTGTTTCGGTTCAAAGACGCGATCTTAACGCTACAGCTTTAAGAGCCCCGTGCAGCAGAAAATCCGGCGTCCCGCGCCGGTCGTCGCTTCGGCAAAAAGAATTTCGAACCAAATTCCGAACCACGCATGCCCAACCACTCTTATACCAACATGGTTGCTCAGACTTTGTCTTTCATTCTTTGCAAAGTTATTACTCGGGATTTCGAGAACGGCAGCCCACAAACAAATGTGATGAAGAAAAAAACACCGACAGCGCATATCTTCTATGTTATCTCCTCTCAGGCCGAAATATTAAAAGTGCGAAACAATAACAGGAGATCGACCCACGCAAGAGGCCGAGTTTCTACCCGAAAGCTTGCCCTTCGTGCATAGCGTTCGCCGTCAGTGTTTCCCAGTAAATGTTGCGAATACATAAGCTGCAGTTGCCGGAATGCATGAAAAGCAATCGGGGGTCTTTGAATGTTATCGCGTTCTACTCTTAAAGGCGAAGCTTAAGCGTCCTCCAAATTTTTGGTACATTTCTGTTATGGGCTGGCAATAACGCGATAACGTTTTTAGGACACCGCTGCAAGATGACTCTGGCCGCGCTTTACCTGGCATCGATAATGGGTCACTGCTGCTGCGGGCCTACGAAATCGCGGTTGAGGCGTGTAGAAATGCGCAGAACTGAAGTATGAATGCGAGCCACCCAGGGAGGGTCAGTGCAGTGATCACAGTAGTGAGGGCCTGGCGTCCAACTTTTCGCAATTATAGCAGCGTCATAAAGAATTCTGCCGAGCCATCTGCCGATGGTGTTTAATTGCGCGTTGAAGCGGAATCTAGTTGAAATAGTAGATCACTTAGTGGAGTGTTTTTGCTCCCTCTAAAGAGTAACAGCACCAATACTATGTTGGCGGCCGCGAAGGGAGGCTTGGTAAGCCCGAAAATAGGCAAACATGACATAACGGGTGGCACGATGTACCCGCACCAGTTCCCCGTGACGTGATGAATGAAATCGGCCTATATTATGATCACTACAGGACGAAGGCCCCGCACCTTTCATCAATCTACAATTATTGCTATCTTTAATAATATTCCCGCAAGAATTACATTGTCTTAGCACGCTACACATATCCTCTCCTGCGCTTGACTGCATTTTCTTTGCCTTGTCACCATTCTGTGCAATGCCGCAGTAGGAATGGCTTGAGCAGTGCAAGCAACCGGACATAGCTTGTGATGCGACTACTACTAAGATTGGCCTGGTTCCAGACAGACCAGAGCGCAGAATAGTGGGATACGACGGTTGAAAAAAACAATAGGTTGCTTTTCATCCGCATGCACGACCGACATCGCCTGTTCATGCCGTTTAAGACTTCTATCAGTCACAACCATTGATTCAGGTGCGGCGACGATAGGCTCTAGATCCAATGGTATTTCAGTGCCCCCGACGAAATTATAGGAATAATGTCACCAGTCGACTTTTTCACTTCAGTAAATATAAATATAAATAAATTCAGTAAATATAGACCTTTTATCATACCGCTACCAAGTGCTTTGTCCGCTACCATTACGGCGACATGCCAGTCTTCGCGCGCGTGCTAGCTGATCCGCGCCTGGCAGGTGACCGTGACAGTATAGCGGTAACGGCCCATGGTGGCAGCATGCTTAACTCTATTGACAATGAGGAGGGTGAATGGGGGAACTCATTGACGCTGTTGCTCCTAATGTATCCCACCTTGGTCGCTACATCGTGGAGGAAAGGAGAAAGGCTACAGGAGGGAGCGTGACGTCAGGCAGCCAGCCTCGGCATGGCAATTTCCTCCGACGCTCTTCCCTCCCTTCGGGGCCTATATACCTATCTGCAAGTTGACTCTTGCGAAATAGACCCTCATGGTTGCCAAAATTCTCGTCATTGTTCGGTTTATTTTTTTGTTTGTTTAAGTGACGCCCTCGTCGCGATCGGCACGCGCACTTATCAATCAATGAGTGCCAATTTCCCGCTAGCCTTATTGTCTTTATATTTTTAGCACTACAATTAAGCTTCAATATTGTCACGTGACGCTCCCCAAAGTCTTTCCTTCCTGCATGAATGCTACTCTTCACTGATATATTCCGCCAGGTTGGCGTTTTGAGCAGAAAGGCCGCCAGAGGCGCAATCAGAGAGGTAACGGAGCACGGTGGCGCTATGCTATACTTTCCCGACTTTGAGGGGCAAATCCATTGACTCAGTTCTTCCTAATATATCCCATTTGGGCCACTCAAGTCGGAGACCGGGTGCTCTTCCGCCCACTGTAAGATTCCGCCATGTTGCCGCAAGCAATGCGGGCCAACCAGAACTGACCAGATTGTGAATTTGACAGCACGACTGAATTCTACAGAATTTATAGACCTGCTCCAGGCCATCACGCCATACAGACGGCTGCCTACCGAGAACCTGCCGATTCTGGCAGGCGCGTGAGATTTGATTGGCGCGCTGAGCGTTTTATCGTTCCTCATGGAGAACGAGCTAAGCCGCAGATTACGGCGACTACGAGATTGAAGTGAACGCGACGGGAACTCGCAAAAGGCGATTCGATCTTTAATTATTGTTCCGTCCACGCATCTGCGCGCTATCGACGTCACAGGTTTCTTGTTCACAGATGTGAAGCCTGTCTGTACATATAGAACAGCATCCCCAAATCTAACCTAACTAAGATATTCGCGAACTACCCGTACACAGGAACGGCCCTACCGTGCGCGACGTGATGCGCATGCTCAAGCACGAGGTGCCTCGCGAGCACCGGCAGCGGCTGTGCTTCAGCGTGTCGCTCATGGGCCACCGGTGGACGCTGCGCTCGTCGGGCGCCTTCCACGCGGGCAGCGCGGCCAGACGGGCGGGTCCGGCCACGGGGGACAGCCAGGCCCGGGGTGTGCTCGAGTACCCGCTCGTGTGCCAGTACCTGCTGCGCGACAGCGTCGACCCGGACGGGATGTGCAGCTACGCGGTGCACTTCCGCGACTGGGTCGCCTACGAGGGCGTGCAGTCGCTGCCGATCAAGCTGTCGCGCATGCGCCGGGACATGGGCACGCCGGGCCTCTGCGTCGCCGTCTGGGACCTGGCCTTCGACGACTTTCGGGGCGACTGCGGCGACTCGCGGTCGCCCCTGCTCCGGGCCATACACAGGGCGCTCAGCTCGAAAAAGGTCTGGATCATACCGAAGCGGGCCGGCGGGAGGAGACGACCGTAGCCTCGCACCGACGACTACGGGAATTGTATTTCGAAGTGACGTCTCCGCTCGCCTTCGTATAGAAGCGAGCGAGTTCACCTTTGCGCGCTAACTTCGAGGACTGGACAGCACACGCAGTTGTAGTCGCTGATGAGTCATGCCTCCAGAGGTATGGAAATACACTTACCCAGAGCCAAATATTTTTATTCAGCGTCCCAACGCTGCACACGGACCTGTGATGACGGCAGTAATGAAACGATGTTGATATGAATGTTTTCGCTTTCTCCTCAAAGCGGTACCATTACAGAGGGATTTAAACTAGCAGCCGGACTACAAGAGGCCTATGAGGAACTTATCAGATTGCATTGCATTATTGAACCACTAGAAAGTCATCACGACCCAAGGAGCAAGCACACGTGCTTTTTCGCACACCATCACCGCTCAATGCGAGCGCCTTGGTCGCCGATCGAACCCACGGGGGGAGTCGACTGGCACTACTTACCTCGTGCAGGGCCACGTCTTAGAGATCAACATGGGCGCTCGGACCTTTTTTTCTTTTTGCCAATCACTGTTGTGCCCATAACCATATGCAGCGCGCGTAGAAAACGCGAATTCGCAGTATTTCGAGCAGTTGCGGATAACGGCGTAGCCAGATCTTTTTTTCGTGGGGTTGGTGTGAGGGGTCGCGTACTTGACCGGGGGCGGGGTCTAGGGAGGCCACATACTGAAATTTCGGTGCGGGGAGGTGGCACTTGTCAGGCGCGATGACCAGAGATATTAGGCGCATGCCACGGTGCACGAAGAGATCTCGGAGGCAACGTCATAACCACTAACCACCAGGCGCACGCGTCGTCCGCTTATGTGCTACTTCAAGGCTGCTAATAAGAAAATTTGGCAATTACCAGCCATGCAGCTTCGCCAAGAATGCTTCAGTGGTATATGCTACACGCTTATTACCAATTTGGCCAAAGTGAAATTTCGTTGCAGTTGGCCTGTCCCACAGAGCCCAAACACCATCCCACCACAATAAAATCCCTTTATTTCTAGCCATTAGGTGCACTGTTAAAGCCTAAGTACACTCTAAAAAATAATTAGCAATTACTTTTCTGAACTGTCGCAAATAAAACTTCACTACAGCATACCAAGAACGCCACCGTAGTACCACGTTTCTATTTGTATTTTGATTTGTACATCAAAATTATACGTTGAACTTTGTGGGGTTAAAGGCGCATCTGCAAATATGCAAGTTGGAAATCAAGATTTAGGTAAATACAGATAGAACTTCTGAATTTATCCAATATTTACTTCGAAAATAATGTACAACAGCATGCATTTCAATTTTGATGTGGAGAGAACAATGAGCGAGGACTGCTACAAATTATGCAGCACGAGAGCTGCCACACAGACGCGCGATTCCGAGCCAATGCAGGGTGCAATGATTTTTCTGCTCAATAATTTTTATTCATTCAATAAGAATTCTCAGCTAAATTGTATGCAGCCTATAAACATTTTTTTTTGTATATACGCATTTCTCTTATGCGATTCCGAAACTTCACTATTTCAAACGCTCTGGTCTCAAGATTCCTTATCTGGTGCCATTGACATTATCCGGGTGCCATCAGGAAAAAAAGATTTTCGACACTCCGTAGCAGTGAAGTATAAACCGCATGCAAGCGATCTTGCGCGCAACGGCGACAAGCGACACGATAGCTGTTGCTTTCGCTCATCACCTACAAGTCGAAACCAACGCGAGAGAACATTCAGCGACGCCTCGCCGTGTTGCCGTTACGACGGCAGCAAATATGTGCCGAAACCGGCGTGACGCCTGCTTTATTAATTTGATGTTTTCTTACTATAAAGAGCAGCAGCATTTCTGAAGGGCTTTCAGTAGGTTTTATCCTTGCATGTATAAAAATTCGGTCGTTTGCTCGTTCCGTGCGACGACAATCAAATAGTACTTGACTGTTGTACATCCAGTTCCGGCTTCGCGCTATTGGCTAGTCGCTCATAGCTCTTCGGTGCGGCGAATCCTAGATTTCCAGAACCGAGCGATCTGTTAGCGCGACGGCACATTTCGTCGCTCAAAAGCCGCCGCTCCTCACTGTCGTGCACGAAAACGCACTCGTAGGGTTTGGGCTTAAGGCTGGATATGACCACTGATCTCTGCTTTAGGGGGTACATAACTGAGATCAGTGGGTATGACATTTCTGGTGAAGAGTTACACGAGTGCTGTGTACACGTTTTTCCAGCCTTGGACTGAGGGCCTCCAGACTCCATCATTTATTGTCAATAAAGTGTGTCCTTTCCGGGTACGTTGGCATGCAGCATCCGCAATGATCACAGGGACAAAGCCAGCTAATGTAGGAAAACGTATCCAGCTCTTCGGTACCCGAACTGGTCCGTACATTAAGTATCAGAGTTAACTATTTACAGCATTCCGACACTTAACTATCGGACCTCATTTATTGCATCTAGATCTGCCACGTCAGTACTCCTTGAAGAGGTACCTAGTGGTGAAAATTGATTGAACATGATAGTCAAATAATAGCTACACTAATAAAACATGACAATGTTTATTTACAAAGGTCAAAGGCCCATTCAAAGCTTAGTAAGATGAAGCCAAAGCAGCAAGGCGCTCCTCCAAGAGACGTGGGTCTGCCTTGTGCTTCATGAGGAATTTCCCATCGAGGTGGAAGACTGGGATGTCGTGACGATAGCACCGTTGCCAAGCTTCATTTCCCGGTTTCTCTATGTCAACTTCAACTAGATGGACTCTGGGCAGTAGCTCCCTGAGCTGGTCCTTTGCGACGTCACACAGGGGACATGGGTGCTTAGTGTATAGCGTAAGAACAGGAAGACTGTGTTTGCTTTCACTGGGATGCCTGTGCAGAAAGGGGGGAGCCAGTATGTTGGCACATTTCTCCTCTAATACAAAACTTCATGTCAATGACACTTAGCTAAAGGCAGCTTTCTAAGCATTCAAACCCAATGAAAACATTTTCAAGCACATGACAAGATTTATGGGCTTTGAATGTTTCTCAAGAACTGCTATGAACCATATAGAATCCAAAGACGTTGATTGCTTAATTATTAGACTCGAATTACAATACCAGTAAAATACATGTTTTGGATATCAAGTTTGAATTGTGGAATCAAGCACTTGAGAAGATTTAAAGGTTTTTGGGATGCCTTTCAAGGACTGCTATGAAACCCATTCCTCATTCATTCAAATAACTTTATTGAGTGCCCTGCGATTTGGTTTTTCCTTTTTTTTTTTGGCAACACTGAAGAAAAACTATTGAAGCTGCAGAAAATTCAATTAGTGTAATGGAAAGGGCAGAAAGAGCCTTACAAGCACAAAATTTCATTGCACAACACTTAGCAAAAAAGGGTCTCTGACTAACATCTCCCCCTAACACGTCTGCCCTGTTTCACGTGAATAGGATCATGCTGTCTGTAATGCCTAACTGCAGGGAAGACCCATTGCAACTGTCATGTGAAAATTACCTTTACAGACAAGTTGCCATGCCACCTATCTGCAGCGTTTTGACACCATGTTAGATTGTGACATGTGATCAGAACATCAAACTGCAGCATGGCAAGCCTTGGCAGAGATGCTGCACCAAACCTGTTTCATATTGCCTGATTTAATGGAGTACTGGCACAAATATTCAGTCTCGTTTTCTTTTTTTGCTTTATGAAACTGTCAACTCCGTGCTACATGGGGCAGCAATTCACAAAATCTGCAATGAATATCGACATCGCTGCTTAATGGGGATTTTAATTATTCATATACCGAGTGCATTAGATATTTCAGAATGCAGCTTTGGATTACCACGAGCATTACCCTTCTATCAGCACAGAATTAACTTAGTCTTCAGCAAACTCTGTATCACCTATCCAGAACTTTGATTCCAGGGTAGCAGTTTATACCTGAAACAGTATATGAAACCACATGCAGTATTACTTACTCAACGTGCCAGTCACAGCAACCTGAACATCACTAGCTTCTTGAATTAGGATTCGGAAAAGAGCTCATGGTTCCTATCTGGCAATTGTACCTCTGACAAAGAGAAAATGCACTACCAGTGGTCAGAAGTCTTTCATGTGGTTTTGAGTTACTCCAGCAAGTGGAGGACATTGTTAGTAAAAACACTGAGAAGCCAAAGATGACTGCTGCCGAGCAGCTTTAGACGACAGTCAACAGTCAGACTTTTTCAAGCAGAGGGACACTAGGCTCCAGGCCTTAAGTGATGGAATTGCTTCCTGGCATAGGGCCCCACATAACCGTATTGACTGGCTGTAAACTCCTGAAGCCATACCAGTAGGTATCCTACCTTCTCATATAGTTTAGAGTACTGGAATGAAAACGTTGGCCAACTTTTTGTTTAGGTAGCTGTCCACCCCATTATTACAATACAAAGGCTCAATTCTTTGAGAGCACCACAAAAAATGACAGCACCTTTTATACCACCTGTCCAAAATGCACGTCAAGCAGAGCGGAGCTTTGAACATAAGAAGGGAGACTATTCACGTGGTGTCACAAACAACGCAAGAGCCCTGCAGTCAGTCTGGTGCGGTGGCTGAAGGCCATACGTTCATCCCGTCACCGAAATGCACCTTTTGGTGATGAAGGAAAATGCAATTCCCCTTAAAGCCTCGAGTGCTGAATGAACTGCTTTGGGTAGCACAGCGACCTGTACACATCTATAGTGTCTTGTACCACCAGTCTACTGCACCAGGTTTCTCCGATGTGAACAGTCGCATGTTACACTTTGAACTGGTTGCATGAAGTAGTGCGATTGTTTCACTTGTGGGAAACTGAAGCTCGACAGTGCAATTAAGGAGTTGGCAGCTATACAATAAATAAATGTTAAAAAATTGTCAGTACTCGCCTAAAACAGGTACAGTGCTGCTATGCTGGGCAGGCATCACTGACAGACAGGCTAGCAGAGAGCCATATAATGCTAAAAACTCTCAAAATGCTGCTGTTGTAGAAATTATGACAAGATCATCAACAAGTGTGACTTGATCCAAGCATCCAATCAGTACCTCAGCTGAATTACTTCATAGAGGAGCCGCAGAAATCAGCAATAAAAAAGAAATGCAAGAAATTTGGAGGAAATAAGGTCAAAGCCCGCAATAATGAAACCCCAAGACAACAAAATGCTGTATTTGTGCGAATGTAACTCAAACGAGATTGTAAGATGAGGGCCGACTTTCCTGTCTGTGAAATCAAAATAAACAAAGAGAAATAGTACCTTTAATCAAAGAATCAATTCGGAAGAGAGTTCTGTTCCCTTATCGTCATCTGAGGACGAGACGGGAGCTTGACTTGAGTGGCGCTCTCGGGTGATCACTTTCGAAGGTTCACTTCTGTCAAATTTCACGTGATTGCACCAAAAGCAGCCCCGACAAGTGTTTCTGGCACCATGCCAAGCTCCCAAGAGCGCTGTCAGCCGCACACTTGAGGGGTTTCAGTGTGCAGACGAGCTCAGCCTCACAAAAGTGAAACAGTCTCCAAAAGTTATCACCGGAGAATCAAGTCATCAGGTTTGGGCTCGACAGCACCCATGACTTGATTTATACCAAATGCCCTGTGTCGCCATAAGGCCACGAGTGAACAGAGTCAAAGCATTAAAGTCCGCAGAGTACTACACCACCGTAACTGTAATACCAGCCACAAGCACAGTGAAAACGGTGTCAATTCCAAAGAAAAAAAAAAAAAAAAAAAGTTTAGATCGACTCGACTACAAGTTGCGAATGCAACACACAAAAGCAGGGGATCTAGAAACATTAAGTTAGTCAATTTTGCTGTTACAAGAATGTAACACGAGGGTTGAATTCAAATGAAAATAGCCCACAACAAAGAAAAAGAAACCCTCCTTACAATCAAGTAAAGAGTATTTTCGTATCCCTGGGGAATGTTCATAGAATTATTGCATTACGCACCTCTCGACAGGCAATGTCACAAATTACGAATCAACAAAATTTGCCGAAGTGCTCAAATCACGTTGTTAGAAATAGGTGGAGTGACAACACGTTAAAAATGTGAGAATCCTGCACCATGCGGAAAGGTGGCGCCACGTGTCTGGGCTCACCTGGCTGTGCCCAGAGGCTTACGCAGTAAGGTTGTTGAGCGTGTTCAAAGCAATCATAGGGGCTTGTGAAGAAAGTGTGGTCGTGCTATATCGTGCGCATACATTAAAGATGAATTCTTCGAAATGTTTTATGCATAAGGGCTCAGTATGCAGCATTAAAAAGCTCAGTCACGCCTGGCCTTGGTAATGCGCCTCCCTGGGTAATAGATGGGCAGCCGATGCTGTGACCGCATTCTGGTAATTCTATGAATGCGCTAAGTGTATTGTATTTGCTCTCGCAAGATCACTTCTACGTATCTTATAGCCAGCGTCGTATAAAGAGCGGAAGTGCGCCAGTGCTGCGTAATGTGCGAGACATACTTCCACTCCATAGTATAAACAAACAGGTTCTGCGGGAAACTGCCACTCCTTTTGTGCAGCACCAAAGATGGTCTGCGCAGGAACATTTGAAGAGCATACGAAGACCACCTAAGTGGTGCAATTGAAGCTTAAATATTTATCAGAACGTAGCAAAGGTATCATATTGTGTTTACATCAACCTTGCACCTCAGGTCAACTGACCAAACAGTATATTTGCCATGCACCGCTAATATATTCGGTAATCCTGTAGACGTCTGCGGGAAGGAGAGTGCTTTAAGATCCACGTGGGTTAAGGGACAATGCAGTCAAGTGGACGACAGCTTGCAACGGATGGCTATGAAGCTGTTCTCTGAAGCAGGTGACGTGCTTCTGCGTTTGTAAACAAATTAATAGGAACAAATCCATAATAATTTCATTCACAGTGTTGACATTACCTATGCAATAAAGAATTTTGCCATAAGAGAGCAGTTATAGCTCGAAGATTGTGCTCTGTGGAAAGCCATACTGCATGGGGATGCTAAATACAGTCGCCGACCGTTTATTCGGACCTCACGGGGACTGCGGAAATGTCCGAATAAACAGGTGTCCGAAAAAGCAGATTAAGAAAAAAAAATGAAATCCTTTATTTCCACGCACTTATTCGGGCTCGGCAGTAGGCTTGAAGAAATCGTGAGTGCGCCGTTGCACGCTGTCCCGTTTACGCGCAATCAGATAAGCCTGAATCTCGGAGAGGGTCGTACGGTCACTACAGGCGGCTGAAAGCACAGTCACTGCCTGTGCACGCTCCGCATGCGACGGCAGCGTAGCACATGGTGCGTCATCTTCCGACTCGGAGTCATCGTCCGGCGGAGCAGCAGAAACCTGACGAACGATCTCGCCGTTGTCGAGTTCTGCGCATGTCAGTACAGCAGTGTCAGCACTTGTGAAACTGTCAAATGAGACGGTGTCCGGAATCACAATGCAACCACTGCGCAGGTCTCGGCAGAATATTTTCCGCGTCAGTAGGGAGCACATCGGAAGGCGACAAATCTTAGGCCTCCCGGCACCCGCTTGCCGGCATTCCCCAGCGCAGTCTGCGCGGGCACTGTCGGCGCCATTAGACACTTGACGCGATGTTTCCGTACGCCACGTTGGATCACCGAAACCTCGACACAGTACACAACGCAAACACCACCGTGCCGACACCAGTCGCACAAACGAAAAACGTGCTACTCGCAGCGTCGTGCGCGAAAGAAACAAATCAGCTGCTGGATTGTCTTGACATGGCTTACTAAGCTGAAACCGGAACTACTGTACGACCACTCTATCGAACCAGGCAGAAACGATGATGATGAGCGGGGATTTCCAGTAGCGCCACTTCGTGGGGCAGCAAGGAGGCTCCGTTCAAAACAAAAATGGCGTTCAGCAAGTCGCACTATGCGCCGCGGTCAGAGTTGGTGCATGATGCCCTCGAACGAGTTGGCTCAAGAAGTGTCCGAAAAATCAGACGAGGGGTTGCAGGGCGTCCGAACTTTCGGCAGTTGTTATACATTATGGTCTATGGGGAGAATGGCGGTGCCGCGAAGCTGACCGAATAATCGGGCATGTCCGAATTTTTGGAGTCCGGAAAATCGGTCGGCGACTGTAATGCGAAAGCAGAATGGTGCTAAATAGACCAGGAAAAGAAAGCTCACTTTGTTTATTGGATAGTGCATTATTTATGCCAGCACAGCACGTATAAAACACAAAGGTGTCAGAACAATGAATTGCAATCAGCATGTTAAAACAAACAATACTAGACAAGCCTCGAAAGCTTCTGCAGCTTCTGTTGCAGTACTGCCTTTCTGATTTCCACATAATAATGAAGCACTTGCGACATAACATCAACCTTGTGCTGACAATAGGGAAAAGATAAACTAATCTTCCACTATGTTGTCTATTGTTACGTCATATGCGTGCCTTTCACCAGCATGTTTGTGAAATATTTTTTCTACTTCCTTTAAAAGCATGAACAGAGAAGTGTCTGAGTGCACTAATCCTTATTGCCGCGTCTTGCACGCTACTAATGCTGCTTCCGGCCTTGATGTTGCATTATTTTTAGCCGTCAAGCCAGTGCGGCAACGTTGGCAGCTGGTGTGCTTCCGTATCTTTCGGCACAAGAATCATACTAGATAATTATGCAGTCAGTCACATCATCTGATGAGGATATATCTGAAAATATATTTTCACACTCAGCTGCTTCTTCCACTAAGCCATTTAGCTTCTGCTTCAGTTCCTCTAGACGTGACACCATGGGAACAGATTCCTGTTTGTTAGGTCAGAGAGAGTTAAAAGACGCAGCTCTTCAGTAGTTTGCACCTGGCAACTGCCAAACTTTGGCAGCTTCACATGACTATATACTGAAAGCATATTTAACTGTAAGAATGTAAGCAAGGGCTTACATTCTTACATCCTGTTTGCTTGGCGTATGGCACGAAAATTTTTTTCAAAAACACCTTGATTGAATTTGGCAGTTAGCACATATATAAAACCACACTTATCTAACACATACTTTGAAAGTTGGATTGTTGAACGTATGGTTACTCGCAGGCCTTTAGCAGTTGATAGAGACAGGAAGTTATGGGATAACTTGTGGGATAACTTTACCACGTTATAAATCGTTTTCCTAGTTTAGCCATTGCAAAGTTGATTCTAGGACGACAATCTTTGCAGCCTTCCTTGGGATGCTTTTGGTTCAAGGCACCAAGGAGGTTATTCAGCCTTACCGTAAAGTCAACTGCCCCTTTCATACTGTATAAGCCCAGTATTAGTTCTAGTAGGAACACAAATACAGTCGCCGACCGATTTTCCGGACTCCAAAAATTCGGACATGCCCGATTATTCGGTCAGCTTCGCGTCACCACCGTTCTCCCCATAGACCATAATGTATAACAACTGCCGAAAGTTCGGACACCTTGCAGCCTCTTGTCTGATTTTTCGGACACTCCTTGAGTCAACTCGATCGAGGGCATCATGCACCGACTCTGACCGGCGCATAGTTCGACTTGCTGAACGCCATTTTTGTTTTGAACGGAGCCTCCTTGCTGCCCCACGAAGCGGCGCTACTGGAAATCCCCGCTCATCATCATCGTTTCTGCTTGGTTCGACAGAATGGCCGTACAGCAGTTCCGGTTTCAGCTTAGTAAGCCATGTCAAGACAATCCAGCAGCTGATTTGTTTCTTTCGCGCACGACGATGCGAGCAGGCCGCGTTTTTCGTTTGTGCGACTGGTGTCGGCACGATAGTGTTTGCTTTGTGTGCTGTGTCGAGGTTTCGGTGTTCCAACGCGGCGTACGGAAACATCGCGTCAAGTGTCTAATGGCGCTGACAGTGCGGGTGCCGGGGGGCCTAAGATTTGTTGCCTTCCGATGTGCTCCCTACTGACGCGGAAAAAGTTCTGCCGAGACCTGTGCAGTGGTTGCATTGCGATTCCGGACACCGTCTCATTTGAGAGTTTCACAGGTGCTGACACTGCTGTACTGACATGCGCAGAACTCGACGACGGCGAGATCATTCGTCAGGTTTCTGCTGCACCCATTCTCTATGCTGCACCGCCGGACGATGACTCCGAGTCGGAAGATGACGCACCATGTGCTACGCTGCTGTCGCATGCGGAATGTGCACAAGCAGTGACTGTGCTTTCAGCCGCCTATAGTGACCGTTCGACCCTCTCCGAGATTCAGGTTTATCTGATTGCGCGTAAACGGAACAGCGTGCAACGGCGCACTCACGATTTCTTCAAGCCTACTGCAGAGCCCGAATAAGTGCGTGGAAATAAAGGATTTCATTTTTTTTTCTTAATCTGCTTTTTCGGACACCTGTTTATTCGGACATTTCCGCAGTCCCCGTGAGGTCCAAATAAACGGTCGGCGACTGTACCATGGAAAGTGGATGGGGAAATGGCACCACGGTAGCTCAATTGGTAAAGCATCGCACGCGTAACGCGACATGTGGGATCATTCCCCACCTGTGGCAAGTTGTTTTTTCATCCACTTTCAATTCCATTAATTTATAATTTGTTTTAATTAGTGAGTACAAGTAATTTCCCGTGTTGTCATTAGTGTTTTTGTTTGTTGGCTTATTATATTAATAAACATTGGGCCCCCTCAGTTAGCCACCTTTCTTCTCGTTCTCCCCACTTAAACCACATAAAACACCTTCACCATATTTATTTACAAAAACGGCAAACTGCCAGAAGCGTTTGCGTGCACCAAAAAAACATGGCCACCATCTTGTTCATAGATTGCTTGTTTCATTTCAAATGGCACGGCCACACCGTCTATATATGAAGAAATGCTGAGGTGGACTTGGGATGCTTCACATGGCGGCCACAGTGTGAGCTGGCACGCCTTCGGCAGTGATTGAGAACTGGGGCCTTATTGACTCTAAAAGTGGTCATCCCAGAATGTGTGTCCCATGTTTCAAGAACGCAGGTTTCAGTACCGCCGAACGGTCATTTACGAATGACGTGTACAGGAAGAATGCTGTTGCTTGTACTGTATGCATCTACGGGTGACAGTTCCTACAGTGAATGCTGTTTCCCGTAGATGCTGATGTGCCTGGTTCAGAGTTGAATCTCGTGATAGTGATTGCATCTCCGCTAATGACTGTTTAAGCAAATCACCACATGCTCGTGCCAGCATACTTCCTGACGAGCCCTATTGACAAGGGTTATGAAAGCCTACTAGCTCCATGGCCATGCTGCAGCACGACTTTAGATACTTGCAAAACATTTTCTCGTGTGCACCAAGAACATCAAACAAGGAGACCAGAGCTGCGTAAGAAAGTGCTATATTTATTTCTTCCAATAAAATCTGTACAAGAAAACAATATATTAGCGTGCCTATATTTTCGAAGCTTTAACTATGTGGAACGAATTTGTGATGACGCACATACTAAACACAGCCATTACAAAAAGGTACGGTCCAGATATCTGGCAAGTGGAGGTCCCACAATGGCACATAGGTTCCAGCCAATTACAGTGGATACATCTGCCCTCATGCAAACAGAGGCAGACTTACAACTTCTCAATGAGTATGGCAGAAGCACCACCGCCACCATTGCAGATCCCAGCCAAGCCATACTGTCCCGGCTTCAAGTGCAGCGCCATGCGCCCAGTTATCCGAGCACCAGACATCCTGAAACAGAGGCCACATAACAGCAAGTCAGAAGAGACTTCATATAACGAGGTTTGACTGTCCAAATCTTCTCACTTCAACAGTCTTTGCATTGTTGGCAACTGCCACGTAAGTTCTCTAGGCTCTGTGCATGTGCTGGAAGCTTTGCATTTACGTTGTGACCGATGACCAATGAGCTATCGAGCTGGCCATGCAGATGGACTTCAAAGTTTAGTAGGTACTGGCCTAGCACATTCACGCAGAGATAAAGATTCTCTTCGAAGACAAACAGATTGGCATTTGCTAAACACTGGAGAACTAAACACTTTTTAGCAGTATGTTACTTGTGCCACGAGCACA
This sequence comes from Dermacentor andersoni, assembly GCF_023375885.2. Classification (NCBI taxonomy): domain Eukaryota; kingdom Metazoa; phylum Arthropoda; class Arachnida; order Ixodida; family Ixodidae; genus Dermacentor; species Dermacentor andersoni. Next base: position 96,245,830 of record NC_092819.1, on the reverse strand, counting down.
AGTGACACCCACTATACACAGCAGCTTAGCCACAATACATTTCTGTATGACCAAGATCAATTTTCCGGACAAGCCCAATCATTCGGACACATTTGGGACACTGCCATGTACTTACAGAAAGGCAATGTCTGAAATTTCAGTGGTTCAAATCCTTTCCCATCCATTTTTTTTTTTACTTTCTGCTGTCATTGAAGCTATGAAATGGCATTAAATGAAGCAACCACTGCCAGCAGTTTGATTACCACACCAACTGGAACCAACATTCTTGCATGCTGTATGTACTCTATGAGAAACAAAATTGAGTAAATGCAATATTTGCTGCAAAAATGTGAAGCTTTCTCCCCATGACACACTGCACATATGCCCCTGCTATGAAAGCAACTAGGCTGCAGCTGGCTGAAAGTACACACCGCCATGAGCTGGAGGCTATATCGGCTACGAAAGCCACCATGTGTCTACAGTCGACAACCGATAATTCAGATTCAACGGGGAACGTAAACAAGTCCGAACTATCGAATGTAAAAAAGAAACGAAAAAAAAAAAAAAAGCGAATGTATCCCAAAAAACTATTTTATATACGTTTCAAGGCCTCTATGAAAGGAAGAAGTGGTTGATTGATTGCTGCGTGCACTTCAGCTTACGTGCAATTAAGTCCACCTGTATTTCTGCCAGTTTTGTGTTGTCTCTGCACGTCGATGCAAGTACTCCAAAAACTAGTCAGATCCACATGTGCAGGCTCCAGAGCACACGGCACAGCATCATCATTTGGGTTAGAGTCACAGTTTGACGGTGGGAGAACTTGCTCAATTGTTTCATCGTCATACAACACCGCACTGTCGATGTCTGCAAAGTCTTCAAATGTAACAGTGGCAGCAATCTGCACACTGTAGCCTAGCAGGTCATCAATGATACCTTCATTTGAGCTCGTTATGGTAGGCTCTTGAGTTGCGGAGCCTGGCTCATTCGGACTGCGACTCAAGATTCATTCAGAATCTGACTGCGAGAGCACCGATGGTGCCATTTGATGCAGACTGTCAACAACTTCACGAAAAAGACTTCTTGGAGCCAGCAGAGCGCTGTCTGGAATGCATACTAAACAAACAAGCAAAGAATGGTGCAAAGCTGCCCGGAAGGCAAATTCAACAAACAGGAGCGGACCACGCACGGTGGGGCCTGAATGGATGTGATGATCGCGATATTGTTGCGACCTCACAACTCAGGCAAAGCCTTCAAGATCAGCATTTGCAGTTAAATCTATGAGGCACAGTGCTGCAACCAAGGCAAGGCCTCAAGGATCACCATCTAGCGTGTAATCTCTGAGGCCATACTTGATAACTTGTAGAGGTTGCCAGAGGAAATAATGGCAGCAGTCAGTGTATGCTACCAGCCAGGTATGGAGTCTGGATAATTGAATATAGAGCTGGCGGCAGTCTGAAATATCGGTCGTCTTGTCTTTACAGGTGTATGGGGCCATTGGCGGTGCCGCGAAGCTGTCTAAATTACCAAGCATGTCCGGATATCGGTGTCTGATTTATCGATCGATTACTAGTTCATAGCCCACTACAGTGAGTGCAGGTGTGCTCAACATAGCAACACATGCTGCATGTACAGTATGGGACAACTACAGAAGGCAAAAACAAAAGCAGCACACTCACCCAATAGGGTGTCCCAGGCTAACTGCTCCACCGTGAATGTTCACCTTTGATTGGTCCAGCTTGAGGTGCTTTATGTTGCACAGCACGACAGAACTGAAGGCTTCGTTGATTTCGAACATGGAGACATTTTCAGCCTTCAAACCAGCTGCCTTCAAAACCTAGAATGAGGGCGAAACAGAATCGCAAAGCTCAGGACTGCAGTGTTGCAAGTGCACCCACTAGACACTATGTCACACTCAAAGAACACACGTGAAGAACATTGGACAAATACTAGGGGTGTGCGAATATGCTAATGTTCAAATTGAATAGTGAAAGTTTGAATAATACCATTCACGGATGGAATATCTAATATTTGATATCTCAAATACCGGTACCCTCGGTGAATGACCCAGCTGTAGTTGGTGTATCTTTATCGGTACAAAGCTCAACCAGGCCGACCAGACAGATCGAAACAATTAAGGGAGGAGGCTACCCTGGAGACCGAACTTTTTTGTTTTTTAAGATATCCGGTTGAAACTTTCAGAGTACGTTCACACCACCGAACTATGAGGAACTGCAAAGTTTCAGGAAGATGTGTTTATTAGTTCCAGAGTTATTGAGGTCTAACTAGGTGGCTCATGTACATGCCTGAGGAAGAGCCTGGTGAAATGCCAGGACATCGTAGGAAGCTGAAATTCACTGTGATGATCCCTTGCTAGATATCCCAGGGGCTACAAAGCCCTTTTCTTTAATTTCCCCTCCAAGAAATTTTAACAACTTTGAATTTTGATGTAGCCAGTAATGACCACATTCATCAAGAATTAACTATAAATTACCTGCACCAGCTCTAAAAAAAAAAAAAAAAAAAAAAAAAAAAAAAAAAAAAGAGAAGCCTGTTACCCCTGGAAAAGTCATTCAGGAAGAGAATAAAAAAGAGGGCACACAAATCTGAAGAGCGGCTCCCCAGCACCACTACTAGCGAAAAAATCCATTCTGAGAAAACAGGCCTTAAAGTTGAAAACATTTTTTTTTATTAGAAAGCTCCTGCGGAGCTTCTAATTAGCTCTTGCGGCCCCAGGCGCACTCAATGTGTCGGAGTTTCGACTGGCGACAGCCGATAGCACAGTTCCGCTGCTGAAAGCGTCTATGCAGTCAGCACTTGCTGCGGAAGACCGGAAGTTCGATGCTCGTACAAATTGCATAATGCGCTTCCGTGCACCGAACATCTCCACTGCCTTCGGCTTCATTGCCAGCATCGCGTGCAGCAAAGAACTAGCAGAAAAAAAAAAAAAAAAGGAATGAAACTAAACGATAACGCAAGGCGATGAGCAGCAGCTCGCAAGCAGGCGTCTATTGAGGTGGACGGAGCAATGGGCAACAACAACATGAGCCCGGCGGGTGCAGTATCAAAGGAGCCGCCGCCAATGGCAGGTGCGCTTTAGCCCGCGGGATTTGAATGCGCTGCTCCGGCCAATCAGTGGTCGGCATCACATAGCGGGAAAACGCCAATAGCGCCTCAACCGCGGCGATGATGGCATTTTGCAAGGCGGCAAAACAGAGAAAGAATTCACGGTCAAAACGACCCCAAGATGGCGCAGGCAGGCCGCATTGGCCAGGAATAGCGTGCGCACAAAGTTTGACTTCATTTCGGCATTTGCGCGTGTTTTGTGGGCCGCGGTGGCCTCAAAAGTAGCGTTTTTTTTGTACATTGCGATTGAATTAGGTGCACATAATTACAGAACAGGTAGTTGCGGTGGCCTCAAAAGTATCGTTGTTTTGTACATTGCGATTGAATTAGGAGCTGATAATTACAGAACAGGAACCAATAATATTGTTTTTCAAAACTCTTTTTCGCGATTTTTCGGTTTTCGAGGGCCACGTCCCCCCTCCTTAAGGGGGGACGTGGTGCGAATGATTAACTTTAGCTGTACCCTACGTGTCTACAACATTTGTCCTAACCGTTGCAGGGGCCCTTTAAGTAATGTGAATGAATGAATGCATGGTTTTTATTAGCGCAAGGGCGAGGTATGACCAAAGAGTGCCATGCCAGTTTTAGTGACTTCGCAGTGTAGTGATGGATTCTATGAAGTTGAAGTGACGTGGCTGTAAAGGGGCCTAAAAAATAGTCGCTCCAAAGTGACTAAAATCTGCATAATAAGATTATGGCGATGACATATGACGTGTACTATAAACATTAGGATGCAGTTCAAAAAATTATACGAGCAATCAGGTTGATGAAGGCATCGAGGTGTACCGTATTTACTCGCATAATGATCGCACCCCTGAATTTTGTCGTCAAAATTCGATTTTTTTAATTTCCCGTGTAATGATCGCACCCCGAACTGGCCGCGGTGATATGTCACATGCCAAGTCTAGCTAATAATGATCGCGCTTACCATCTGTCGAATGCTACGTGAACGACTCTTCAAGACAAGCCAAGCGATCTGCACGCACCAAACATTCTTAAGTAGATGCCTCATTTCATTAATTTCATCACTTTCATGACAAAAAGAGGTACAACCAAACTTGCCTTTATTATGAGTAGGCTTTATAATGGTTGTGGTCAACAAAAACAAAAAAGGCGCCTTTCGATGCTTTTCACCTGCACTCGTGAGCACGCAACAAATCGCGTGCGGCAATGATAGTAGCCAGGTTTACACTGATACGTTAAAAGTGTACCCTATTCATACGCCGACGCTTGTAACACAACTAAGATATTCGCCCACCCTTAGCGGAAACGTGCCGTGTTAGGATAGTAGTGAAGACAGATGCCGCAGTTTCCGCACCACGCCGACCATGCGTTTGTCCCCTCAAAGTGGACATGGCTACGTTATTGCCGCAAACTTGCTGATATTAATGATATTATTCATCACTGATACGGAAGACTGTTTCAATGCACGTAATGTACTCACGAGAAGAAAAAAAGAAATCGCATTCGGCTTGCTCCGCCGGCCGCCATTTTTGTTTTGGTGTCCCGCAGCAAACGCGGGACGGAAATTTTTTGTTTTTTTTTTTCGCGGGAAATTTAACCCGCGTAATGATCGCACCCCTGAATTTGCGTCAATTTTTCCGACTAAAAAGTGCGATCATTATGCGAGTAAATACGGTATATATCCTTCGTATTATGTTTTACTTTGCCGGACAGCCTCGTCTCTTTCTCATTTAATGCAAATTTTCTGCTATTCGATTCGATATTAGTTTCTTTTTTCTTGGTTCGATTCAAAACCTACTCTGTATTTGCACACCCATAACGAATAGTGCTTCAGAAATTCAACGCACACCAACATAGCACATAAAACATCCTAAAAATTCACATGACACAACTTTGTCAGAGAGAACGCTTATATAACTTTTTTAAAAACCAAACCAATTACAAGCGCACAAGAAAAATGCAAAAACTACCATGCTTAGAACCCATCAGCACGTAACATTTCATACCTTTGGCATTGCATACGCAGGTGCAATGGAAAAGTGCACTGGCTCCACAGCTGCGTCACCAAAGGCTATGAGGAAACAGAGAAAAGAAATGCGAAGATGTTCACAAGGAGGGTACAGAAACCACAAAACGTGATTGAAGCATGTCAAATACTGTGCCAGCTCCTTAGAACCCTCCCAGAGAAGACAGTCTAGGGAAGGTGTTTCTTTCTGGCATTCTGCTTCTGTAGCAACAGCCACGATAAACCACAGGCAGAATCTGACTGTGGCAGGGTATGTGACCATGTTGCAAAGGAGCAACAAACAATGATTGGTATTTTTTTTTTTCACAGAGCCGTAATTAGAGTGAGAGATGGTGTAAAAGGATCGTGCACTACAGGAATCTCCATATGCGAGCATTTTGCATCCTACTCTTATCAGTGATGAAGAGCACGCTTAATTAATCTGCAGAAAACTGATCTGCACATGTACAACCCATGCGCAAATTAAACGAAAATTTCGCCTTGAGGTGTGGCTTCAAGGCAGTGCAAGTGGCACCGACGTGAAGCCACACCAGAAGGCAAGCTCTTTATCATCTCGAGTTTCATTACCTCCTAGGGGTTCATGCTGAAGCTCCCTCTCCCCTTTTTCATGGTCACTTATTCTTTTTGGATTACCCCTTTGCGTTTTGGCTGTGTGAGCAGCTGGCTAATAGTGCACATGGCACTGGCAAACCAAAACTCGAATCACGAGAGCTGCACTCGATGGCAGTCCTTCCTTTAAAGTGAAGCAGATTATCAGTATCATCGAAGATGTGGGGGACACAGCTGCTAGCCAAAGATATGGCGTGGAAGAGTTAATGCTGTTTTGTGCAGTTATTTCTGACAGTTATATGTGACAATTCTTTTTCTTTACGAGATGTTGTAATTGAGGGCGAGTTGTACGAGGACGTAGATTACACAGGAAATTATAGTATTTACTGTTTCTGCCATGCCTTGTATTGGCACAGAATATTGTCGACTGGCCATGAAACGCCACAAGATACCTTTTGCTGCCCCTTTTAGGCACCCCGCTTACGTTTCTTTTGCACAGACCTGATTGCAATCTTTTTGTGCTAATATCAGCATGCATAACAAATACAGTAGATCCCCACTGAAACGTTTTTCAGGGAACTGCACAAAAAAAGAGCGAGCAGTTGGGAACACGTAACCGTGAGGAAGGCAGCATATCATCACAGCAACGACATAAACTGCTCTGAATGGCTGTCAGTACAGTTATTAGATGTCTTGACGCTCGCACTGCGATTGGGGACGGCACATGCTCACATGTACAGTCGAGCTGAATCATAACAATCCCAGATATAACAATTTATTGTTTGCCACATCTTACAGCAGTTATGACTTTCCGACACTGCCTATTGAAACTGCGCCCAAATATAATAAGCATTTTCAACAGCGGCATAACTGTTACAACAAACGCTTAAAAACCAGTCGCAGTAAAAGGAGTGCCCACGCAAAGTTCCTGAGGCATGGCAGCGCGCACGCTGCAGCATGCCCCTCGCTCCAATCCAACAGCGACAAAAATAAGACTGCCGTGATGAGTGCCGTGCATGGCTTTCAAAATCCGAAGCAGAATGCTAAGGTAACCAAAGGAGAGTCCACATAACTACTGATACAGCAACTATTTTTCCCGGTATCATTGAGTTTGTTATAAATTGGTTGGACTGTAGGCTCAACTGCACTAAATAAAAAATTGTATTGTGGGTTTTAATGCTACAAAACTGCGTGGCAGCTTATAAGGAGCACCATAGTGGAGGGCTCTGGAGAAATTTTCACCGCCTGGAATTCTTTTATGCGCCATCCAAGCACATGAGCTTTTTTTTCGTATTTCACCTTCACTAGTGTGCCGCAGAGACTGTACCTTGGACCTTGACCTCATCAGCACATCCCTATAGCCACTGCAGAGGGTATAAGTACTAAAGAGGTTTCATTGCTATAACAGTGCTCCCGATTATCTATAGCTATGGCCACAAAAACAAGTGTAATGGACATGCTGTACTGCAACTTACCAACAATGCGTGCAATGGGCTTCACTCCAAGCCGGTCAGCTGCCTGACGGGTCATCAAGACACAGGCCGCAGCCCCATCATTCAGAGTGCTTGCATTTGCGGCAGTGATGGTGCCTAGAAAAATAAGACGGTAATAATCATGAGCATAAGTAGAAGCTCCAAACAATTGACTAAAGCTTTCTTGGCCCAATTCAAAATGTATGCAAAATCACTTCATTCGAATTGAAGGATAATTCAAACTGCTCTACTGGTCCCAGGAAAGTCCAATGCAATTGGACGGAGAAAAATTAGCAAATTCAAACTCCAAAAACCACGCAATGGTTATTTCAAACACTATTTCTCACTCCAGTGGACTGCTTTTCGGACAAGCTCAAGCCAAAAGCAAAGGTTCAATGCACCATAGCTATGGTAAAAAATGAAGCAGGAAGCCAATACGGATCCGGAGCAAGCTGAGTAGTTTACAACCCCCTTTCTCATCTAGCTCAAGGGGGGAGGTGAGGATCAGAGCCAACGTTTCTGTTCTTTGACCTAGAGCAACGAAATTTGGCAGCCACACTCGAAAGTGTCTTAAATAAAGAAATATGCAGTTTCGTTACGCCATCTTGACTAGGTTTCAAGTTACGAAATGTTACATGTGTTCCGCTTGTAGAAAACCTGGCACTGTAACGAAACATAGTTTCGTACACCTGTAGTTTCAATCTTTGCTCAAAAGAGCACTGCAGGGTACAACAGTCCCAAAAATTTTTTTAACTGCTTTGTTTTTTTTACACAAAACATGTTCACCTTCACTAATTGTACCAGAACTTATTCACAAATTAACATGCAGAAAAAAAAAAAGCTAAGCCCTCAGCAAGATATTGAACACTCATACTCTCAAGCACACTTCAGGGAATACATAAAAACAATCAGGATCAAAATTGATCCAGGCATTCCCATGCTACCCTTTCAGACAATGCAGAATGCCCAAGACACACTTTTGAGAAAACGTCTCAACTTTTTTGAGGCAGTTCACATCTTTTAAAATGCACCAGGATTGTAGTTTTTGCTGTCTTGGCTTGCAGGTGGTTTTTTGGGTCTCTGTCCTTTCATTTCGTGCACACGAGACGATTTTCTGGCTTGCTGATGCTCGACGCTCCATGTGCTTAGTTGCGCCGTTCGAGGTGCCCACGCGCGAAGTACCTAGCCATGCAGTCGGAGGTGCCGATGCGTGAAATGCCTAGTTGCAGGCTTGAGGAGTCGACAATTGATGTGCTTAGTCGCACAGTTTGAGGTGCTGACGCGCAAAATGCCTAGACAGAGGCTCGAAGACTACGCTCGATGTACGTAGCCGCAGTCTGAGACTCCTATGCGCGAAATGCTTAGCCGCGGGTCCGGGGATTATGTGTGCGATGTGCTTAGTCATGAATTGCAAAAGATACGAGTGCTGAAAGGCTTAGCCGCGTATCCGAGCATTGCACGTGTGAATCTTGGTCGCAATGTCCGCGTCGCCGATGCTCGGCATGCTTAGCCGCGGGTCTGAGACGTCCACAAACGTTTTGACACGTCGAGCACCCGTTTTGACACGTCGAGATTACGGCGAGTGGAGACTTCCAGACTCTCGAGGTGCAAGGAGCCGAGCAGATGATGCGAGCCCCGAACTAATGGCAATCAGTCACGTGGCGGGCACGGCCAATCGCAGACTCTGGCACGACCTTCGATCATTTGCTCTTTGTGTGCTTGTTTCTGTATGCAGGAGGTCGCTGAAGCGGCAAATTTGAAGACAGAAATGTGCTTTGCAATGAGACTAAGATGGCGACGCTTGGTTGTGCTGTTCCGGAGATGTTGTGGCTTGAAAAGTGGTATTCTTTCTTGAATTTTGCGAAATTTTTTGCCACCTTGGCCGATAAAGTTTTTAGAGCACTTCTACGATGATATTTCGGAATCTGATAGAAAATGTTATAGAAACTAAAAATGATTTCTTGGCCATTTTTTGCGGTGCGAAAGCCGCGCCCCCTTTTAAACGAAGCAAGAAGGAGCCCCCGGCACATGTTTAATTCCGTTACCATGCACAAACCTACACATTAGGCACTCTAAAGCTTCCTTGCAGTGATTCTGATAAACAAAACACTGGGCAACATTTTCTCAGCGTTTCATTTTCGGGCAGTTGCTGTCACTCATTCCTTCGCCATTTTGCAAATAATGAAGGTGGAATCATGGTTTTTGTATGTATGTGGCCGAACCATTCAGAAGTGCTATAAAACTGTCCATTTTTGTCTGCATGTCTTAAATATGTACAGTCGAACCTCGATATATCGAACAGCGCGGTGAGCGCAAAATAGTTCGATATAGCCAGAATTCGATATATAAAATCACATAGAAAACGCGTCAAAAACTAGCACAAATCAATCAATGAACCAATCGTGGCGCAATAGATACTCACATGAAGCTTCAAACAAAGTATTTATTTAATTCGCTGAAAGTACTGAAGCAGCGTAGCCTGCTTCATATTGGCAACCGCGTGTTTGATCACGGCGTCCTCAACATAGTCCTAACGGTCCACAAGAGATAGTCCAGTCCCTTCTATTGCGCCGCAGTAGCGGCGTACAACGGCCAAAGCAGCTACAGCCTGAGTTGCAGTAGGGAGTGCTGCAACATCAGCGCTTCCTGGATCAGCCTCGGCAGCGTCTTCGTTTGGCCGCTCAGCAGTCACTTCTGCAGCGATCTCCCCGTCTGTTAACTCCGCCACTGTTCCGGTGCTGTCGTCACTGCCAACGAAGTCCTCAATGCACATGCTGTGTGGCTCAGCACCGACAAAGCGCTCGAACTGGCTCCAGGTTTCATCAAGCTGGCATTTTTCCTCTGTGCCATCCAACGTCAAATCTTCGGTTGCTTCCTCGGAAGCTTCTTCAATCCGGGTCACGAAACCCGCATGCCGAAAGCAGTGAACTTCTCGGCGCCGAGAATGAACGCAAAGTTCTTGGCCTTCTGCTGTAGCATTGGTCTCGATATAGGAATATTCCGGCCCCTTACGTCGATAAGCCATTTGTACAGCGCCTTCTCGATGTCTTCAAAGGCAGCTTTGCGTACACGCCGCGCGCCTGAGTGCTGGTTCTGTTCCGCCTTGGCCTTTATGTCACTCTTATTTTTCAGCAGAGTGCTCAAAGTACTCCTAGGGATGTTGAAAGCTTCGGCGACGTTCACTTTCTTTTCTCCATTTTCAACGCGCTGTATCACTTCCAATTTCGCAGCAAATGCCAGGGTCGTACGCTTCTTCGCGTTTGCAGCCATCACACCAACCACGACAGGCCTACGCCACACACACAACGACTGGCGTAGCACAAACGGCAGCACCGAGACGCACGTGTTGTCGATGTTGTCAAACTAGCCAACCTGGCCAAGCCACGGCCATGCCAAGCCGCCGCGTGTGTACGCCGCTACGTTCAAATGGCGCCCTCGGCGCAACAGATGTGGGCAGCTGTCGTACGCAGCAGTCTGAAACGCCCATTGCGCCGCCGCTATCTTCGAGAGTGTTGCGGGAAAGCTCGCCTCCTGTCAACAGAGCGCACTTGGTCTGGGGCGGCGGAGTTCGATATATCCATTTTACATCCGGCCCCGTTCGAAATAAAAAATTAGAAATGCATGAGAATTTCCACGTGATATAGAAAGTGTTCGATATACGCAATAATTCGATATATCGAGGTTTGACTGTATATAATTCAACTCTTATGAAAGTCGTTTGTAAGGCAAAAGAATACTAAAGTTTGACCATTTTCTTTCTAATGCTTACAGTGCAGAAAATGTTTCGTGAACATTATCACAACAAAATCCAGGGCAATTTCTGGGGTTTTAATTTGTTGAGGGACGACATTTAGATAATGCGAATTGTAAATAAAAACTATAGCCGATAGCTCAGAACTTATATCACCATAATAAATTATTTTTCATCGCCACATCTCTTACAAGATTCTACTAATAAGCAAAAAGGAAAGCAGTAAATGAAGATACTCATCGCAGGTCAAGTCCTACCAAATCCAGTTTTGCACCTTCTAAGTTGAATGCGAAATAAGCTTCAGGTTTGACGTGCCAATGAAGGTAACACTTGTTATCATTCCTTTGTGGATAAAGAAAGGCCCATAGACTCTCTGACATGGCACATGATGCGAGCAAAGGCATTCGGACTTTCTTGTATGCTCCATGAATGACCAAAGATTAGCCGTCCACCACACTGACAAATCTGCCGAGACACTCTGCAAAATAAATAAAAGCCAACTGCAATTACTAGACTTTATCTGCACATTACGACAAGCAAATTGGGCAAATCATCTGTGCTAGACAATGCCCCAGCAAAAAATCCTGGATCAGATTTTCCAACATTTTAGGATTTCAAATATTTGACAAAGCCAGAAAACGGTAAATTTTGTTGAATAATGTCACAGCTTCAATGCTTTAAACCTTCACCATTTACTACAATACACTGACGATGTTCTGCTGAAAAAAGATACTCGGTAGCTTGAGCTAGAATAAAACACTGCCAAGTGGAAACTTTACATTCGTTCATAATATATTCAAACGGCGGAAATTTCAGTTGCCATTGTATGCTGGTTTTATGGAGTAGGCCAAGTTCTCCCAGTAAACACTAATAATCAAGGCAGTACAAAAAATTTGTTTCTGAAGTTTGGTCAGCGAATTTGTACTCTTCTAAATTTTGCCTAGACATGGGAAATAAAAAATCGTAAGGTTGCTAGTGTCAGTACAACAATCTTCAACCCTCATTTAAACATTGAACATGAGCCCCAAATTCGTTCCCAATTGTCATGGCCATCAATTCCAAATACAGTCGACGACCAATAATTCAGACATGCTGCATTACTCCTATAGTTCTGCGGGACTTCCACTGGCTCCACAGACAATGCATAAGAACCACCGAAATGCCAGACACCTAACAGCACAGCATGTGACAATTCAAGACTCTGACGGCCCGACAGTGTGATAATTTGGCCGAGCTGAGCACAAATAGTGATACTTTGCTTTTGATATGTCACCAGTATGGTCGTCAGCACCTCCTTGAGACGAAAACTAGCAATGCTTGGCTGATCTACTTGTAGTACTGTAGAACCTCGATGCCATCCCGTTTTGTACAATTTCCTGCCACCAATGCTCCTAACAGAGAATGAAAACTGACCAAATACAGTTATACTTTTTTACCAATAAAAAAAAAAAAGCCATATTTTCGTAATAAACTTTCAGTATATTGCCAAAGTGCGATCGTGTGATACGTTTCCCGGCCACTCATAAACTGAGGCCGGCGCGCTCAGAGTTTTTCACTTCGGTGTCAGGAAATCTCCTCCAAAGTAGCCATAGCCTGCATTTACCACTATCACCTCCAACCCTTGCAATAACCATCTTCACCTGTCTGTTTCACAGGCAAAGTGCCCATTTTATTAAAAGTACAGTGAAACCTCGTTTAACCGTAGCTGGCCGGAGCTCGGAAAAAGTATGTACTAAACTGCAGGACTGCTTAACCGAAATAGCACGAGATCGCCCACTTACCTGTCAAAAACAGAACTCTCAGAGGGTGCGATGAAAGGGGCAAAATACATGCAGTATTTATTCACTTTGCGCGAACGCGACATGTTATTTTCGTTTCATGCCGCGGTGGCCTAGCAGCGACGACAGTGGCTTCAAACTTACTGAAGCTGCGAGCCAGCTTTTCAGCCAGCCCCCTCTTCTCTGCAAACACTCACATGGCAGATTCCTCGTTGGCATTGCATGTTCTCCGCGCACACGAGCAGCAGCGCTGCAGAAGTCGCAGGGTGTCTTTTTCATTGCGGGGTGCTGTTCTTGTCGCGACAATTGCATTCATGAGGCCGACATAACGCGCAGCTTTTGCCACTGTCAGGCCTGAATCGCCCGTGCTGTCGCTTTCAGTGTCGTCCTCATCACTGTTGCTAGTTGACACTTCGGCAATTACAGAGGCAACGATGGCGAAAAGTCAAACCTCGTAGCCTACATCTCTTCGTGGTTGCAGCAGCGCCGCCAAGCAAGTTCTTCGCATTCCAAATGCCACACACCGTAGTCAAACAGTAGATGCCTGTCGCGTGCCAGCGTCAACTTCGTGTCACGTTCGATAGCATGAACAATGTCCAATTTTTCTTCTATCTTCACCCAGCATCTTTTTCTATCCAAGCTTTGGCATAATGCGAGTCCTTCTTTGCACGATGCCACAATGCTCCCTGGCACAGCGCCAAAATGATGTTGATGTGGCTTCACGTGAAAATGCACAGGGCACTTGGAGGTCGTGGTTCTCCATCGGGGGGTGCCCGATAGAGACGGCGCACCGCAGTGTTTGCGCGACGAAAAGTGGAAACGCTACGTGTTAACCGATATGTACACAATAAGCTGGTACGGTTTATGTGGATACAAAACGCATTGTTTAATAGCCGTTGAGTCGGGGATTAGACTTTACTACTTTTAAAATGAAACTACTGTTTAAGCGGGTACAGTTTAACGAGGTTTTACTGTACTGCACGTTTGTAATAGGCAATAACCAGAACGTGCCACCGTTCCTGGAACATCGTCACTGCCCAGCAGCTCAATTTCGTTTTGGTTTCACATCACCATTTTAAAACAACAATGTGCGTCTCAAGTCAAGTCACTTGGACCCTAAGAGCTCAACCTATGTCGGCATCTCGTGCCACAATACTCGGCGAGTGGACACATCAAAGCTTCCCGCCAAATTTCCCCGCCCAATAAAGCTGCCGTCAAGGATGAATTCGAGGAGCACATATGTAAGCTTGCCGAAGCCGCAATAATGACAACACATGCCTGTGGCCGCTCAGGCACCCACCAGATCAACATGCGTCAGCATATTGTTCTGCAACAATTCACTCAGCACTTTGCACTATGTAGATGTCAACTACAGTTGAGCCTGCCAAATTTTTAAGTGGCTTTGGATCGTACGTTTTCCTGGTTAGCACATTCAAGCGACACCAACTTGACCACCCCACCCCCTAACGTCCATGCTGACAAAGGTGTGTGTGTGGGGGTGGGTAGGGAGTGCAGTAATTAGAAATTTGCTTCTCATGTAGACAAGAGAGAGAAGCAAGCATGTTGCACTATCATGTCAGCTAAGTAGAACTTGTTTGCAGCTACTCAACTGTGCCAAATGATGTGCCATGTTTAGTGTAGCATCGTCTTTATTCCAGAAGACACAAGCAGGGTGCACTTCTGGGGAGTACAAGATGCCATGCCGAACATTTGGCTATCGCACTGCAGTTTTGTTGTGCTGTGTTGCCAGGGATGAAGATCCGGCGGATGCATTGGCTGTACTTTGTAGCGACAGCATGACAATGCTAGGATGCGGGCCACTATCTTGTAGTGACGCTTTCTGCTTGATTTTATGTTACTCTGATCATTCATCGTTCACGGCAAGGTAATCCCGCCAGATAACACAGGCGGAGCATCGCCTTGACCACCAACTGACGAAGCGTAAAAAAAACAGGAAAGGCATAGCTGCAAAATAGAGGCCGCGGACTGCCTAACCACAGTGGCAAGCACTATTTTGCACTGTTATCACCGGACGAGTCAACAAGCAACAGCATTCCCACCAATGTGAAAAGACTGCATGCTTGGCACTGCACCAAGAATGCCGTCGCTCGTATACGTCGGTGCGTCTTGCGCCACTTGTTTGAAATTGAATGTATCCCTGGAAGCAATGATCTGAGAATATGGCACACCTTTATTGGCCTTTTCTGAAAAGACACTAATTTTTTCTGGCTAATCTGGTATTTCAAGCTCCCGATTATTCCAACTTTTTGGCAGTCACCGTCGAGTGCAAATTGTTGGTCAGCAACTAATACCATTCCCACATGGCATTACACTACCACCTTAGCAGTATAGTAACACATGGTCACTAGGAACAGTGACATATATAAATATGCTTGGAATAAAACAGGCAACAGTTTACACACCACCATCCTTGAGGAAGACTGTCGGCACGGTGCCAAATTTTTCAAAGTTGGCCCGCGTGTACTCCTCATCTTCCGCTACGACGACATCTGGTTTGCCACGCTTGCCCTGGATTGTCACTGGCACTATTTCCTTGGCTAGAATGCCTTCCTGTAAACAATAAATGGCACAATGTTACACGGCTTTCTGGCGTGATGACTGCTCCAGCGCAGGGCAACACTGAATGGCTACGTTATGAAGGTGCTGAACAGGTCACGCAACATATATTTGGTTTAAAAATATAAAATTGAAAGACATAGAAAGCAAATCAGACAAACATACAAATGGAAGAGGAAAAAAAGAAAATGAAACACAACACATTAGAAAAAGAAATAAGATAGGTCACTGACCTAGTCTCAAGTTATTAGACGTTTCAGAACCCACACGGGTTACTTCATGCAAACAACAAAGATCACGTACTGGTTCCTAAACAACATTCGATTTTCAACTTTCTTCAGCCAGTACGGAACAATAATTTTCTCAACTTCGTCCTGCTGGCTTCAAACGACTCATCATTTTCAACAAAATATAGCTTAATAAATGCAACAAATTGTGACACATTATGCATGTGTGCAAAGGCTAACTGATGTGCTTATTAAAATATGACTTGGAAATATAGAAGAATAAAGCTCAATAAATAATGTCGCAAGAATGCTTGAAGTCATAAGCATGGAGATTAGACAAATCAGTGTACTAAACGTTGCTCCCGTTTAGTTAACGAATGCAGCAGCATGGTTCCCTGCAATTTTTGTTGAAAGCTATGGTTTGCATCCAGGCATTGAGCCTGCAACTTTGTGCTCTGCTGTAGGACGCAGCAGCCACAGCTATCAATGCCCACACGATTGTGTGGTCCAACGACAGCCCAAGAAGTACAACTTCTTTGTCAAATATGAGTGAGTAAGAAAGCGAACATGCAAATGCAGCCTTAAAAGCTTAGTGGCTTGGTCAACAATTACAGTTAAACCTGGATAACGAAACTGAAAAAAGCTTGTACTTTTTATTTATACGCAGTTTTTGAATGAAGACTAGCAGAGACCATGCAACTTCAAAAAGTGCAATGGATGCCAATCCTAGTTAACCCAACTCGTAAACATTTACTTAGCAGAAAAAAGCTGCGTGATTTTTACTTACTGTTTCAGCACAAGGGTTACAGCACAAGGGTTACATTATGCGGCTCTCCAATGAAGCTAAATCATCCAAGGCTACCTCATAATCTTTTGAGCCGACGCACAACATCCAACGCGTCCATTACCTCCCCCTGACAAACTGTCAATGCAATCTTGAATAGTTACACCAAGTATGGCGTCGCCGGACACACCCCCATTCGCACATAGTGCGTCCCTTGCTACGGTGACATCAGGTAGGTTTGAAGGTACCTCTTCGTCTCCACTGACTCCACCTCAGGTGACCTTAGATATCTTGGCCTTCACAAAGCAATTAGTGACTATCTGTTTTATGTCCTGCCAGGATGCAGCAAGCATCTCGATCACTTGATAGATTGCAGTCTTTGTCTGGCATTCAAAACTGATATCCAGGAGAATCTTGTCTATCAAGTGTGGCAATAGCAGCACTTAAAGCTGTTAATGAGCCCTTTATCTAAGGGCTGAATCAGCAATGTGCAATTTGCAGGAAAATACTAAAGCTCGATATTCGAGAGCTGAAGGGCTTTGACGTGGTATGCAGAGCATTTGCCAAGCAACAGCCATATTTGGCACTCTTGTTGCTTGACGACTTCGTTGAACTGCTTCAACGAGACAGAGAAGATTTCCTGTGTCATCCAGGCTTTCGAATTGGCCCCATATATCAGTGGCATTCGCTTGGTTCCTTTGAAACATCTTGGCCGGGCATTTCTCCCAATAACAAATGGAATTCTCTTTATCGCTAACGTCACTGTTGGCACAAAGCAAAACTGGCTTGTGCGCATGTGACACCATGCTTGTCAATTCAGTTGGTACCGTACTGTACAGATGCGCATTCCAATCGGCATGCGTTAGAATAAGAGTAAATAAGGTATTTCTGATTTGCATGACTGCGGCTTCGACGTATGGTATCAGCATGTATGGCAGGGCATTTTGGTTCGCAGCCTTAGCCCTCGCGGCTCAGTTCCACATTTGAATACCATTAGCTTGGTGCTTTTGCTAGCTTTGATAACGAATATAGGTCGACAGCTAATTATGGGTAACATTTATGGGGAAAAAAAGGTCGACCTATATTCGAATAAATACGGTATGTATATTCAACATTGAACAACCTCTTTATTATGCCTGCAATTCATTCACTATTGCTCTTGGACAGCTTCCTTTCACTTTCTGGACTACAGCATCTAGTCTGAAATGCCGCATTTTTGAACGACCTTACGGCCCTAGCCAATGGGATTCCAATCCAAGGTTCCGCCAATTACCTTGCCACTTGCTCGGTAACTGAGCACACCACAACGCGATCAAGACGCCGGATGGGAAAGGAAAGCAGCACGGTACATTAGTGTAGCTAGTGACACATCGAACCTTTGCCATTGGCTTGGGTTTGTCTGAAAAGCGTTGCATGGGTGTGAGATTTTGTTTAAAATAACCGTCGCATGGTTTTAGGAGTTCGAACTAACTGTAGTTTTTCTCTCCAAATACACATAACTTTGAAAGGAGCAACACAGCAGTCCAAATTATCGGTCAATTCAAATGAAGAGATTTCGAATTATTCATATTTCATTGCAATAAGACAGCGACTGTAGGTACTACAATTCTACAATAATTAAGAATTAAATTATGGGGTTTAACATGCCAAAACCACTTTCTGATTACGAGGCACGCCGTAGTGGAGGTATCTGGAAATTTCAACCACCTGGGATTCTTTAACGTGCACCTAAATCTAAGTGCCCAGGTGTTTTCACATCTTGCCCCCATCGAAATGCGTTCGCCGTGGCCGGGATTCGATCTCGCGACCTCATGCTCAGCAGCCCAACACCATAGCCACTGAGCAACCACGGCGGGCCCAACAAAAATAATTCTGTGAACTTATTTTGCCATGCACTGCCTTTTGAAAAAAAAAAAAAGAGAAGAAAAAAAGATTTTATCATTAATATTTCTCTTTTCACACTTCTTGTGTCCTTGTTTAAAAAGATCAAGTGGGGAGTGTAATTACTTTCAAGTGCACAATACAGTGAAACCTCGTTAAGGGGAGACACTCCTCAGAAACCTTTTTTTTTTTTAAATATTAATGCTAGACAAATGAAAACTGTACCACTTATATAGCTTGATATCCTCATTCCAAATCTGTTTTTAGTTTAGGATAGCTTGATGCTTTCATGTCCTAAGTGCCATGCATATGTGAAAAACAGTGCATGTTTGTGCAGCTACTGGACCTAGCAGTCGGCATGATATAGCAGTGCAAAATGGCTTTTCTTGTCCCTAACACTCCACTGATTGCTAATAACCAAGATAATGCAATTACCAAGATAATGCAATTCCCTTGACAGGCAACGTTTTGAGAGAATTTCATATCTGACGCTTCGTTTTCAGTGACTGGTACCCAAGGGTATTGAACATTTCCATTCTTAAAAATAAACTGGTTGCACTAAAATCTAGATCAGTGCATTCTACACATCTTAAAGATGATGCACACCAAATTTGGTCTTGATTGGACCACAATAAGTACATCAAATGTCGTGCACAAAAGCCATGTTTGGTCAAAAATATGAAGCTGAGAAAAACACAATTGAAAGTTATAAAAGTTCTTTATTTGTGTTGTAGCGCTGAAATCTATATAAAAATTGCACATAATGCAGGCCAGGGTATCTAGATCCAGTACACTACTTTAGATTTCACCTGCGCCATATGTTGTTCTCTCATAGAGTCTTCGTGAGCACCATGCTGACCCACTTCCTGCGCTGTTACTTTCCGAGCCAACTCCAAGTTCAGCCACTGCTCTTGTAGCAGCGAGGTGCACTTTCTTTGTTATGGCGGTGAACGATTTATGGTGCATCGGTTTTGGTAAACCAAGAACTGCACAAAATCTGACGAGCTGATTGTGTACAGCTCTAAATGCGCGCGCCGCAACCACTGCCTTGATATTCACGGCGAAACTCTCTCTTGGGCTGGCCGAAGGGCGCGCTCCACCGTTAGCGTCGTCTACCGGAGATGCACGCCGCGACGAATACGTTGACGAGATAACGGACGTGGTACACGCTGCATTGTTACAACACAACCCCGAAAACGACACGAGTCGTTTCCGTTTTTTGGCCAACTCACGGGGTTAAAAAGGTCGCGCCGTCCGCACGCCGGACATGCCGCGGCGCTCACGTTCCCGACGCCGATCTCGCTGATAAAGGTGCTTGCCGTCTCCTCGCCGCTCCTATCTTGATTGTCGAAGATTATCTACTTTTTCTCCGATAC
Source organism: Dermacentor andersoni (assembly GCF_023375885.2). Taxonomy (NCBI): domain Eukaryota; kingdom Metazoa; phylum Arthropoda; class Arachnida; order Ixodida; family Ixodidae; genus Dermacentor; species Dermacentor andersoni. Next base: position 96,226,343 of record NC_092819.1, on the reverse strand, counting down.
ACTGACGAATTCGTCTGCGCTGTCAACGAAACTTGAGCGGCCGGCCGGCTCTGAACCGTCGAAAGCATCGCCGTCACCTAGGTTAGGCTTAGCTGCCGCGGACGTCCCCATTGCACGCCGCTTGACTTTGCGGCGAGTCCCCTTGAACTTGTGCTTCGACCGATACTTTCGAGGCCGAAAATTGCGTTTCTTCACGGGATCCATCGAAACAAGGCGCAGAAAAATGCCTGAAAGCCTGGGAACATGTCGAGAGAGCGGCGCGTCGCAGAAAGAGCAGACAACCTGCGGCTGCGTCACGGGCTAGCAGCCAATAGCGTGGCCGGAATCGCACCACGCGATTTAGAAATCCAGCGAAAGCGCTCGGTTTTGGCAGTGAAATGTTTTTATTATTACTTCTCGGGGAGATTGTGACGCGGCAAAGCCGACCTCGGAGAGAAAAAGCGTAGGCTTACTGCCTTGCACAAGCCCAATAGCTTGTGACGCTGCGATTTGACGCGTCACGCGCTGGAAAATGGGCCAGATTTGCACCTTTTCTCGCCACCTCGGGTGCTTTCACCGAGTTTATTTATAATTTCCCAATCATTTACGGCTCTGATTTCTTTATATGTGAAAGAGGAGGGATCAATCTTGCTGAAACAGTCGAAAACATAAAACTGACTTTTCTGATGAAAATCGCAGTTTTTCGACCCGCGTCTCCCCTTAAACCACAGTTGGCCAGAGCTTGGAAAAAGGACGTACTAAACGGTAGTACTGTTTAACCGAAATAGCATGACATCGCCCACTTACCTGTCGAAATCGGAACACTGAACTCGGAGAGAGTGCGATGAAAGGGGGAAAAGAAAACATGCAGTACAGTGCAGTCCACTTATAACGATACCACATATAACGATATATCGGTTATAACGATGGGTCGACATGAGAGTGTCATTTTATGCATTAGGTCTATGGGGAAAAAAACCATTTATAACGATAGGTTATTCACCGCATATCGGATATAACGATCAAAATTTTGCAGTCTGGACGGCGTTTTCCGTGCCAAATAATCGTAACGTTTGCGTTGCTTAGTTCCCTGAAACGAACGATGTCGAGACGAGGCGATGTTTACCTCCGTAAGTTCGTATCTGCCGCCATTACCGCGCAGCGCGTCTCGCCCCGCCCGCGCACGAGTAGGCGCAGCCAACGTTGGCGCAGCGCGCCACAAGATGGCGCTAGCTGCTTCATGCGCGTCGGCCACAGTCGCTCCCAAAGAGAGAGAAAGAAAAAAAGAAGCGACAAGCAAAGCGGCGCGGTGGCGCCCGTCCCGCGTCTCTCTCGCGATAGCAGGCTGACGCCACCGAAGCAGCGTGCAACTAACGGTTCAACCCAGTTCGAAGATAGCGCCGACAAAGCGCAAAGCTGTGTCGCTTGACACGAAGATGGATATTTTGCAGGACTCTCGATGCGGCTTAAGGTGAGCGCCCTCGTGAAGAAGTATGAGCTCGTCCAGTTAACGATATCAACCATCTTGAAAACCGGGAGCACCGCGATTGTGAAGGCAGGAGCTATCAGCGGCCATTCCGATCAGCGGAAAAGGGTTTAGAGACCCCTTGTACGCCGATGTTGAAGAGGCGCTTTACCAGTGGTTCATCACCAATGGCTTAAAGAAGGCGGGCTTTGTGCGTAAGGACGAACTTCCCCAACCCGCTGAGACCGACCCGGTGGAAGTCGCTGACATAACCGAGCTCTGGGAGCTCGTTCCTACTGGTGACACAGGTGGTGTGTCGAAGGAGGAGTTTTTGACTGCAGACAGTGCTGCCTCGTTCTGCGATGAGGTCACCGACGAGGCGATCGCCGAAGATGTGCTGTCTCGACAGACGCAAAGTTGTGCGACGGTGGCGACGGCATCAGCGACAGTGACAACGAGATCGACAGTGGCTCCTTGACCTCGACCACGATGTCCACGCAAAGTGCACTGTCGTCGATCGACTCCTTAATTGATTTTATGCATGCTAAAGGATTGCCGCCAGTGTTCGCGCAGCAGCTGGAATCCATGCACACCGCGGTTGTGAAGCTGAAGCTGCCGCAAAAGCAAGTGCAGATTTCGGACTATTTCGGCGCGCCTAATCCTTGACACGGTCATTGGCGCTAGAAATAAAGTGTTTTTCACGGCCTACTGTATACATCATCTATTCTTTAGAGCAAGTAGCGAATTCGAGTTCAGAGCTGCAAAAGTAAAGAGCGCAAACGCGTTTAAAAAAAATTTTTTTTTTTGATAACTGCAGTCCAGATATAGCGATCATCGGTTATAACGATCATATTTTTCGTCTTTATCGATATCGTTATAAGTGGACTGCACTGTATTTATTCACTTCGTGCGACCGAAGTAACATTTTCGTTTGATGCCGCGGCAGCCTAGCACAACGACAGCGGCCTCAAACTTACTGAAGCTGTGTGCCAGCTTTTCAGCCAGCCCCCTCTTCTCGGCAAACACTCGCACGGCAGATTCCTCGTTAGCGTTACGTATTCTCCGTGCACACGCACAGTAGTGCTGCAGAAGTCCCGGGGTGCCTTCTTCATTGCCGGGTGCTGTTCTTGTTGCAACGATTGCATTCATGAGGCTGACGTAACGCACAGCTTCTGCCACTGTCGGGCTTGAATCACCCATGCTGTCACTTTCCGTGTCATCCTCATCACGGTCGCTAGTTGAAACTTCGGCAACAACACAGGCAACGATGGTGAAAAGTTTAACCTCATAGCCGACATGTCTTCACGGTCGCAGCAGAGCTACCAAGCAACTTCTTTACATTCCAAATGCCTGACACCGTAGTCAACAGCAGATCCCTGTCGCGTGCCAGCGCAGACTTCTTCGCGTCATGTTTGATAGCATGGACGATGTCAAATTTTTCTTCTATTCTGAGCACCCGGCGTCTTTTTCATCCAAACTACGGCATGACGCGAGTCCTCGCTTGCACAACACCATGACGCTCTCTGGCACGGCGCCGAAATGATGATGTGGCTTCACGCGCAAACGCACAGGGCGCTTGGAGGCTGTTCCCATCTCTGAGGCTTGTTCTGCCGGGCCGCCCGATGGAGACAACACACTGCCGTGTTTGCATGACGAAAAGGGGAAACACCATGTTTTAACCGATGCATACGCAATAAGCTGGTACGGTTCTTGCAGATACAAAACACATTATGTTCAATAGCCGCTGAGTTGGGGATTTGACTTTACTACTTTTAACATGAAACTACTGTTTAAGCGGGTACGGTTTAACGAGGTTTTACTGTACATAAGTGACGACCAAGGTTACTTTCCCACAACTGCAACACTGAAATGTGACGAGCTCATGTCGTTCGGTTTTAGTAGGACGCAGAGAATGATGTCACTGGTCCTGTGGATCACCGAACATCTGTTTCTCTGCCAGCAATCTATTACCACCAGGCTAGGTAACAAACAGCCTGGTGTACTCAACATCCTGGCTTCAAATTCCCTGTTGAATACAAATCACACTAACAGTTTTTACTACAGTCTGAAAGTATACTATGTATTACCTTTGCAGCTGCTGCACTCCTCTTGTAGCTGTCTATGGCAAAGTTGTCCTGATCTTGTCGTGACACCTCATACTTTTTCGCAGTTTGTTCAGCACAAGCTCCCTGAAAAGGCAAGAACTTTCTACTTGTACCATAAGTAAAGACAGGATCTCGCTTGCAAACAGCACAACAGCACAGTCAGATACTATCTAGCAAAGGCAACTGCTCATAGAGATCACTGCCCAATTTATACATCACACCAGGCTTCCTTGTATATCAAATGCATGCTTTTTATAACAGCTTTGAGGACCAAGAAAACTACGCACCATGTGAATCTTGTCATACGCATCTGTCAGGCCATCAAACACAATGCCATCCTGAAATAAAAACGAAATCGTGAGACATGCCATCCCTAGTTGAAGTTAGCAAACTCAACCAATTGTATGAATTAATGGACAGTCATAATTATGCAAGCAATAAACTTTTCCTAAAGCACTGTTCTGCAGCAGGGCACCATGGTCAGTTATCGTATTTTTGTATGCCTAAACCTTAACTAAATGTACAATCCCTGGTAAAGAAATAAACACTACGCACAAGTTAATGTGGATAGAAGTATTTAATCAAGGCAACCTAGCATAAAGTCAATATCACGCAAAGCTCCAGATATGATTTCACTTGTGTAATTATTCATCACTGCTTTCAATGCTGCTCTAAGCCAAATTGTGTTGTACTTGCATGGTAATAATGAGGACATACGAAAAGACTGCCTTCCAATACAGCTTCAATGCAACACTTTTTGCATTGTTGTGTAGTCCTGCCTGAAGCAGGTTTTATGCTCGACACATTGCAACCTCACTACCTTACTAATATTTTTGGAGTGGGCTATACAACCAGGAAATGCAGCCTTGATAAGCCTCCTATACCTACACCCAGCACTCAATATTTTCCTAATTACACAGGTAGTCTAATGGGTAATACAGTTTTCAGTAACCGCAACAACTCACCTGTAAGTGAACCCCTCCATATGGCGTTTCCCCTCTAGCCATGTAGTAAGGAACGTTAGACATGCTCTCCATGCCACCAGCAACCATGACCTCCTGAAAAGTGAAGACACAGATGGTGAATAACAGAAGGGGAACTTGCCTATTACTGCAATGTTAAAGACAAGCAGCACATGTCGTTCGGTTTTAGTAGGACACAGCAAATGATGTTGCTGATCCTGTGGATCATCGAACTCTTGTTTCTCTGCCAGCGATTTATTACCACCAGGCGAGGTGAAAGCAAGCCTGGTGTACTCAACATCCTGGCGTCAAATCATCCGATCAGGCCTACTGGAGGCAACCAAGTGACAACTCTGGCCATCTAAGCAAACTTTGGTTTTATGGTACAGCACTTTCTGGGTAAATGGTGGGGAGCAAGGTAATACTCTATTGGCTGGGGTACTTGGACAACTAAAGAATGCTGCTCACGAAACTCGCAGGTCCTCCAGAATCAGATTTCAGAACCTCTTCTAAAACATCAAAACCTAAGCAGGATCAACAAACCCTCATCGACTCAAAACAGCGGTATGGAAACCCAGCAAGTTATTCACTGTTGTACAGAATAGCACAATAAGTGAAGGAACTAAGCAATCCTTACATCTAAGTTGAAACAGCTGTTTTCAAATAAACATTTTATGGTACTACTGCTACTATTCAACCAATATTGACACGTGTACTTGCTTATATTTTTCGGGTGACCACTGCCCACTGTCTAAGAAATGTTATTGCTCGGCACGGGATGCACCCGCATGTATCTGAAGTTTCTCTGTTATCTATGTTTCTACCCATTGCCTGTTGTCAAGCTTGTGTAATCTGACTGCACATGTGACGCAAAATGTGTAGGATTTTCTGGAAGACACGCATGCACCAGCGATAACTTTGGAACCTTTGATGACCCATGTATAAAAGCCAATGGGCTTGACTGGCAGATCAGATTTTCAATGATCACTGACTGTGTTCAATGTTATCGCCATTCTTTAGAGTGTAGCCCATTTTTGAGGGTACAGGTTTGCCCAATAAAACGCTAGTTTCGTCATTCCCAGTTTTGCTGCTTTTCTTCACTGCCACTACTACGTGACATCTGGTGGAGGTGCTAGTGCGTTCATGTACCAAACGCCACCGCAAAGCTGTGATCCAAGCCCAATGCCGGAGGACAACATCAACGTCGCCAAAGATCAGCGAGCTAGCCGTAGGCAGCAAGGTCTGGTACCAGAATATGGACCTCCTCCCAAGAAGACCAACGGGATCAAGCCCAAGTCAGCAACCGCAATGGCTTCCCTGGCATTCCCCATTCTGCTGCAACAACCACGGGACCCAACAACCCTCCATGGACCATCGCCTAAAGACCCAGAAACCTGGCTAGAGACCTATCAACGAATTGCGACTTTCAACTACTGGGATTCTGACGACAAGCTGCGGCATGTATACTTCGCCAATTTAACGTAGGTCAATTTATCGTTATCAATTTCAGGGCTACGAAATTTTGTTCAGCAGTTTTACTCTTTTTACGGTGGTCAGATATGATCAGTTATAACGATCAGATTTCTTTTTCTTGATATCGTTATAAGCGGACTGCACTGAAATGTGGGATTCGTATTAAGCTGCCACAAGGGCCAGACATTGCCAAAAAGACAAGGAAGAAGACCCTTCTTAGACAGAGAGGTGTTTCATCTCAGGAATCAGCTTATTTTCCAGAGTGCTGTTACTCAGACATTTTCATGCAAAAATGTGAATTCAATATATTTTACAATGACAGCAGGGCAGCAAATCCTTGTACTTTGGCTCAGTGTGGTGCTTCAATTTAGCTAAAATAGACTGAAGGTCACAATCTTTCCACATTTGTCTGTCGAAGTGATGCCGTGATGTGTGACCTAACAGCCTGATAACAGTAGTTCAGGCTGTGCAAACTTCAGCTCAGTGCTTTCCATCCACACATGAGCTTAAGTTGTTCTGTCCATTAAGCACACAGACAAACTTGGCAGGTATGCTTGCTGTAATTGTCAGCTGGTTGCTTGCGGGCCCTAATGCTGCTTCTGTGGCCCTCAACCAAGCCTGTGCTTCCTGCAATGGTTTGCCACCTAGCTTGAACATTAGGCCAAATGCTTAAGACTAACCAACAGCACTTCCCTGGTTGTCAGTGACAAAAGTTATGGTTTGGTGCCAAGTTTTTAGTGGCTATGCTGAATGTTGAAAAAAACCATCTTACTAATGAAAGCAAGAGTAGAGGGACAACCTGAATGGCATCAATTCTTTACACAGCCACCACTTTTTTAGCACTGTGGGCACATACAACGTCCAGGACATAGGGCCAGATGTCATGATGGCATTCAAAAGTTCGGTCGCCATTATATACTAGTTCAATGATGGAGGAATAAAAGAAGGCGGTGGTGCCACAGGGAGGTTTGAATAATCAAGCAGGTGCAAAAGTTGTTCATCAACTGTTGACGAATTTGTCTGGCTTATCTTGGCCGAGTCAGGTGACTTGCTTGCCGAACCTGCTGTTTCTAGTTGTTCTTCAAATTTATATTCATTCTTTTCAAATACTTCCAAGTACCAAAATTTGAGCCGAAGAAAATATTGAATACCAAAATAATTTAAAATATTTAATCAATAGACACAGAAGCCTGCCTACTGACAGCTGCACACCGAAGAATGTGTTAGGTGAAGGTTTCTTTTTCTTCACCACAAAAGCTATAAGTACAGCAGAAACTCATTCATATGTTTTGGAAAAAGCCTGTACTACCTGGGAAAACACACAATCATGAGTAACTAAAAAATTTGAAAGCCTCAACTACTGTTGACATCTATGCAATGTGAAGCCTTGAGTGGATCGTTGCCACATGTTGATCTAGTGGTGCTCCCATGTCCTAAGAGGCGTTTTCTTGTTTTAAGAGGGTGATGGAAAACCGAAACAAAATCGAGCTGGTGGGCGATGCTGGAAGCAAAACGAAATGTGATGCCCACATTGCACCGCCTGCAGCAGAGAATGCAGCAAGAAACAGCGGCGCGTTTGGATGATCGCCTACTAAAAGCGTGCAGTACGCCACATATACGCCGCGCGTTATAAAACAGATTCTTATCGCAATACGTTTCGCAGTGATAACTGAATGCGGCAGGTGACAACCTGGACGGAGATTTGTTGGTACCAGAATAAGAAACTGTGTGAACAGTCGTTTTCATGTGAGAGGAGTGGCTACATACGTTGTCGATCTCGTGCGCACCATGCCTTTTCTTGTTCACATGAAATCTATTGGCCGGGAAACGTACACTATCGCAGTCTGCAGCAGGGAAGAGCGGCGACACGATTCAGTTATTGCCTATTAAAACCATGCGCTACTCTTCCGACGGCACCACACACCGTGGAACAGCTAGGTGAAAATGCTTATTGCGATAGGATTGGCAGTGAGAGCTGTGAATGCCGCATGTGACGACCCCGGATAAGATTTGCTGGTACTGAAATGAGAAACTGAGTGCGCGCTGGCATTTTCACACTAGACGGGTGGGCGAGTATTGCAGTAAAGTAGCAGCAGCGATCAGCTATACACTGTTCTTGATCGCTTGCACCTCGCGCAGTTTCTTGTTTATGTGGGACCTAGCGGTCGGAAAACATATCATACGATTGCAGCCTGGCGACGTACTGAACGTTGTGCTTTCCATCGTGTGAACTGGTAAAAATTAGCGTGACTCTACTGGGTCATTTTTTGTATTCTCGATTGTGAAAATTGGTGCCAGTGAAACGTACGTAATAGGAACATATCAACGAGGTTCTACTGCAAATGCATACAACAAGCACAAGTTTTGTTAAATTGAAGTGTAAAATACAACTGCTCTACTACAGAGAAAACAAGTTTAAAAGCATGCAGTAATCTCTCTGCAGTGCTTCTACTGACGTATGCAGGCTGATCAGATGTGAAAGAACATTACCTGAGATCCACACATTAGGCTTTGGGCTGCCAGCATTATTGCCTTCATGCCAGATGCACAGACTTTGTTAACTGTGGTGCATGGTGTGGACTGTGAGAGACCTGCAATGAATGCAATGCAGCACACAATGACGAAAAACAGTACCTCCTTAGCGTTGGTTACAGAAGTAAAACCCAACCACAATCGCTGCACCGACTCAAGCACACAGATAGTCAACCACGTGGTCATAGGATGGAAATAATGAGCCTGCACAATTGGCCAAAATGTTTTCGCTGCTTTATGCTCTACTACCGAAGTGGGCAGAAGTATATTCTGCTGAGTACGAACAAGCGGATTCAATTGCCAAAGAACCGTCAGATTCCAATGGGGGTGGAATGAAAAAAAGTATTTATATAAACATACTGTTGCTGAGAAAAATCAAGACTGAAGCACTGTACAATTCTACAATTCCAATAATGCACACAAAGTCTAATGCAACAGCACTAGTGATCTCAGAGGTCATGTCGCGCTTTGCCAGGAAGGAGCTACCACATGGTTTCAGCCAGAAGCTCACAGGTGTAGTGTGCATTAAGTTTTTTCCATTTTTAGGACATCAGCTCCAAATAACATCGTAGTAGAGGACCAATTAATTTCTTGACCACCCACCTCGTACACGGTTTGAGCCTAGCTAGCATAGTCTCTGTGCGGCTGTAGTATGTGTGCTTAGGCAATGGTCCACCATCTGTCTTCTCGTTTTCTGCGTTAGCTCTATCAGCACGAAGTGCAGAGTTCATCATGATGCCATGTTTAATATGAAAGTGATCATGTGTGCAGAGACGACGGAAATCGGGCCACATCACAGCCGTTCGGAGTACCCAAAACTTGCTTGCAGGACAGGTGCAAATAGAAGACCGTTTTCACCAGCAAAGCAACACAGTGGGCCGAAGCAGGACGTACTTGCGACAAACTACTTCGGCGATACGATTGCCTCGGCCCCGTGTTGAAAGCAATCTGCGACGGGGCAGGGTCCGCCGCACGCTGTGTTGTTGCTGCTTATTGAAGCGAGAGGCAGGTGCTGCCGCACTTCCTTACTCCAGCGTTTTGACAGCGAGTTTCCACGGAGATTGAGTGGCACCATGCTTGTTAATTTAGTTAGCACTGTACCGTACAGATGTGCATTCCAATCGGCATGCGTTAGAATCTAGTAAATAAGGTATTTGTGATTTGTGCAACTGTGGCTTCGACATATGGTATCGACATCCATGGCAGGGCGTTTTGGTTTGTGGACTTGGCCCTCGCAGCTCCCGCGGCGGCTCTGTTCCACCTTGGAATTACATTAGCCCAGTACTTTTGCTAGCTTTCATCATGAATATAGGTCGAAATTCTTTGGTCATGAATACAGGCTGATAGCTAATCATGAATAACATTCCTGAAAAAAAAAGGAAAGGTCAACCTATATTTGAATAAACACAGTGAGCATTCTAGGTAAAAAAAAATTCTTGCCACAGGAAACGGCTAACGGATTAAGGGGGGAGGAGGGGATCAGAATTAACTTTTTTGTTTCTTGACAGAAAGGGCTGAAATTTGGCACACACACTACACATTGCAATAAAGAGACAAATCTAAAATTTCATTACGATATCTTAATTAGTTTTTGTTTTATAAGAATTTATAAGTTCCTTGCTTGTGGAAAGCCTGGCACAGTAACGAAACATGATAGGGAGCTGGGAATACTTTGCATGTTTGCCCAGATGTCTAATCTACATCAAGACAGTGTTCGATTTTTTTTTAGTGCGCTAATAATTTTTTGCTCAACATAACATGCACATGACTGTGCTTCACTGCATGGAGCCATGTAGTAATTGTGAAATAATTAAATAATGGAAAGATAAAGAAACATTTCAGGACTGTCTTTAAGTGCAGCACAGCTTGTGGATCACAGCAAAACAAACTGGGCCAAAATCGGTCCAGCCATTGTTGTGCTACGCTTTCCACAAGCGAGGTGATTGACAAAAAAATGCAATTGAGAAAACTGGCTGCAAAGTTTTAAAAGCACTGCAAATTTATTAAAAAGCACCAGGGCTGTAATATTTTGAATCATTGCTGTCAGGCATCTTCTTACACCTTTGCCTCATTGTTTGGTGGGCTTTGGATGCCTTCTTCAGGCGTTCTTTATCCTTTTCTCTCGCCGTCTGGAGTAGTGCATGACCACCATTTTCACTGCCAGACCGAGCCTGGTATCGCACTGCACACCCACAGAACGCTGTTGGCATCTTGGGCACAGAGCTTTAGCGATCAAAGAGTTCATCATGGAAACAGGCATAATAATGAATTCAGTCACAAGGGACCAAAATTTGTTCTTGGCATTGCTGCTTCCGCTCAGTCGCGGACACTGCGCGAAGGGAGTCGCGAACACTGCATGCCTGCACTTCTGCAGTCACCGCTGACACAAAACACGGCTCGAGGCGCGTCTGAATCGTGCGACGATTCGTCTGGTGAGCCTTGAGTCACCATACAGTATGTAGCTCGTCGACGGTTGAAGCTTACTCGCAGTGTCCCTGTCGCACGATACATCGGAAACGCACACCGTCTCTGCCGGCGATGGAGACCTTCGACCCGCGTCGCCTCCAACAACGCGATCTCGGTTGCCGACTCGCGCGGCCGTACGCACAGGTGCGAGAGCCTCCGTTGGCACGTCTTCCGGTGGCTTGGTTATCAGTGTCGATGTCACAGGGCGATTGTCGGCATCGCTGCTGGAATCAACGCGGTACGTTATCCGCGCGTTCAGTCGGGTTCTCCGCTTCCCCCGCTGGCCGCCGTCTTTTTCTTGCCGTAGGAGGCTTGCGCTTCCGTTTTCCGAAGGCATGCTTCATTTAAAAGTTCTTTTCGAGTGAGCGACGATCGATCACTGACCTGGGAGCTTTCATAAATCCGAATTCTGCAAGTGTCAAACGAAGAACGACGCCGGCGTGGTTTTCAAAGCAGACAACTGCGGTCCGCTGTGGTTGCCAGCTTGCCCGCTGCTGCAGCAGCAACCAATGGCGAGACGCCTTTCAGTACGGCAACCAATCGGAGGCCCGCTTTGATGATGATGATATGTGGTGTTTAATGGCGCAAGGGCCAGGTGTGGCCAAAGAGCGCCATGACAAGTGGTGATGTTGACGATGTATTATGGAGATGTGACTTGGCTGTAAAGTGGCCTAAAAATAGTTGCTGTAAAGTGCATAAAATCTGCGTGATATAAAGTTATGGCGATGATTAATGACGAATACTATGAACAATAAAATCCATCGTAAAAGAATGACACAGAATAGAAAATATACGAGATATTAAAAAATACCTGGAGCACTGTTGCCTCACCGGAGCCCTTGAAACACAAGAGCCTAGAGGCACGTGCTATACAAAAGAACTATCACAGCACTATCCTCTATAGAGAGGAGGCGCTACGAACGTGTGGGGCTAATAACATGCAATACAACATCTTTCAAAAAACCTAGGACGGCGTTGGTGTCAAAGAGTGGTTCTGGACCAAGTAACATAACGGGATGAAGGGGGATGTGGTGCCGGTATGCTAAGAGAAAATGTTTCTTTCTTTCGGATTCGGCTTCCCGACACTCCAGTAGGACGTGGAGGACGGTCAGCCTCTCCCCGCATCTACCACAGTTTGGAGGCTCGTTTCCCGTGAGTAAAAAGTTATGTGTGCCAAAAGTGTGTCCTATTCTTAGACGGCAGAATAGGACATCTGTCCTGCGGGATTTTGTTACAGGAGGCCAGAAACCTAATTGTGGCTTTATTACATGCAGTTTATTATTTATTTCTTCGTCCCACATGCGTTGCCAGTGGTTTTGTAGTTTCCTTCTTAAGGGGAGATGCGGGTCGAAAATCGCGGTTTTTTTCGAAAATTATCCAGTTTTTGTTTTTACTTGTTTTGTCAAGTTTAGTACCTCTACTTTTATGAAAATAAAAATCAAAGCTGAATTTAAATGGGAAATAGATTAAAAATGCATTTAAAGAGCACAAGGTGGCTATTAAAAAACCGAAAGTACGCTGTCTTCGAGCGTCTCGCCGCCGCCATCGCGCGGTTCCTCGCTGTTGCTGATTGCGTGAGGAGATCGGCCAAGCCTCATTCTCTGAATCGCCATGGTTGCCTGGGCGTCTACAGCGCTAGAAATAATAAAGAAAAGCATGCTATTGCCGCGTTTTCCGAGCGCTGCGACTGGTTTTTAAATCACGTGGTACGAATCGGGAAACGCCATTGGCCATCATGCGCGTACATGTGGCGAAGCCTACTTGCTGGCTCCATGTGTCGTCGAGGTGCGCTTCAGAGTGACGATCGTTCGGCAACTATATCTTCGTCATGGACGAAGCGGGACCAAGCAAGCGCAGTCATCATGGAGTGAAACACCGTTCGGTGCACAAATATCGAGGTCGCCGGCGGAAATCTAAGGCAAAGGCTCGTCCAGCGACAACTCGATCCACGGCCGCCACGGCGGTTAGGCCTAGCGCAAGCGGTGCCGATCCCGCCCGTGTTACGGATGCCTCCGGCGAGTTTGAAGCGGCCTTAGAATACGTGAGTGTGTCGGAAAAGAAGATTGGACATTTCCAAGCTGAGGAAAGAGCGCATGATGGGGTGTCATCATTCATTACTGATTTGGCAGCGCTCAACATTCTTGTGAGCGGCGCGACTTGCCCAACATGCCAGCGCTCAAAACTTAGTGTCCGGGAACCGGCCACGAAGCGCAAAGGACTCGCTTCGTTCCTGGAGCTGCAGTGCGAGAACTGTGCGTGCCCAAAAAGTGTTCTTTCCGCAACCTATACATCGCGGCGAGTTGCGGCGTGCAGGGACACCAGCAAAGGTGCGCGCCGAGACTATGACAGCGGGAGCTCGCGTGAAAGCTTCGCCATCAACGTCAAAGCTGCTGTGGCGGCCCGTTCGATAGGAATTGGGTATGAGCAGCTAGTGCGGTTTTCATCAGTGATTGGACTTCACAAACCGATGCATCACAAATCTTTCGCTGCAATCAGCCGGAAGATACACGATGCTGCGATGAGTGCAGTCTCCGAAAATCTCCGGAAATTGCGGGAGATTACAAAGAGAGATGCCGGCGGGGATAATATTGCTGTGATGTATGATGGCACATGGCATAAACGCGGCCATAAAAGCCACAACGGCATTGGGACAGTTGTTTCCCTGGACACCGGCCTTTGCCTGGACTTCGAGGTCCTTTCGAACTACTGCCTTGCCTGCAGCCGGCACAGGGTCCTGCCAGATGAGGAAGAAGTCTGGCAGGCATTTCATGGCCCTGTGTGTGAAAAGAATGTAGACTGTTCGTCCCATGCTATGGAGACAGAAGCAGCAGTGCGTATATGGCAGAGGAGCCGATCTTACGACACACCACTGTATTTCAGAAAGTTTCTTAGCGACGGGGACTCGAAAGCCTATGCAGCAGTGGTAGAGGCCAATGTTTACAGTGGTGTCCTTATTGAAAAAGAAGATTGCACTAATCACGTGGCAAAGCGCCTCGGAACCGCTCTCCGGAAGCTAAAAGAACCCCTGCCAAGAGGAGAGAAACTGAAGGAGCCTGCTATCCTAAAGCTGCAGACCTACTATCAGGTTGCTATTACTAGCAACAGGGGCAGCGTGAAAGGAATGTATAGAGCAATTTGGGCCTCATATTTTCATTCATGCTCATCCGATGGTGCTAGCAGCCATAAGTATTGTCCAGAAGGAGCAACATCCTGGTGCAAGCACCGGCGTGCTGAAGCGTTGGGTGAGCCTGCACTAACCCACACACCGCTACTGACCAAGGCCCAGGGAAAGGCAATACTGCCGATCTACAAGCGGCTCACCGATGAGAAGTTGCTGGCCAGGTGCATCCAAGGCAAAACCCAAAATGCCGCGGAGTCATTGAATAGCAAGATATGGCTTCTGTGCCCCAAAACGAGATTTGCCTCACGGTATGTAGTGGAAATGGCTACTGCCTTGGCTGTCCTCTGGTTCAACAGAGGGCACACCAGCTTTGAGCGTGTCCTCGAAGAACTAGGCGTGCTTCCATCTGAAAGTCTGGTGGAGCTTGGCACATCCAAAGACATAGCAAGGCAGAAAAAAATGTCCTTGAAGCTGACTGCGGAAGCGAGAGCAAATCGCCGCACACTGACAAAAAAAGCACGTGTTGAGGAGTGCACTCGCAAGCGCCGTGAGGGAGAGACATACGCTGCAGGAAGTTTCTAGTGGCAGTCGCTGTTTTATGAACAATTTTCTTCTTTTACATCAAAATTTGATTGGAATTCAAGCCCTCTTTTGTAAATAAACATGCAATTATAACTTCAAATGCGTTTTTCTCAAAATGAAATTTTGGGCAATTTTTTTAGTTTGCCCCTCATGTTTTTGGCACTTCTGATGCTTGGATTTGAATGAAATTTTGCACACATTTTCTCTGAAGTGTGAGGAGTGCCATTATCTCTCTCAAACATAAATATTGGCCGAATATTTACAAAAAAATTAAAATTTCCATATGGTGGTGTCATGAAAATATAGACTTGCCAGGTTCAAATTTTTCACATCATTAGCATATTTTGTATGCACTTTATAATTAGTTTTTGGCACTGTACAGTTTATATGGATCAAAATGAGCCATCAATGATCTGTGATTATGGAAGTTAAGTGTGACAAAAAGGGGGGCTAAAAAAGGTGCAATTTAGCACACTGGCATCGAATAGAACAAAAACTATGCAACTTACAGTGAAACTAATTGCAGGTTTGAAATCAGCATGAAAAACTAAATTAATAGGTGGAGTTTCATAGCTCTAAGTCAAAAATTGAAGAAAAAGTGTCTTCGAGTAGCATCTCCCCTTAAGAAAGGCTTCAGGTCTTTGACAGGGACCGAAGCAGTAGGACTAACTGCATGTAATGAAATTGATGTGGCCATCTGGTCCACTAGAACGTTACCCTGGATGCCCCTATGGCCAGGCACCCAGCATATAATCACATGCTGGTTAGATACATATGCTTTACATAACACGGAATAGAGTTCAATTAAAACAGGATTTTTGCGCTTACAGAACGATATCAAAGCCTTCACAACACTTAGGGAGTCCGTAAAGATAACTGATTTTTTGAGTTTTGTTTTCCTTATATGCTTCACGGTCGACAATATTGCGTAGGCCTCAGCCGTAAAGATACTAGTTTCCGGATGCAGTACGTCGGATTCCGAGAAGGATGAACCGACGGCTGCATAGGACACCCCGTCGTGTGACTTCGATGCGTCTGTGTAGAACTCCGTACAGGAGTATTTGTACTGGAGTTCCCGGAAATGCATTTGGATTGCAATCTCTGGAGCGTTTCTTGAAACTTCCATGAAAGATGTATCGCATTGTATCAACTGCCACTCCCAAGGAGGTAGCAGCTTAGCTGGATGCATTAGGCGAAGTTCGAGAAGTGGAACATGCATTTCATGACTACGCTCCCTCACACGCAGCGAGAAAGGCTGTCTTACGGAAGGGCGATTACGAAACAGTGTAGCATATGTCATGTCGTTAATGGTGTTAAAACAGGGATGTTCAGGATTAGAGTGGACTTTCAAAAAATATGTTTGGCTGATGTATGCTCTCTGGATATGAAGTGACCACTCATTCGATTCTGCATATAAGCTTTGTATGGGACTCGTTCTGAAAGCTCCTGTGGCTAAACGGATACCCAGATGGTGAACAGGGTCTAGCATCTTTAGCGCGCTCGGGGCGGCAGAGTTATATACCACGGCACCATAATCTAACCGTGACCGGATGAGGCTCTTATACAGATTCATTAGGCACTTCCTGTCACTACCCCACGTAGTCTGGGATAGAAGTTTCATTAGGTTCATTGTTTTCAGACACTTTTCTTTGAGTTGTTTAATGTGTGGGACGAGAGTGAGTCTATTGTCAAGTATAACACCTAGAAATTTGTGCTCTTTGTTTACAGGTATCTGTTGTCCACACATTTGTAAGCAAGGATCCGGAACTAGGCCTCTCTTCCTTGTAAACAGCACACAAGAAATCTTTTGAGGATTGATTTTAAAACCATTTTTCTCTGCCCACCCTGACACCTTGTTCAAACCATGCTGTACCTGTCTCTCGCATACTGCGAGGTTACAGGATTTGAAGCCTATTTGAATGTCGTCCACATAGACGGAATACAAAATGACTGGTGGTAAGGAAGCACGAAGCGTTGTCATTTTAACAATAAAAAGTGTGCAACTGAGCACGCCTCCCTGGGGTACACCAGTTTCTTGTGTAAAAGGACGTGACAGCACATTGCAGACTTTCACCCGGAAGGTACGATTGGACAAGTAGCTTTTTATTATGTTTATCATATTACCATGAATGCCCATTTCCGATAAGTCTCGCAATATGCCGTACCGCCACGTTGTGTCGTAAGCCTTCTCCATATCCAGAAATACCGATAGGAAAAACTGTTTGTGGACGAAAGCGTCGCGAATATATCCTTCAATACGTACAAGATGATCGGTTGTGGACCGCCCTTCTCTAAAGCCACACTGACAGGGATCTAGCGCTTTCTTCAGTTCAAGAAAGTGAATTAGTCGTCGATTAATCATCTTTTCAAATACCTTACAAAGGCAGCTTGTGAGGGCTATCGGGCGGTAACTTGCCACTAAGGAAGGATCTTTGCCTTGTTTCAAGGCAGGGACAACAATGGCTTGTTTCCATGCGGTTGGAAGGTACCCCACAGCCCAAATAGTGTTAAATAGTGCAAGTATTGTAACTTGCGTGTCACTGTGTACGTTTTTAATCATTTCATACATTATTCTGTCCGGTCCTGGCGCAGAGCTCTCGCATGCGTTCAAGGCAGCTCTCAACTCTGCAATACTAAAAGGACGGTTGTATGGTTCGTTCTGACGACATTTTCTGATTAGAGGCTTACATTCTTCTATTTGTTTGTGTTTGAGAAAGGATTGTGAATAATTTGTTGAGCTTGACACGTTCTCAAAATGCTCCCCAAGTGAGTCTGCCTGGTCTTGTAGTGTATCGCCCTGTGTGTTTACCAGGGGGAGTGAATGTGTTTGCCGCCCTCTAATCCTATTAACTCTGTTCCAGGCTTTGGCCTCATCCCTAAACGAGTTAATGCTCGATAAAAACTTGTGCCAGCTTTCTCTTCTGGCCTGTCGGCGGGTTCGCCTGCCTTGGGACTTTATTTTTTTAAAGTTCATAAGATTCTCTGCAGTGGGAGAAGCGCGTAGCAACCCCCACGCCTTGTTCTGATTCTTACGGGCGATCCTACATTCGCTGTTCCACCACGGTACACGTCGTTTGCATGCCAGACCACTCGCTTCGGATATGCATTTTGATGTGGCATCTATTATGAATGATGTAAGATACTCTACAGCAGCATCAATTTCTAGAGAAGACATGTCGGCCCATGAGATGTTAGTGAGAGTTCGAAATTTCTCCCAGTCGGCTGTGTCTATCTTCCACCTAGGAGCTTGCGGAGGATATTCGTTTTCTTTAGATGTTCTTATCAGTATGGGAAAGTGATCGCTCCCGTAAGGATTCTTCGTAACTTCCCATTCAAGTTCGAGCAGTATAGACGGGGAAACTATACTAAGATCTATTGAAGAAAATGTTCTGTTTGCTAGAGAGTAATATGTGGGTTCCTTTTTATTCAGCAAGCATGCACCGGAAGAAAAGAGGAGCTGTTCAACAAGACGACCTCGCGCGTCTGTACGAGAGTCGCCCCACAGGGAGCTGTGCGCATTGAAATCGCCAAGAACAACATAAGGTTCTGGCAATTCGTCTATAAATGACTGAAATTCATGCTTGTTTAATTTGAAGTGTGGGGGTACATAAAGCGAGCAAATGGTGACGAGTTTATTTAAAAGAACAGCTCGAACCGCCACTGCTTCAAGGGGCGTTTGTAGCTGTAAACGCTGACAGGAAATATTTTTATGAACCAAAATGGCAACACCGCCTGATGATACGACAGCATCATCGCGATCTTTGCGAAACGTGACATACGGTCGGAGAAAGTTTGTGTGTTGTGGTTTTAAGTGTGTTTCCTGTAGACACAGCACTTTTGGATTGTGTTTTTGGATAAGCTCTTGCACGTCATCAAGGTTCCTGAGAAGTCCTCTGACGTTCCATTGAATTATTGGTGTATCCATTTTGGTAGTAAATAAGTGCTGTGTATACGGAAACAGAAGTATTAATTACAGAGATTTCAGAGCTTAGGTTCCAGAGCTCTTTCGAGGCCCTGTAACCGGGGTTTTACTGTTTTTGAAGCGTTCGAGGGAACCTCGACGCTCGTTAGGCGCTTGGTGCGCCTTGAGGATGGGTGTAGTGTCCATTGCCTCTTGTGAGGCGCCGGACACGTGCTCTTGCGAGCGAGATGTTTTTCGAGAGAGTCCTGCCTTGGAGGGCAAGACCCCTGCGCCCACCAGCCCGGAGGTCGATGGGGCTCCCTGAGGGATCTGGCTGCGCCGGCTGTTGCCAGCGCTGGAAGGGGCCGGGGAGGTTGGGACAGCCTCGGCGGCGGCCACCTTCGGGGTCGGTGGTCCCTCATTCTGCGTCGACGGAGCAGCCATAGCTGCAACCGCCGCGGGGGCAGATGGCGTAACTGCAGACTCACTGCCTGTGGGTCGGACAGCCGCCGGAGGCCGTTGTGACGCTGCCCCCTGACGCGCCACATCGGCAAAGGTTTTCTTGGGCAGGTACGATACCCGCCTGCGTGCCTCCTTGAAACTTATATTTTCCTTAACTTTAACTGTTACAATTTCCTTTTCTTTTTTCCAGGATGGGCACGCCCGCGAGTACGCGGCGTGCTCCCCATCACAGTTTACACAGTGGAGAGCATTCTCACAAGCTTCAGATGTGTGTTCGTGGGCACTGCATTTTGCACATGTTTGGCGGCCTCGGCAGCTCTGCGAGCTGTGGCCGAAGCGCTGGCACTTGAAACATCGGAGTGGGTTTGGCACGTACGGCCTGACACGGAGCTTGATGTACCCGGCCTCGATTGATTCGGGCAAGATACTTGATCCAAAAGTAATTATTAGGTGCTTCGTCTGAATCTCTTTTCCATCCCGCCTCATCTTAATTCTTCTGACATTGATCACATTTTGTTCGCTGAAGCCCTCCAGTAGTTCCGCTTCAGTCAGCTCAAGCAAATCATCATCTGACACAACACCACGGGTGGTGTTCATTGTACGGTGCGGAGTTACTGTTATGGGGGTCTCTCCAAATGACACTAGTTGCGGTAGTTTCTCATACTGTTTTGCATCGCGGAGCTCCAAGAGGAGGTCGTCGCTTGCCATCCTGGACACTTTGTAACCTGGACCAAAAATATCAGTTAGGGACTTTGAAACAAGGAATGGTGAGATGTTTCGCACTGCTTTGTTTGGCTTTTCGGAATGAATAACATGGAAGCGGGGAAAGTTCTGGGTTTGGCGTCCAAAAAACTTGAAGACATCTTCGGTGCGCCCTCGTTTCTGAGGGCGATCAGTAAGGGAGGGGAAAGAAGTTTCCATGAAAAATGTATGCATTCGGCAACAGCGCCGACCGCCCACCACGGAGCCCAACGAGGGGACGCGGCAGAGCTTGCGTACAAGTCTGCACGACGCCAGTCGTACGCCGTCACTATAACCGAATATGGTGTACCCAAGGTTGGATAGCCACACAGGGTTAACCCTTGCCGCCAGGAGAAAGGAAGTAAAAAGAAGAGAGAAGGAGACAGGAAAGGTCAAAAGTGAGAGATAAAGACGAAGATTCGAGGAGGGAGAGACAGGAAAAGGCGACTGCCGATGTCCTCCAGGTGGGTCAGCCTGGAGGTGCCGTCTATGTGAAGCCGAGGCCGAAGAGGTGTGTTGCCTCCGCCGGGGGCCTTAAAGGTCCAGACACCCAGCATCGGCTCAACCCCCAGGATCCCCTTTTTCCCAGACACGGCTAAGCCGCGCACGGCTACACGCGGGAGGGTCCAACCCTCATGTGCTCGGGTACGTGGTGTCGCAACACACCAAACGCCTGCTTGCGCAGACGCCCCATCGCAGGGCCCGTGTGACCGCCTCTAGCAGACCCGCGCTTCTTTTGTGTTTGTGTGTTTGTTACAAGATGGCGACGACCGAAGAATTCAGAAACGAATGGCGAAACTTCGAGCTTTCGAACGATACCAAGATGGCGGCGTTCGGTGGCGGGAAAGACGAGTTAGGGCTCCGCGAACTGCGGTGATTTTACGAGATTTAAAGCTGTTTTCTCGCCCTACGCACTGATAAATTAATTTTTTTCGGGCACTTGTAGCGCGTTTTCAGTCAAACCATTTTGATACAATGTAGACTAGGCATTGCAGATACCGAAACGCGTCGTTGCCAAAAATCGATCTTTTTTGCGATTTTCGCGATCTGATCCCCGCGTCCCCCCTTAAAGGTGCACAGGAGCATATTTTATTTGCATTCCACCCCATCGATATGAGTCCAGAAATCAAATCCATCACCTTGTGCTCATAAGAAAAAGCCTTTTATTACTATTGCAGTCGAACTCATAACAATATTTAAGTGCCACGAAAATTCCATTGTTATAACTGGGTTGCACGAAAATATAGAAATAGGGGGATGGCAGGGCTGATGTCAGAAAACTATAATGGTGGGGAGGCCATTGCCCTTCCCACTACCTTCCTCCATCCGGCTGCCGATTCTGTTCACTCGTTTAACAGCTTCCTGGGCGCTCCGATTGTGTAACAAGCTGCAGCTGTTGGCGTTAAAGAATGGCACTGCTATAACAACTACAAAGCGGGGTGATGGGTGGCAAGCGATATGCAAGCACTGCCGAGACATCACTGCGGCGGCTCCAAAAGGGACCTTTTTAAAAATGCGAGAAGGTCGTCGCAGCAGCCTGTCAGCTTCAGAAATCCAGAAGAGACGCTGAGGCGAGATCGCCACAAGCATCTTGCCACGTACTTCCCACTGGCTTGCATGAGAAAACCACATGTATGTCAGCTTTGCTTGCTTTACGCAAGCTTGAGACATCCTTCGTCAAGGCATCCAGGTGCTCCACGTTGTGCAGCGGAAGGTTCCTCCCGAAAACAAAGCCCCGGAGGAAGTGATTCATCTACTGGGTTTCTCGTGATGACAACGTTGAGGCGGCCTGCCCTACCAAATTCTTGCTGCCATCGTCGCTACGGCTATTCAACACAAGCATGTTCTCGACTATTGCCTCATCGACTAGAAGTACAGTAGAACCCCGCTGTTACGTTCCTCGCTGCTGCGTTTTCCCGGCTGTTACGTCGTTTTCGTCCGGTCCCGGCATAGCTCCCATAGGATCCAATGTATTCGGTACCCCACTGTTACGTTGTAGCTGTGAAAACGTTCCCGCATGTTACGTCGCAACCTGGCACCCCGAACCCGGTCGGGCAACGCGCGCCAACCGCCATTTTGACGAGTCTTGGCCAGGCTTGGCTACAGAATTGGCTACAAGACCATGGCCTCCGAGATCACCCCCTTGCACACGCGTGGGTAATCTGAGGCCATAAAAAGCCGCACGCGAGTTGGAGAGATTGCCACTAGATGGCGACTGCCTCGTCAGCCGAAGCGAGTAAAACCCGCGGGCCCGCAGCAATCCAGTCTTTCTTGTTTATGCGGTTCAACCCATCCAAGTCGTCCGTGTCCTTCCGTCAACAGCTACGCTGCCTACGCCTCGTCGGGCCTCGCTAACACCGCGAGCGATTTGTCGTCCTTTGATGGCGTCGCGCAAGCGCAAGGCGCTTTCCCTCGAGGAAAAGCTGGATGTTCTCAACGTAGTCGACAGGCAGCCAGCGCGGAAAAGAGTCGACATCGCCAAGGATCTTGGTCTGCCACCCTCGACGCTTCACAGCATCGTTTCGAAGCGTGCCGAGATACAAGGGAATGCCGCGCTCTTCGGCCCGAAAGCTAAGCAGGCTCGTGGCACCAAGTATGGAAACCTCGACGAGTCGCTTCTTACTTGGTTTAAACAAGCTCGCGCTGCCGGTGTTAACTTCGACGGCAGCATTTTGCGCGAGAAGGCGATGGAAATAGCCGACCGACTGGGCATCAGTGACTTTGCGGCGTCAAATGGCTGGATCGACCGTTTCCGGAAGAGGCACGGCATCGCGTATAAGACGGTATCCGGGGAAGCAGCAAGTGTAAACTTGGAAACAGTCGACGATTGGAAGGCCACACTATCTGCCATAATTGAGGGGTATGAGCCTCGTGACATATACAATGCCGACGAAACGGGTCTTTTCTTTCGGGTGCAGCCATCCAAGTCGTTAAGCCTGAAGGGCGAAGCATGCCACGGAGGCAAATGCAGCAAAGAAAGATTGACGGTGCTCCTTTGCTGCAACATGGATGGCTCGGACAAGCTGAAGCCATGGGTAATCGGAAAATACCGAAACCCACAGTGCTTAAAGAACATTCGCCTGGTGCCATGTCACTATAGAAGCAACAGTCGTGCATGGATGATGGGTTCTTTGTTCGAAGAATTTCTTCGTTACTTCGACAATAAGATGGGCTCCCAGTGCAGGAGTGTTGTCCTGTTTCTGGACAATTGTGCTGCCCACCCGAAAGACCCGTCGTATCTTCGGAACATTAAGCTTGTTTTTTTTCCTCCAAACACTACAAGCCACTTGCAGCCGTTGGATGCCGGCGTCATAAAGAACTTAAAGCACTCGTACAGGAAGTCCATCGTAAAGCGCTGTCTGGCGCGTATTGATCGCGGACAGCAGCCTACGATCATTTCAATACTGGACGCTATGCACTACGTCGCTACAGCGTGGACTGCAGTGAGCGCGTCAACTGCACAGCACTGCTTCGCGCGGTGTGGCTTTCGCATGGATGGCGGAGAGGAAACTGCCATGGAAGCTGAAGAGACGGAAGCAGCCTCTCGTGATCAAGAACTGAGTGAAGCTTTGAATGCGCTGGGTGCCACGGGCGTCACGTATGACGACTACGTCGCCGTGGATGCTGCTGTCGTGACGTCCGAGTGTCGTAGTATCGCCGAGATCATTGCAGACTCGGTCGCGAGTGAAGTCTCAGACTGTGGTGACGACGAGGAGCACGAGCCGCATGATTCCGGGGAGTTGGCGGACCCGAGCTTTGGAGAAGCCGTCGCGGCTCTGGACCTCCTTCGCAGGTACGTCGCACCTCAAAGCGACGCTGAGAGCAATGCGGCTTTCCAGGCCATCGAGAAACGCGTGGTGTTTTCCAGTGAGCGGAAAAAACGGCAATCGACCATTCTCGATTTTTTTTAAGACCTAAGCTCACTTGATGTCAAAATAAATTGTTTCAAGGCAAAGTTGCACTGTTTTCATTAATTTTCGGACCTTTCCTCACTGTTGCGTTTTCCCGGCTGTTACGTTTTTTTTTCGCGGTCCGGTGAAAAACGTATGAACGGGGTTCCACGGTACTTAGTTCCCAAATCTATAGCCTTGCGCTTTCTTTTCACTGGCAACGTCGTGCACTGCCGATGAACAGCAGGCAGATCAGGCATCTTCTGTTTCGCCAGCAAGTCAAATGAGGCTGAGAAACAACATGGCCACGAATGATTTCAACGCAACCAACGAAGACTAACGCGAGCGATTATGCTCTTTGCAGAACTGCGCTGAATGAGGAGCTAGCGAGCAATATGCAAGCAGCGCAGTTGGTGCGGTCCATTAGTGTTTCGGAGGGGTGGAAGGGCGACAGGAGAGAGGCGCGCAGGAAAGGCTGGAAAACGAATGCCCCGCAACTGCTGAAGCAGCGGGGCCATCGTGCAGCAGCTCGAATTCATCGTTTTCGTTGTTTCTTTTCAACGATTTCGCATTTCACTACCTTTCAGCTCGAACACCCAGCAGCCAGACTTCGTTATAACCAATAACGCGGCATCGGGGCATTGGAGTAAACAGGTTATTTTACCATGGAAAACATACAAAAGTTGACGGTGCAGCAGCTTCTCAGTGTTGTGACCCAATATATTGTTAAAACTGGTATCGTAAGTGGGGTCAACAGTATTTATAGCATCATTATTAACGTGAACTCCATGTGCAATAGCTGCCACAATGGGGCAACATATGGACAACCATGGCAGGGAGCCATGTGACTACGAATGACACAAAGAAAAGTGTGTCTGAATTATAACAGAACAAGGCCACAGGTTCCTTTTACAGAATCGCATCAGTACTGTGGTGCCTCATGCAGCATGTAGTTCGGTCTTAGTAGGACACAGCAGATGGCGTTCTTACTGTTCCTGTGGAAACCGAACCAAGCTTTTTCTTCCAGGGATTAATAACCACCAGGTTGGAAAAAGGCTAAGCCTGGGGTAATCAACACCCTGGATGGGGTCGAACAAATTCACTGTAGACTTGTACCATCTCATACATGTGTAACAAGCGTGCAATTTTTTTTTATGAAGGAGTAGTTCTATATTACATGCTCTCAGTCACAATAAATCCTTACTGAACCGAATCACCGGAAGTCAAATGAAACTAAATTGCATGGTTTTTTTGTACATTCCAAGCTGCACAATGGAGTATCCGAGACACAGTAGGGGAAGGGGCTCTAGATTAACTCTGACCACCTTAACATGCACCAAAAAGCATGGCATTTTATTTTGTTTTTTATTTCGCCTTTTGGAATGCGGCTGTAAAAGCTGGGAGTTCGGCAGCATACCATAGCCACTGAGCTACCATGGTGGCTCAGTGGCAGGCTTCAAGTTAATTTTCAGTGCATATGGTAATGTAATAATGTGCACCTGAACAAAACATTTGTGCATTCTTTCCCATCGGCACACCAGCCAGAGCTACAAGGAATCAAACCAGCAACCTCATGCTCTGAAACAGGGGTAACACATGTTAAGCTTTCTCAACTCGCAGCTGAATATTTAAATTCATATCACAAAACCAAGTACTATCACCAAGGTCTGTTGACCAGATATACCATCATGATTATGAATCCAAGTTACTCAGTGTTAGAAGAATACTTGCCTGCTCCCAACGCCGCTTGCCTTGCTGGTGCCTGTCCGGCACCCGCAGAGACCACATTGCCCATGAAGACTTCTTGAACATCTTCACTCTTGATTCCTGCGATAAATCATCCAAAAAACGAAATGCCACACATTAGCAGAAAAGAAATGTCATTAAGGTATACTACATTCAGCCAGGAAAAGCACAGGGAAAATGAACTCATTCTTAATAGAAATGCATAAAAACCTAACAACGAAACGGGAAACAAAGATGAAATACCGGTTGTCAGTGAGATCCAAACCACATTTTACACATTATGTATGTGATGCTCTAGCACCGAGTTGCCACGCTGCATGTGGCGCATATGTATTTGTGTACTAAATCTAGCCCTGGATGTACTAGCCAGTGCTATATATGGCCATGGCGGAGCAGATACAGTACAGATGCGAATGAGTTACCAATAATATACATATAGACAAGGGTCCCAAAGTCAAAGATTGGAACCGAACCTTATCATGTATGTTAACTTAGGAGCATGTAACTGGCCATTAAACCATCGTATGCTATGTTTTTCTTTTGAAGAACCCATAAGGTTTTCACGTAATCCCCGTAATCATAGCAATTGCTACGATTACGTGGATGTCTCATCTTAATTATCTGTGTGTGATGAAACATAATGCCGGGGTAGATACGCTCTGGAAGAAATTCCTGATTCATTGTGGTACATATACTGAAAGAGCTTAAGGCAGATTCTTACGTTACTGCTCTAGAGAAACCCAGCCAAGACCTACCCTCATTTTCCGAACGCTTGAATACAGTCGCATTTTCCCAGGACAAACCTTCCAGCGACAGATTGTACACGTTCAAGAGCATCGATATAAGCACCATGAAAAGGATCCCACACACAACATGCGAATTCCAGGACCGACAACACATGCTTTACATTGCAATGTAATATTATTAATGTGTTCTGACCACAAGCAGTCTTGGGACAACTGCACTATACAGTCGCTGACCGACAAGTTGGACACCGATAATCTGGACATGCTTGGTAATTTGGCCAGCTTCGCGGCCCTGCCAATGGCCCCATAGGCTTATGTAGAGACGACCAATATTTCAGACAGCTACCAGCTCTAAATTCGATTATCTAGACTCTGTCCGTGGCTGTAGCATACGCCGTCTCTGCCGCCATTATTTCCTCTGGCAACCTCAACTAGACATCAACTAAAGCCTCAGAGATTACACACTAGATGGTAATCCGTGAGGCCTTGCCTTGGTCACAGCACTAAGCCTCAGATTTAACTGCAAATGACAATCTTTGAGGCTTTGCCTGAATTGTGAGGTCGCATCAACATTTTGATCATCACATCCCATTCTGGCATTACTGCGCATGGCCTGCTCTTGCTTGTTCAACTTTGCCTTTGGGATAGCGTTCCACCATTCTGTGCTTGTCTGTTTAGTTCGCATTCCAGACAGCGCTCTGCTGGCTCCAAGAAGTTTTTCTCGAGAAGTTACCGCCAGTCCGCTTCAAATGGCACCAACAGTGCCCTCACAGTCCAACTTCGAATGACCTCGAGCCTGAACTGCCACCTACCACAACGAGCTCAAATGCGGACATCACTGATGACCTGCTAGGCTGCGGTGTGCAGATTCTTGCCGCCATTACATTTGAACACCTTGCAGGTGTTGAAAGTGCAGTGTCATGTGCTGAACTGAATGGTGACAAAATCATTTAGTGAGTTCTACCATCAAACAGCAACTCCAACTCTGACGATGATGATGAGTGCTCCAGAGCCTTCACATGCAGATCTGACTTGAGCCTTTGCAGTCCTTGTATTTGCATACAGAGACAATACAAAACGCATAGAAATACAGGTGGACTTGGTTGCATGTAAGTGGAGGTGCGTGCAGCAATGAACAGACCACTTACTTGCACAGGGGCCTTAACATGTAAATACAATAATATATATTGGATATATTGGTTTCTTTCTGACATCCGATAGTTCGGACTTATGTTCCCTGTGGGGTCCGAATTATCGGTCGTCGACTGCATGTCTTAATTCCTGGTTGTTCAAGAATGATTTACTCATTTTGTTAATTTTCTTTGTAAAACACAAGTAAACTGGCGAGAACATTATTTTAACATTTCAATTAAAATGAGTAACATGACATCAGCTCTTTGGGGCTTCTGAACATGGCCAAATCCAAAATTAACAGGTAATTGGAGATCGCTGGGAGAGGTCTTTGTCCTGCAGTGGAGATAAATAGGCTGCTGCTGTTGATGACAGTATGTTGGTTTTAGCAGAACGCTAGCTCAGGCTGCACTGTAGTAAAATACACAATATGGTTGCTAACTGTAGGTTGTTTACAGCCTTCTGTGCAGTGTTAATATTCCAATTTTACCTAAGCAACCTGTTGACTCTAGAAAGCTAAAAACATTGTCATAGTGCACAAATGGCTTCTTTACGATGAAACCACACATCGGTAATATTTGCAGAAAGTTTGTCTATGCTTTACATGTTTACACAAACATGACCAGATATACGCCAGATCAGATACTATCTAGCCAAGGCATAGCACACCACATCGTGTTCACAGCCTCCCAAGTATGCATCACTTCTGGCAACCAAACTCTTTTCAAGATGGTCGTCATATACTTAACCTATAACTGAGCCATTAGGGATGCTACAGCAGAGGGCTTACAACTGCTCGTGTGACACTGATGATCTTTAAAGTGCATTCAACTCTCAATGCATAGGGAGTTCGCATTATGTCGCAAACAGCATGTGGCCACGAGGTTGAAACATTGAACATGAAGCCTTGCGCTTGACAAGAACAATATTGCCGCTGTGGCAGGTAGTGCACACTTCTACACAGCAGAACCCAAGGGCCTCCTTGAAGCCCTTGGGTTCAGCGGGAGCAGTGGTAAAGCAAACAGGTCCGCAATAGACATCAGTAAGAGGCGATTGGAGGATTGATGGAAGAAAAGTAGGGAAACGACATAAGACGGAGACGTACAAAAGTACAGTTCGCAATAGGGTATCAGAAAATTTGGACGTGGTAGTTCATAGTGGGGTTTTTATTTTTTTTTTCATTGGTTAACCTAGGTAGGATATTAGGCAGCATAGTAGCAAGAGCTTGGTGGCGCAAGCCACCGCCCCGTTCCAAAGGGGACGCTCATAACATCCATCCATCCATCCTACACTTGACATATACATATATTACACAGCAGTAAACAAAATGGCTCATTATGCTTCTTGCTTGAAAAATGTATCTGCAAATAATGACACTAAAGAGAAAAGCAGTTTGGACTGATAAAGTATTCTTTCACAACCATATTTGTTAATTTCACAATAAGTTGATCATAATAAAAAACAAACAAACGAAAGCTTAATTTCTTTAACTTTGCACAAAGTTTACGTCATTTGCAATCAATAATCATCATCAAACATCATTTACAACCGAGTAGGCTACACAGTGCACACAATGTGCTGGTCGAGTTAAAGGTGCCAGAGGCCAGTGCAGTGGAATGGTGCAGGGCCAGCTTTCCGATTATTTAGCTCAGAAGACTAAAAGAAGAAAAGATGCTAAATTCTACTTTTTTTTCCATACCGAGATGAACGTCACCAGCAGCTTTCGAAAACCAATGGGCAAATAATGGAAGCCTCAGCATTGAACAAATATTTTGTCGCCTGCCCAGACAATGACGAGTCTTAAATGAAATACTGGCTCAGCTCGTGATTAACTGTGTTCCTGCGACTTCTTTTCGCTTGTACCTGTGTTTGGGAGCAGATGTGAAGCTTCCACAAAAACGCAGAGAAACGAAATTGTGCTCTATTTTACATACCCACTTCATCATAAGAACTAGCAAAGAACAACTGATTCACCATGACGTCGATAGTAGAGAGCCTACACCAAAAATGGCCTGCTGCCTATTGTGTGCAGGTTACCAAGCATTACAGGGCCACTAAAAAGAAACAATAGATCAGTTTAGTCAGATAAAATAATCCTTCAAAACTCCCATTTTGCTGTATAAGGGGGTTATTAGAGAAAATGAAGGTCACAGTTACAACTTATTCAATCTGGGCTGCTGTGGCTCAGTATAAGTTCTTGAAGTTTGCTAAATTCAGCCAACTCTTCTCGAATACATTGTAACCCAACTTTACCAAGAAACAGTTAACTAGGTCCAAGCAGTTGCCATCCGCCAGTTCCACCCATCGTTAAGTTTGGCGTCTCTTCTGGCTTACCAAGTCTTTTTTTTTTAATCAAGAATTTTCTAATGCATCTCAAATTATTCTTTTCTTTAGTGTCCCTTTAAGGCAGAACCGTTTCGCAAACTCAATGTTCTGAACAATCTAATTTTGTTCCATGAATCATAATCAGTAATGTGAGTCTCCGTTCAATAATGGATGTGATGTGCACTCCCAGAGCAAGGTTAAGGCAAGGCTGCTCACTCCATTCACATTCAACTTGTTCACTACAAACTTCACTAATGACATAAGCAAAGAGCATAAACCATAGTGCGGCACCCGATCAACATGCACGTTTATTATAAAGCCCATGGCTCAGCTCTACGACCTCAAATTCTCTTGAAAAGTCATATGGTCAAACTAGTAAAATTGGCAGCAGCCAAAATAAGTAGTGGACACTGCTTACCCTTTATTCTACCGAGCAACATCACACACTAGCCCTCGATGTGTAAACTACTGCACTAATTCCGCAGTCGCAGAGTGCCAGCATGGCCACCTAACCCTCATGGATTCACAGTTGACACATAAAAATAGGGTTGAATTGTACTGTCAGGTGCCACAACAACAGTCCCTCTGGCTGTAATGCTATGAATGAATGTGGTAAATAAATGCAGCAGCACCATGCTTTATATTTTGTGCTAGCTTCTCAAATTTCGCACTGCTGAAACTGCCATGGTACTATTTTCAGGGAAAAATAAGGAACCTTTGGAGCAGTACAGAGCAGCTAATTCCAGTCGGTGTAGATTGGTACAGTGTTCTCGTCACTGGCAAGCAATGCTTGTGTTTTGGCAGCAGCCGCTCTCTCGTAAAACAGCAGATGACCTTCAGCACCAACAAACCCTGGTGGGCCACAAGATCGGTGCTTCTCTACTTAACTGTCCAGACAGTTGGCAGTAGAGTTTAACAGAGGATGTGCATCCCTCACCTGCTCTCTCGATTGCACCTTTGATCGCTACGGAACCAAGTCTTGTTGCCGCAACGGAAGCCAAAGAACTTCGAAACGAACCAATTGGCGTCCTAGCAAAGGAGGCTATAACCACTTCCTGCAATTAAAAAGAAAATACTTTTTTCTTCAGCCCATGTATGTAGAGTATTCTTCAAAAATATCATCGCCTAAAGAAATACTCCATTGGATGAAGCGAATGTGCATGCAGACCTATAAATGAAAGAGGCCACCTTCTGCTATTTATGCACGTACATAGTGCCAAACAAGCAACCTCATTTTATAAACTAATTTAGCAGACCTTGCTTCTCATTTGACTGCAACTTTGTTTCCATGCAATACGAGTTTGAAAAGCACTTTTATACATCTGTGCACGTACAGCTAGCATGCAGTCTTAAAAATGTGGTCCAAGGTGAACCATATGCTGGGCACAATGATGTATAAGCCCAGTGTGACCCAAGCAAGAGGTAGCTTGAGGTTGCAGTCAATTTTTTTTTCTTTCAATATATGCAGCAAGGGACTCAAGCTCCCTTAAGTTCTCCGATACCAGTGTGACTTTCCATGTATGTTAGCCCTCCAAGGACTCGAATACTTACATTTAATGTATGTGTAGTGCCGTTGCTGTACATCCTATGTAACAGAACAGTAGGAAGCTGAAAAAGACAAAATATACCATGAATATTCACAAAATATGTGTTCTGCGCATGTGCTCAGAAATACATCTGAGACATGACCATTACCTTTGGGTGTTTTAGACACAAAAACCTTTCGTAAGGTTAGTGAAAGACCTTGAAAGTGAGCATGCATACTTGTGCCAGAAAACCAGCCTTATCTAATCAGCCCTTCTTATTCAAGCAGGAACCTTACTAAACCCTCATCTTGACAGGTGCATGTGAGGTGGGTTGCTCTTTCCTCATTAGAAGCGTAAGTAGCGCTTAAAGGCCTCCCCTATGCTCAGAGGCTTATTTGTATGTATATATGTTATCTAGGCACGCCCATGTATTGCTGATCGCCAGACAAGGAGACCCCCTCCTTCCCTGTCTAAGCCCTGGGTGGGGTGCAAGCAACACCAGAGCCTGTTAATGGGCAAACCAGCTTTAGTAGGCTGGAGAGCCTTCAATGGTCTGTCTACCCATCTGCTCTCGCATTGCTGAGTTACCACGGTGAATCTTTGTACAGGAGGTCCAGTTAACCTTACTTATCACTTTCTCAGGTAACCTGAATTCCAAGTTCCATGAGCCATCATTGTCACATCTGCTTATCGTGTGCTTTCACGCTATAAGTTAATGACATGGTCATTGTTGCTGCATAATCAAGGGGCTGCTTCCTTTGTGTCCAAGCAATTCATAAGGGCAAGATATTCAAGTACAGCAGCAGACCAAAAGGAGGCACAGCATCCTGTTGTGGATTCAGTACACACTGCATTCTTGACTTGTCGCTGACCAGAAGCAGCTGTTACTAGAATGTGGCAGTTTTCGTGAAAGTGCAGGCACATATAATGATGCTGCTGTCTGCTCAGTTCAGGCTGTGCTAGACAAATCCCCATCTGGGCAATAGTCAATTATTAAAAGCCGATTGCAGCATTATCTCGCAAAGAAGAGAGTGATTCACTCATTTAAATCTAATCTGCTTGCTGCCAGTTTAACCCTTCCTCTACATATCCTACCAAACACAGGCATGTCAGAACCAACAAGCTAGAAGCCTGCTCCAGAACACAACTATGCATAAGGCTGCCCTGTGGCCCCGTCACGGCACTGCTTAAATGAAGTACTGCATTACAGCCCGAAGAGGAAAATGCATCTGTCACAAGGTGCTACATGTCCCTGTAGGGACTGAGGATTCCACTGCACTTAAAATTTGCAGCACCACACTACTCTCGTGCAAGTAAAGACGATCTGCAGCTTAAATCATGTCGTTCGGCTTTGGTAGGACACAGCGGTTGTACCCATAACTGGCCCTTTGGATAACCGAACCACCTATTTTAATATGCCAAGGCTCAACCGACACTTAACCACAAAGGCGTAGTGTCATGAAATCAACGCCGTGGCTCAGGCGACACTTAACAAGGCAGGATTTCTTTAGTATGAAACTCAACGCCAAAGAGGCGACCGAATGGCCACAATAGAGTGTGCACGACACAACAAAGGCGAGAGAGCTTTCGGCAATCCGAGAAGTTCGCGTACCACATTAAACATGGCAAAATGTTAAAAAGCCGTGACACTTGTCAGTGGAACACAGTGGATCAAGGAGCGATCGATTTAATCGAGGGCACAGTCAAAAAACGAAAAAGCTGCGACGCGAAATGTTACCACGTGGTAACACAATGGAAAAACTTCACCCTTCCCCGCCACCAAAAAAATGCAGCCTTTAGCACACGCTAATGCAAAGTTCCAATATATTAAAGGCTACGATCACGAAACAAGCTGTGTCGACAGAAAACCTACAATGATGTAGCAAGAGTCCTAGGCCAAGTGCAGAACTCACCACGTGGAGCACCTAGTGGACCTTCAGCAAGAAATTTTGGCAATGGAAACGCCACGTGTCTGAAGCAGGCACGACGACGTCCTGCTCCTCCCTCCGCCCCTGACATATTAAGCTGCATTTCCCTACAATTCAGCAATTTGGGAAAAAGCCAAAAAAACAATCACCGCCTGACGACCACTCCCCGCTGTGCTATCCCTTGCAATGCAGCGCAAGCCAACGTGTGCGCAAACGGTCTTTTGACGTCTTCCGCTCTGCCTTCTTTCGTGGCTTTGGATTCGCGCTCGCCGTCTACTGTTGCCAGACAGCGACCTTGAAACCGCTAACAACGGCCGTACGCACCGTACTAGTGCGCACTGCAACATTACTTATAGGGCTTTAATGAAAGATTAAACCATTTATTTGTCAGAATGGCTCCTACGCTTGAATAGAGCAGGAACAAAGAAAGGCATTAATAAGAGAAAATAAAAGGTGAATCGGTCGACATAATCATACGAAATGACAGTGACGCCAGGAAAAACATAGTGACAATTATGTTTAATTGAAATGTATAAATAATAAAGTAAATGACAATAACGCCAGATAAATAAAGCGAAAACAATTTTTACATTTGAAGTGAACTAATAAAGCATAAGGGAAGTTCATAGTTTAATAGAAATGTAAATGTCCATCTACCTTATCCTACATTTCAATTAATCGTAACAATTAACTTTCCCTACGCTTTCCACGGCTTGACTGACATTTCGTATGACTGTTATCAACAAAAAATTGAGCCCCTCGGTTCCCCCTATTATTGCTCATTTTACAGCATGTCAAACTGCTCTACCACTGACTTTGCCAACAATTGGCATTAATGTGCATAGACTTCTGCCACCTAGCTAAACAACGCTCGCAATGAGCAAGCCTAACTTGCATGAGTATACACAACTTTCTAGCTGAATTAATTATTTCAGTAGCAGATCATGTGAGTCACAAAAATTAAAGTTGCTGACCATTCAGCAGCTTCTCCATTTTTCATGTTCCTTTTGTGCCCAATTTCTAACAACCTTTGCTATTCTAACTGTGAGGCAAGTGCTGGTAAAGTTCTCTTACACTAGCTCCTCCCGGCTAAGTCACTAGTGCTATACTATTTATGGCAGTCTAGAAAAAGGAAGGCAAAAAAGCTCGAAAGGAGTAATGAAGCTATAATCGTGGTCACACACGCGACTCTCTTCAGATGGTGCAGTGAATGAATACAAATGTTATTTAGCGAGGAATTGCCCTGTGCCCATGCTCGGAAGGGGTATGGGGAACAGGGGGCATGGTGAAACGAGTACTGGAATTTCAAATGGCTTCAGAACCTACATCCTTAAACATGTAAATCTGGAAAGCACTTAACCTGCTGCTTAAAAATTAAGGGGAGCTCCATGATCAAATGAGACAAAAGAAAGCAGTGCATTTTCTGAGCAACATTCGATGCTGCAGTAATGCAGCATCGAATGTTGCATTACTTCTATTAATTACTTCTTACTTATATCATTACTTATATTAATGCCCCCTTCGGTACTACATATTATGCATGTATGGAATATGGAGTGACATGTCATCAGAAGTGTAGCTTAGCCTTTGGTCTTACCTCCACTTCACCTTTTTCTACCTTCCGCTCTCAATAAGCGCCAGTTATGAGCTTGCACTTATCCTGTTCAATTCTACGGATTTGCCTTAACGTCCCACTGTTTTACTATTACCGCAAGAGTGACATACAGTGTGATCATCTGTTAAGGGAGGAGCGTAGAGCATGTGCAAACTTTTCCTTTAAAAAATGTGAAAACGTTAGACTTCCAGAAGATGACTCTTGGCTGGTGACCCTGGCACCTTTCTACACACCAGCTTTGTGCATTGACATGGCTAAACTAAACAGCAGCTAAACTGTCAGAAAAGTAGGGGCTGCACATCAGAGTACCCTTTAACCATAAGCTGCACTGTATGTTTAACTAGCCATAAACAGTCTACTGTGCCTGCAATCTTACTTTTCCTAAGTAAAAAATTATTTGTTGCAAGAAGCATTGTCCCTACAGAAAGGCCCCAATTACCGAGTGTACATGTGGAGTAAGCAATGGTTTATATAACGATAACTGGCGGCAACATTACGACTGCCACACTGTGCACTTTTGATTGCAATGAAGCCCAAACGCGACGAAATTTCCCAGTTGTGATTGGCTCCCTGCCGCAGCTTGCGCGAAGGAGCCGACATGGTTGAGCATTTTCGTCCACACTGGGCTCGACTGCGATTGAAAGTGGCCGTGCGACACTGGTATTAAACAAGAATGCTTCATTTTAGGATTCCCCAGATATAAAGGGGCCCTGAAACAATTTTCGAGCATAGCAATAAAACTTTGCTATTCTGTTAATGGGGCTCCTGTGAATGCGAGCCACCTACTCTTGCACTGCATGCAGCAGGGAAAATTTACTATATGGTGCCAAAAGCTGTGAAAAATCACTCTCATTCCTGCAATGACATCATGCAGTGTCATCCCAAGCAGCTGGACCCACAACAGCTAATGGCTGATTTTGTAATCGCAAGAACATTCTCAGGAATACAATTACCACTCATGTGAGTTAAATA
Organism: Dermacentor andersoni; assembly: GCF_023375885.2. Taxonomy (NCBI): domain Eukaryota; kingdom Metazoa; phylum Arthropoda; class Arachnida; order Ixodida; family Ixodidae; genus Dermacentor; species Dermacentor andersoni. The sequence continues at coordinate 96,190,675 of NC_092819.1, read as the reverse complement.
AATGAGAAATACATATGGCTGCGATCTCAAAAAGACAAAAAAAGCCATTTAATCTTTGCACTGCCAGTCTAAACGCGACAGTTGCGCATTGCGGCATCTGCTGCACATGGTCTCCAAGATGAAAAGCATAGTGTAGATACTATGGTCGCTATGGGGTGCCAGCGCGAACCGTCTCGCGCTCGGTATTTGGGTGGGGCCAGCAGGGCATTGCTGCCTTGCGCGCCCTTGCCATCTCCCCTGTGTAGCTTCCAACGTGTTAGTGAAAATGAATGGAGAGAGAAAGCCAGTGATTCATTCAATAACTACGTCGAACTTTGCTTGTCCTTGAAGGGTTAAAAAAATTCTTGTGGCAGGAGATTTGTGAGGTGATGTAATTTAATAGTGACGTCATTCTATGATTAGTTAGCAAGGTGTTTCAGCACCTCTTTAACACTAAAAAGAAAAGCTTTATTTTCCTGGCCTGGCTGGCCACGTTCATGTTGCCAACCTGATGTATGTATGGTATGGCGAATACCCTTACTTCCATTATCTGAACTGTTACCATAGTTGTTTTTTGCTTTCAATCTTACATTAGCATGGAAAAAAATTAACACACAGTGTGCACTTAGTGATGTGGCATGCCTACATATTATTTTTAATTCCTATTGCCGCTGTAGTGATCACACAAGCTGTACTGGCTATTCTCTTGTTCATCCCCATCCAAATACCATTGCTTAAATCAAAGAACACAAATCAGACTTTTTAAATGCTTTATACCTTTCTTTTCCAAGGTTTTGGAAGTAGAGAAAACATTTGGCACTGAGTGCGATGTTCTAACGCTGTGTCTTTCTAGTACAAATAAATACCATTTGAAAATTTTACCATTTACAAATCAGAACTTGCATGCCAAAGTGGAATTATTTTTACCTTAATTTCAGCACAATACAACCTTCAACCGTCGTGTTGCCGAACCATATATAAAAAGATTAGATTATGGAGTTTTATGTACCAATCTGATTATAAGGCACTACGCAGTGAGGATTCTAGATTATTTCCGACCACCTGGGGTTCCTTAATGTGCACCTAAATTTAAGGAAATGGATGTTTTTTGCATTTCGCTCCTACGGAAATGTGGCTGCCGGGGTCGGGATTTCATTTCGCGACCTCGTGCTTTGCAGCGCAACACCAAAGCCACTAAGCAACCACGATGGGTCACCTAACCTATATCTGAACAATCCATAAATGACTTGTAAAAGCACAAAGATGTGTTATTGCCAGTTAGAAATAAGTTGAAGCCTATTGTGGCATAGAAGTTTACTTAAACAGGGATAAAGTGCCTCAGAACGGCTGGCCAACATTTCGATAGGTGGACCCATCTTTGTCAAAGCCTATCACGGATTTTAATGCATCTCATAGCTAAGGAAATAAATTGTGCCACACATTCAGAGCCACTGGTATCACAATATCCTAAAATAAGCAATTAAAGAGAATGACAATAATTATATATTGACATGCCTGTAAATTGCACAGCAACTAAAAGTGATGTCATCATCAAAAAATTTTTATTTAATATTGCGTGAAATGCTTCTAAGCCCCAATCTTGCAAAAACTTCCATTGCATGTAAGGTTAGAAAAGTAACGCTTGCGCTGAACGTTTTCTCTAAAAGTAGCAGGGCTCATCTGGGGCAAGCAATAAGCTACCAAGGCTGACGTAGTACTTCGTAGTTTCTCAACAATGCTCTCAAAGTCGCCTCGGTGTCCGAAGCTTACATTATCTCATCTAAATAAAATCACGACGTTTACATTTTAGCTAGTAAGAGTGCGACCAAGTTAACCAGGTCGCACACCTCAAGTCAATGTCCTCTCTTTCACATTCTAATGAGCACCGTCTGAAACTATTTCGTCCGCACGGCATGGCAAGACTTTCGCAGGACCAGAAATGTCCTGCAATTACCGCAAAATTCAGTCGCAAATTCATGAATATTCTGCAAGGAGGTCATTCTGATTATGCCAATGACCCCGACCTGGCACGACGCGAGCGCCGGTGAACTTGACACTGAAATCGCACAACGAAACTTTTCTTTTTCTTCTTAGCTCTATCTCTACAGTACGGCACCGACATACCTTGAAAAAGAGGCAACGTTTTCTCTTCGGCGCGCTGTAGGATGAGACGTCCGTTCAAGTGATGTCGCACACAGGAAGGAGCGTGGAGAGCAAAAAAAGCCAAGGAACGAGGAAGAGCTAAACTGTGCATTTCTTTTATGTTTGTTTGTCTGGCACATGGGCGAGAGGAAGATATACAAAACCCCAACCGCCGATGCAAACCGGTTTCCTCGTGTGCTCCCAGATCTCCCGACGAAGCACATGCTCTCCGGCAGCGCCACGCCAGCCGGCGACGACGTTTGTCGCATACGAGGAGGTAATACGCTATGCATATGCTGATGCACAATTTGTCGTTGACAAATGATCCCAAGCATACGCCGAGAACGACGGCGAAATGTAAGGCGGTAGCGGAGAGGCAGCTAACGTATGCCGACATCGATGGACCGAGATGAGCAAGTGCAAGAGAAGAAAAAAAAATGGAGATATCTCATTTGAGAGACGCAAGCAAACCTCAAGAGACTACATCAAATTCCTCACCTTTCTGCTACACCTCCCCGTCACGAACAGAGCCATAACGCATTCAAAACAATACAAAGAAATCACGCCACAATTATGTACAAGAACTCTCCACAGCAAGCTGCAAGACGATAAGCCGATGGTGCCACTTTTCCACTAGGCCTAGCACGCTACTATATTACAGGTGGGCGTTGTCGCTATGGCGCTAGTAGCCAACAGAATTATACAAAGATAGTGGTTGCAGTGGTGCAGCTGTGTAAAGCCATGGTGTAAAACGTGTAATCAATTCTACGCTGTGTAGGCTACGCATTTTATCAGGAGCTAATTTTCGAACTATTTGGATAGAGCAGCTAAAAAAAATTGTTCGTGAACATTTTTTTAAGGTCAGCAGTACCAAGGGGATGCCGATCTCACGAAATACGTTTATGGTGACTACAAAAATAAATATTCTTTCTTTTTGTGTGTGTGTGCGGAAACCTTCATGCTAAAGCTATGGGTACGAGACAAATTGTACATTTTTAACTTTTTGCAATGATTTAGTCCGGAGCATATCCCCCATAATCTTACCGAACGCGAAACTCATAAATTTTTGTATTTGCAATGAATTACTGCCGTCATTTTCAAAACATTGCACTGCACATTTGTGTGGGCGTGCAAACGTGCACGCGCGCGCGTGTGTGTTTGTGTGTGCGTGTGTGTGTCGTTTTCGTCGATTGGTCTATCACTCATGTTGCACACCTCCTTGGTTACATGCAAGGTGTAAAAAGTAAATAAAGGGCAGAACAATAGCTATAATAGGATACAACTGAAAAACCAACTCCGGCGTTTTTTGAACCATATTAGGATATTGTCATTTTTAAATGTATTGACGGTCCTGTCACATGTATAGCGCATTTCGCTAGAATAGCAGCTTAGGCTTGTTTTCAATGCTGGTGTTAACAGCGCAAAACGTAGACGGGACACGAGACGAGAGTCAGCGCTTGTGGAGTCTTCTCGTCACGTGTCCCGTCTACGTTTTGAGCTGTTAACACCAGGATAGAACCTGCATAGTGGTTCAGTTTGCTTAGGACTTCATCAATAACTTTAAATAACCAATAAACGAGACAGCGAAACCAAAACGGGTAGCTGCTTTGTGTGACGTCACGGAGTGAATGACGTCAGGTCCTACAGTACGACAATGTACGCGTGCTGAACGCGTGCTGAACACGCAGTACACGTGGCGCTAACACCAAAAAAGCGAAGTTGATGATGTCTCCTGACGACATAGGGAGCTTTTACAGTTTCCGAACTAAACAGCGGCGATTTAAGCGACGATTTCAGCGGGAGTGGGGTGTAGACTCTGACGTAGCAAAGACAGGGTGGCCAGTACACTCTTAAGCAAAATTACACCGTTTGGGTCGTATCTTGCCACACAACGATAATCGTCATCTGTCTTGTCCGCATTTCCTTTCTTTATCGCTGCGAGCCCGGTTTTCCAAGTCACGAACGGCATCCGCGTCGTCAGCACGACAGAGCATTCTCGACAGGAAAGCAGTGAGCGCAGCGTTTTCATGAAAGGAAACGCAAACAAGACAGATAACAATTATCATTGTTTGGCAAATATACACCCCAACGGGTGTACATTTTTTTAAGAGAGTAGAAAGTCATGACTCCAGAACGTAACCAATTTTTAAAATTCATTTTCAGGAAATCTGAATGACTTGCAGCCATATAGTTTGGCACAAATAACCAGAATGCAAAAGAGAAGATATGTGCAAAATTTTGTTAACATCAGTGGACATCGAAAAATCGCCAGTGTTGCCCGTTAAAAAACAGCAGTTGGCAACCAAGGCACACGGACCACGTGGGGTTGTTACTCTGCCAGCCAATCACGGACGCAAACAACACCGTCGTCGTGTGACCGTTTCAAAATGGCGTCGTATTTGCTACCTCCAAAGCGTCTGCTGTTCTTGAGTCTTGTTCATCGGTGGAAGCGTTGAGGTGCAAGAGACACGGACAAAGTGTATAGAGTCTGAGCATTTCACTCTTCAAAAGTCCGCGGTACAGTTCATTTCACTGCTGAACCCATTTTACTCATGAAATTTCACTTCCAACTGAAGTGAAACTTAACAATAAATAGTTGCAGCGAGACAAGCGTTTTATTTCAGTTCGATAAGCAATTAGGCTTTCACCGTTCCACTAGAGTAAAGGAATGTAAACGCACAAAATTATGCGCTTATAGTTTAATCTTTGAGTCCTATATAACTACTGCAGCGCATGGGTGATATTGATTCTGATTTCGAGTGAATCCGGCTATGCGTCATTTCGGTGACTGAGTGAATTATATACATTTATGACCTCTGCATGCAAGTGGCGATATTTCCAACCCTGATAAATGTTGTAAATTATTAGAGGATTTTTTTTTTCGTGAGTTGTCAGCATTGCCTACTGGAAAGAGAAGCAATACTGAGACACATTTCATTCACGAGCATTTTACACGCCATTGATAAAAGACTCGGCCGAAGGGGTGATGAAGGGGTGACTGAAGTCACGGCATTTTTTTTTTTTCAAGATCAAACAAGCACGCATGATAATTTGAAGCAAGGCGCACCTACCGCAACATATTCATTCTCTAAGCATAGGCTATACATACCATGAGAAATAATCGTTAGTTGGCTACCTCCTGTTGAAAAAAAAATGTAATAACGTTGTCTTGTGTATATAGTTAATTATATTGTGTCTGTGCATGGTGTTCACAATGGACCTTTAAGAAAGATGTAGAAGTGGCAAAATACGAATGAAGTAGTCGCAACTGGTGCATTTACTGCGCTTGTACTCGTATTGCCAGAATTGGCAGATATAAAACGAAAGTATGAATGAAAGGCCGTGCACGTTCGAGGCCAACAACGAGGCAGTAAGCCTGTACAAACAATATAATTTTATGTGAAAAGGTATAGGAAACTCAAAAGAAACGTCAAATGATGTGGGTAACAGCACTCTGGTAGCGACACCTTATAGGGGGCGGGAGCTCTGCCCCCGCCCCCAGAAACTTTCAAAGGGGCTCGATCCCCGGATGTCCTTTGTCTCGACGTCCTGAGGACTCCTTCTGCTGGGTTCTTTCTCCTTTATTTTCTCTGTCGCGATGCGCCGTTAGCGGCCACCGTCGCAATTAGATTTAGGTTCGGCCGTGTTACTGAAACTTGTGTCTGTTTCGAATCATAGCTTAATAATTTTTATTTGTTCTTTCCGGAGAACTTCGCCTATATGGGCTCCCTTGCTGCGCGCGCGGGATCGCCTCCTCCTAGCTGGGACTGGCACATACATATATATTACATACTTGGCCTATTTTTGTTCAAAATCAGTCGTTTCACAAACGTGCTAGCGGCGACCGCACGCTGCAGACATGTGACAGGTACCCATGTCATCTATCCATAGCTTCGTCAGTCGTGGACGAAGCGTCTGCAGATGACACATGTTCGGAGGATTTACCATGACCTCGCGCCAGGCGCAGTTGACGGATCAGCTAATTAAAGCGTTATAATAAACCGTGTGACAAGACGGGACACGGAGGTAATGCGGGTGTCACACGGCGACACTTTCGCTCGCGATCTAACTAGATCGGGAAAACATTTCTCGGTCGCGATAGGCTCGAACATTCGCACGAGATGCGTCAAGGGAACCAATCGCGCTCGAGATGTTAAATCCTTACCAGGCTCGATTGCGGTTAAAAGAGCCCCACGTGACACCGGTATGAGAATGGGAACAGTCTGCGCTCGTCTGTTCCCATATTTTACCTTGTGCCCCGTGATCTCACGCACTTTGCTCCATTTGTTTTATACATCAGACTTAGAGCTATATATGCAGAAAGTGCGCAAATTATTATGCCCCCGTATACTAAACTCAGACAGCACTACCTATAATGTAAGGTGTGTGCAAATATTCGACATTTGTAATGCGAATCGAATTGCCTCTTGCACTTGATTCATAATCGATTAAATAATTCACTATTCAGCATTGTTGAATATTTGTTTCCTTCGAATGTATTAATACTAGAACCATTACTGGGAGTTTTCAAGGAGAGGAAACGCTGGAATTGAGGACTCTTCCGAATCATTCTATTGCAGAAGAACTGCGGTTGCCAAGCAAGGGAACCAGTTCCTCATCGAACGCCCTGGGGAAGTAACTTCTAATTTTCAGAGATTCAATAAGAATGGCTCGCTTTTAGGCTTCATACGTGGATCCTCTGTCTGTGACAAGCGTAGGGACATAAAATATTTGGTTCGATTTGAATTTATTGTATCAATTTATTATTCGGTTAGTATTCCCGTGTTTGAATCTCCTCAAAATAAGTTGCGATACTACATTGTAATGGTTCTCTCCGTCAACGAACACACTACTATGCGTTCATCTGGTGAAAGCGATATTTCCTTGTTCAGTCACTGTTATAGTCATGGTGCACCAGCCAACAGTGAAAACAGTTATTTTTCATTTGCAAGTTACTCACTTGTCCGGACCTCCCGTTGGGACCTGAATTACACAAATCTGTCAAAAAGTGCACATAATTCTCATTTGTTTTCTCACCAAATGGAACTCTTCGCAAATTTCGTGTTTCACCTTGTCCTTAGAAGAAAAAAAATATTCGATTCGATATTCGAAGGTCGTCTTTCTCGAATACTCGTATTCGATTTGACTCGGAAATTTCGCTATTCGAACAACCCTAGTGTAGTATAGATAACAGCACACTTTTTATGACATCTTCGTCTTGTGTAAAGAGCTCTCGCATTTCTTTGTCCAAGGAATCCGTGTGTGAACGTGGCTTTCCCGAACAGCTTCAGTTTCCGCGCTGTCAGTGTCAGCTGTCTCATTTTTTTTCCTCTTTACTCTGCGGTCTGTGCTCGTTGGGCGGCGAGGACCTCAAGATTTACGACCTTACAACGAGCCAAGTTAAACTCAGTATGAGCACGAGGAAAGGTGTACTGCGCGTGCGCTTTGTCGATCGCCAAACAGGCGGAAGTGCCTTGTGCGCAACAATAGGCACTAGACGGTCACTCTTGCATGTGTTTGCAAGTGTACCCAGAGAGAAACGAGAGTGGGCGTAAATGTGCCTCTGCACGCTGTGCTCCCTCCGAGCGATTGTTCAGGCCTTCCATGCAAACATACCAAGGAGGGAAAGCAAACATCGCAAAGCTGACTTTATGGAAGAAAGCTCAAATAAAACTCGAGTGAGACAGGTTATAGAAAAGTAAAACAATGAAACGCTTTTCGAGAGAGCAGCTGGCACGACTTGCGTTCGTCTAAAAGAAAGAAAAAAAGTGCGTGTGCGCTTTAAGCGCTGAGAGTACCATCCGGTCAGCTGTCGAGCGCGTTAAGGGCGGACGTTCATGTCACGCTAGGCAACAGTACTGCTCTACGTGTGCCTTACTTCGTAACGATCCGTTCCATGTTCCATTATTTTAGCCCTTCTTCATTTGCCCGGATGAAGCCGTGATTCATTACCGCTGCAGGATCAGTCCATCAACGCAGAGGATGTTAAGAAAAAAAAAAGAACAGTCTCGTTAAAAAATGTACGGCTCCAGGTGAACGTACGTTGAATCCCCTATATGTTAGCAAACTTTTTCTAATCTTATCACGTTGAATCCCCTATATGTTAGCAAACTTTTTCTAATCTTATCACGCCATCTTATACTCCGGCGGCCCGGCCCGTTATAACTCCCTTAATACCTACTACATTAATTACCTAAACATTTCGCAGGTTATCTTCTCTACGCATTGTGACCTATACACCAACTTCACTTCCACTAAATCTCAACCGTAGAATATCAGCTGCACCACTTTTGCTCCACGTCGCGCTTTTAATTTTTCATTCCATTCGCCATTGCGCGGTCCTTAGCTCCTTCTCAAACTCCGTCATTTATCATAAGTTTGAGCATTGCAGATTTGTACGTGTAGAATACACTAATTATATATTTCAAACGCATACACATTGGAACGGATAACTTGTTCTGATCGGCATCCACAGCATCGAAGTGTAAAAAACACCTATCGATTGTACGGAGCAAATTTTATTGAGATAGCAATTGCGCGGACACACGAGGCGCGTTCGCGATGCCGTAGTTCTAGTAACGTTGCCGCCGCCGCCGCCGTGCTGTCCCGGTATCGATGACGCATGTGCGGCCCGCGCGTGGATGACCTCCAGAGACGCAGTGCGTTGGACTCCAAAAACCACCCGTGACAAAACCGTCTGGCTCCACTCAGTCGACTCTGCCGGAGCCAAGGCAGCAGTCTGGCTTCCGCTGCAAATGAGGTGCAGGGGACTCGGGAGAAGGTGAAGGATGGCTTTGCGGACTTCCTGCCTGTCTATAGTCGTGAGCCCACATAACAGCTGCAGTTGCAAAAAAAAAAAAAAAAAAAGGAAACACACAAGTCCTCGCCGTGCGCTTCGCAGAATAGCGCACTTTTATTGTTGTACTGTCCATGGGCACAGGCATGGCCTGTTGTCTGCTGCGAGGCTGTCCTAGAGCTTTTCAATGATAATGGCAGAACCACCACCGCCTCCGTTGCAGATGCCGGCCAGGCCGTATTGCCCAGATTGGAGATGAAGAGCGAGCCTTCCCGTGATTCGAGCACCCGACATTCTGCACGCCAGCAGTTATGGTGCACAATTATCAGTCGAGTCAAATGTGTACAAGTTGTCGAAAATAAAATTGGATGAGTGATCTTGATTAAGAAACACAACAACAACGGAGAAAGCTCTACGTAAACGGAACAGGTAGTTGCTCCCAACATGCGTATCCTAATCGTCCATATATATATATATATATATATATATATATATATATTTCCATTTCAATCAGCGAACATCTTCAGTTAATTGTGAATAGTTGAAGCGCACATAAACTAAATGTAAGAACCCTGGGAAACATGCAGAAGGAATAGCAAAATTCCGCTGAGTCTTGCAGTAAAAGAAATCACAGAAAGAAGAGACAAACCTGCTCGTGGTGATATAAATTTGGGTGTGGATTTATTTATCTTGAAAATTCGTGAGAAGGTGGGAACAAAAGCTAAACTAGTTTGGTGGTACATTTACTGTATAAAATTAAAAAAAAAACGAGATTCCGAGATTTTACGCGCGAAAACGACGGTTTGATTATGACGCAGGCCGTAGTGAGGGACTCCGGATTGATTTTGACCACCAGGTTCTTTTTTAACGTGCACCAAATGCGCTATGCACGGGCGTTTTTGCAATTCACCCCCACCGAAATGCGGCCTCCGCGGCCGGGATTCGATCCCGCGCCCTTAGTAGCGCAATGGCAAAGCCACCTAACCACCACGACGGGTGCATGAACTCTTTGGCACATGTTCAGTGACACATGGATGATGGAAGTGAAACGCAAATAGACGCCTGCTGGGGAACATTAAAGCTTTAGAAACATAACAAAAGAAAAGAACAAATGCATTGTGCAATTTTCATTCCAGCTGACATGCAGCAATCGTCCTGATGTAGCGCACCTGGAGGAAGACTGTATGAATTATTAATTATATTAAAACACATATTAGGGAGCCCTCATGCACGTGCGCACGCGCACGTTTGCATGAAGCCTCCGTATAATAGATGTAAAGAGTTAATAACGATGTGGCCGAGCTCAGTCGAGATAAGTCTTACGTATAGTGAGAGTACAACACCTCCGATAGAAGAGCGCTGAGAAGCAAAAAAGAAAAAGAAATACATTGGAACAGGAGCGGAAGCAGAGTTATTTATAGAGGCAAGGAGACAGCGAAGCAAAACGAATTATGATCGCCATCGAAGCAAACTCAGAAAAACTATACGAAAAGACGGGTGCGTTATTGGGATATGGGAGTGCAGCTGCATGTCACTGTATCGTCACAGGAGACCGCCACACGACCCTTACAAGAAAAATCTCATCACACCATCTTATCCTCTGACGGCCAATGGAAATTTACCGGCCGTTTCGGTGCTAGAGACGACAGACGCCGGCTTTATCGCTCAATGGGCCATTTTGACGCTTTCGCATAAAAAAAGAAGAGGCCGATAGATAGATAGATAGATAGATAGATAGATAGATAGATAGATAGATAGATAGATAGATAGATAGATAGATAGATAGATAGATAGATAGATAGATAGATAGATAGATAGATAGATAGATCTCTAAATGGTTTTTTTTTCATGCACGATAAGCGAGTGTCCACTGTACTGCTAAACTGCAAATAGCTATACTGATTACTCATATCCAACATGAATGCATTTTCACTGTTTTATTTGCGGCATATATTTCAGAGCATGCGCCCTGGTTTTTTACTATTATTCTTTTTCTGATTATTCGTACAGTTCCTAAGTATATAACTTTCGCTGTGGTTGAGAATTGACACTTTTGCATGTACAGGCATATTAATTGTTTTGTTTCCTACCGTATCGTTTTTGCATTCATTAATTTGCGTTGCCAGTAGCTTGGTTTATCTATTTCACAGAAATTGATGAAGTATTACTTCTGTATAACGATGCATCATGCGCAGACGAAATCGCGTTTAATGATTAATTTGTGCAATAGCTCCTATGTTTTCTCGCAATCGCCGAAAAAAAATGTGCATCTATTTTTATGTATACGATTCAATTTCGTGTTCATAGGTGGAATGGACAAAGCAGCGCGACAAAGAATGCAGATAAGAGTATATATATAGAGAACCCCATTCGAACCACTTTACACCCTACATATCACTGTCATAGTTTTAATACATTTAGATTTTACGCAAATTACAGCGAACGTTTTAGGCCACTATACAGCCGTGTCCCATATACCCTTTGCCATTGACCAGCGACAGTGAGGGTGACGTGGCGTTGCGGCGATGCCCTCTCCCCTAGCGCAACACCTAGCGCGCTGTTGCGGCAGGAGGTGTCCCCTTTCGCCCGCTCGTAACATGGTAGTGACGTGGCGTCGCAGCCAATGGAAATTTACCTGCCATTTCGGTCATAGAGACGACAGACGCCGGCTTTATCACTCAATGGGCCATTTTGTCGCTTTCACATAAAAAAGAGGCCTATATAACTACGATATTGAAACGTGGTTAGGCCTGCGACACGCAAGCCTGGCGTGGAAACCCTGCCTGCATTTTTAAGTCACGCGATAGTGGCTTGCACATTCGGCTGCAGAGATAGGTCAGTCATCTTTTAACATGAATAAGTGATTTCGTTTCCATTGTTATCTGTATCCCTTTCGTCATCCCGCAGGCCAGAGTTTGACGCCCGAAGCAATGCTTTTAGCTTAGTTATCAGCAAATCACGCCCGACGTATTTGGCACGACACCCAGTTGAACACCTGATTGAGTTACCAAACGAAATTAATTTTGGTAACTTCCTACAGTTACATTCGACAGCATATGACCGTGTAGCACATTTCGGTCTTATTGCATAATTATCCGCCCTGGGAATCGACAGTCTAACTGTCGGGGATTAGAAACTATTTATCTTGTCGCCTTCAATTCTCAGTCACAAATAATTTTTCTTCTTCCCTCTGTGACGTAATATCTCTTGTACCGCAGGGTGGCGTCCTGGTCCCCTTACTGCTTTTAATTTACATTAATGACAACATTAACATATCTTCCAGTATAAGGCTCTTTGCCGATGACTGCATTGTCTGCTGGGTTATTAAAAAGGCCAATGACCATCTTACCCTTCAAATGAAGCAAACTTAATGCTATTAACTCCTGCTGAGATAAATGGCTAATTCCCCTTAATTTAACTAAAAGCAAGGCAGTTTCATCCACGAAGATAATGGAAGAGAGAATAGTCTAGAGGAATTTGAAATCCCACAAGTAACGCCGGAAGAAGTAAAGAAAGCCTTGGGAGCTATGCAAAGGGGGAAGGCAGCTGAGGAGGATCAGGTAACAGAAGATTTGTTGAAGGATGGTGGGCAGATTGTTCTAGAAAAACTGGCCACCCTGTATACGCAATGCCTCATGACTACGAGCGTACCGGAATCTTGGAAAAACGCTAACATAATCCTAATCCGTAAGAAAGGACAGTAAGACGACAGACGCCGGACAGTAAGCGGATCGGCCTATCCGCTTACTGTCCGTTGCCTACAAAGTATTTACTAAGGTAATTGCAAATAGAATCAGGAACACCTTAAACTTCGGTCAACCAAAGGACCAGGCAGGATTCCGTAAAGGCTACTCAACAATAGACCATATTCACACTATCAATCAGGTGATAGAGAAATGTGCGGAATATAACCAACCCTTATATATAGCTTTCATTGATTACGAGAAAGCATTTGATTCAGTCGAAACCTCAGCAGTCATGGAGGCATTGCGGAATCAGGGTGTAGACGAGCGGTATGTAAAAATACTGAAAGATATCTATAGCGGCTCCACAGCCACCGTAGTCCTCCATAAAGAAAGCAACAAAATCCCAATAAAGAAAGGCGTCAGGCAGGGAGATACGATCTCTCCAATGCTATTCACAGCGTGTTTACAGGAGGTATTCAGAGACCTGGATTGGGAAGAATTGGGGATAAGAGTTAATGGAGAATACCTTAGTAACTTGCGATTCGCTGATGATATTGCCTTGCTTAGTAACTGAGGGGACCAACTGCAATGCATGCTCACTGACCTGGAGAGGCAAAGCCGAAGGGTGGGTCTAAAAATTAATCTACAGAAAACTCAAGTAATGTTTAACAGCCTCGGAAGAGAACAGCAGTTTACGATAGGTAGCGAGGCACTGGAAGTGGTAAGGGAATACGTCTACTTAGGACAGGTAGTGACTGCGGATCCGGATAATGAGACTGAAATAATCAGAAGAATAAGAATGGGCTGGGGTGCGTTTGCCAGGCATTCTCAGATCATGAACAGCAGGTTGCCATTATCGCTCAAGAGAAAAGTATATAACAGCTGTGTGTTACCAGTACTCAAGTACGGGGCAGAAACTTGGAGGCTTACGAAAAGGGTTCTACTTAAATTGAGGACAACGCAACGAGCTATGGAAAGAAGAATGATAGGTGTAACGCTAAGGGATAAGAAAAGAGCAGATTGGGCGAGGGAACAAACGCGAATTAATGACATCTTAGTTGAAATCAAGAAAAAGAAATCGGCATGGGCAGGACATGTAATGAGGAGGGAAGATAACCGATGGCTATTAAGGGTTACGGACTGGATTCCAAGGGAAGGGAAGCGTAGCAGGGGGCGGCAGAAAGTTAGGCGGGCGGATGAGATTAAGATGGTTGTAGGGACAACATGGCCACGATTAGTACATGACTGGGGTAGTTGGAGAAGTATGGGAGAGGCCTTTGCCCTGCAGTGGGCGTAACCAGGCTGATGATGATGATGATGATGATGATGATGATGATGATGATGATGATGAAGGCAGTTTCGTTAAGGGGTAAGCACTCTTAAGTCTGGATCTCCTTATTCTATACAAGACCCCACAGTGTTGTCTCATGCTTCTTCATACACCTACTTAGGCATCAGTCTACCTCCTATCCTCTCCTGGAAGGAGCACGTAACTACCATATGTGCTAGGGCATCTAAAACACTTGGCTATTCGCGTTGTAATTTGCGCAATTTGAACTCAAATGTACGTAAATTACATACTAAAAATGTTCGCGCTATTTTCCTATTTATTCCCGTGCATGTGTTTGGAATAAACTTCAGCTGTGAGTTAGCATCCGCCCTTGTTTTTTTCTCGGCTCGTCCTCGTGTATCCGCGCAAACTTTTTCAGTACGCATTTCAACCAACTAGCCCAACTTTCTTCTCTTCATGAACTTGAAAAAAAGGGGTACCGTCGAAACACAAGGACGCTCTTCTAAGTACGTAAATGAGTCTATATAATTTTCCTTCGCCCGCAGTTGGAATTCGCCTCATCAGTCTGCTCTCCTGATCAGAAATACCTCGTTAACAAGATAGAGTCGATACAAAATAGGGCCGCTCGATTTATATAATCCAACTACGACCGCCATTTCAGTGTTCCGAACCTTAAACAGGATCTTTACCTCCAGCCGTTGGATACAAGTCGCTCCGTTTCACATTTATGTCTACTGCCATAAATACGTTCCTATCCTTCCATCTCTTCGCTTACCATTTCGCCCTCCCACACGCCCCCCCCCCCCCCCCCCCTCAACACGACGTCTACATAATAACTTGAGCATCAAACGCATTTTTGGAAGGACTCAAGCTTCTAACATCTGCACTACCACGCACCGTTGCACTTTGGAATGATGTTCCCGAAGCTGACCGTAACCACTTTCGGGAACAACTGGGCAGACATTCTAATATTGTGCAATGATTCCACATTTTCTTGTATTGCATACTGAGTAGGTCTGTATAGTACACTGGTGACATTCCTGTGCTTTGTTTTAGTTGTTCTCTGTTGACATATAATTCTGTTTATTGCTTGGTGTCCTCCTCACTCGATGCTTCTTCGGAAGCCCTGTGATGTATTCTTAATAAATAAATAAATAAATAAATAAATAAATAAATAAATAAATAAATAAATAAATAAATAAATTTTTCCGCTCTGCGAAGGTGGATGACCGTTGAAGCTGTGTAGTACACGACAAGGAAGTGACACAGAATTTTGAACAAAGGTATACTAACACATTTATTGTCTTGATCGGTGGACATCGTGACGAAAAGTACACACACACATTTATTTTTGTACATCCGCGTTCATTAGTATTATAAATTCGTTATATGCACTCGTGTTTTCATTTCGCGATATATTAAGGTAAATAATTTGAGACCGAAAGCATCGCACCGACTGGCAGGGGGCCAGTGCCGTCAGCGCCGTTGCAAAGGGAGGGACGTACAGTATGGGAACGCGAGCATGGTGAGCGGCAACGGAGCCAGCTGTGGAGGAAGACAACGACGACGAACGCACGAGCAGTGGCCCGAACCATTACTGATGATGATAGTTTTTTTTCACACACAGATTTGTTGACGGACACGAAAAATGCACGAAACTCTATTCGTAAACAGCGTTGTTGTAATAAACGCGCCTAACTGGCACGCCCTGTTAAAACTCTGTACACGGACCATTTGGCGTTCCCAACAGCTATTCTAAATTTCGTTGCTGCTTTCTCCCGGTAAGAGAGATAAAAGCGAAGACAGGGAGTTTAACCAGAGGATATCTGCATTTGGATACTCTGTACTGCAGAAGGGGGAAATGGGTGGGAAAAGCGAGAGAAAAGGAAGGGAAGAATGAACAACATAAAAATATAAGAAATATAAGAATGTCCATATGGGCACTGTCACAAAGTCTGTGAAAGCGCTACGTGGTCGCACAGCGTCAATGTCCCACTGTGACATAGGCGACATACAGTACACAGTTTCGCCCCCGGTAAGCACTAAACTCTCGGAAAGTACTTTTCCTATTTGCAGTGAAAGTTTCGGACTGGACTTTCTCTACTGCCTCTACAGTCGCAAGAACAGCTTCTCTGTGAAAAGAGAGAGAGAGAGAGAGAGAGAGAGAGAGCGAAAGCCAGAGGAAGATATAAAAACAAAACAATGTAAAGGCAAAGTCGACTTACCCGAGCGGATGTCCTAGGCTGACTCCGCCTCCATGAATATTGACCTTTGAGTGTTCCAGGCCGAGATGTTTCATGTTGCAAAGCACTGCGGCACTGAAGGCTTCGTTTATCTCGATCATGGACATGTCTTCAAATTTCAAGCCGGCTTGATTCAATGCCTAGTAGAGATGGCAAGAAAAAAAAGGCGAAGAGGAGGGGGAACAGTAATGCAAGTCGTCGCAAATAAAAGAAGTCGAAAATGCGAGAGCTTTAATTAACTACGTCGCTTCGTCATCCGCGAAATAGACGCGCACATACAAACGCTGCAGGCTAACACTTTCCCCACCAGCCATAAATAATAAAAATGACCACCCTGCATAGTCGGAAACCAGACTAAGATCTGGATTGCCCCTTCGAAATGCCGCAAGTATGACGGCAATTTACTCCCGAACTCTAAACACAGCAGCCAGGCAGGACGGGTTCACAAATGTAAGGCTCAGAAACCTGCACGACGACTACTCGATAGAAGCCCTAACGGCTTTCTTTAATAGCCACTGGGAAGCGGGAACATTGCCGATGAAATGGAAGCACGCTCACGTAGTAGAACTGATACCAAAACCGCGCAAGACTCCAGGCCTCAGCAACACGCGACACATATCCCTGACCTCGTGTCTGTGCAAACTTATCGAAAACTCATTGCTCAATCGCCTGAAGTCCCACGTGGATGAGACGGATTTCTTTCCTGGCACAATGTAGGCTCCAGGCCACATTTTTCTACTCAATACGTGAAGCACAGGACCATGTCACCACCACATGGAAAACGCATACTCGCACTGAACCTTAAAGGAGCATTTGGCAATGTAGCTCATGAGATCATCCTAAAGAACAGTTGTCACAACCAAATTACGGCGATCGAGTCGATAATTATGTTCGAGCATGCTAAACACACCGCACGGTAACGGTAGGCGTGGATACCTTGAGAACAGAAGAAATAATTTTCCAAATAGAGGCACTCCTGAGGGATTGATCTTATCATCTTTTCTTTTCAACGTCACCATGAAAAACCTTCCAGAGTATCCAGAGAAGATCGCACTTTCGTCACGCCATATATGCGGCCAACATGATCATTTTGACAACTACAGGCCCGGATAAAGAACAGCAGGATGCCGTATACAAGCGGCGGCAGACACTGTCACCGACTACGTCGAAGAGTGCATCCTGGAATGCTTCCCAGAAAAATCCGAGCTCCTCGTCCTCAAAAATACATCCAGAAGAAGTAGCATGAGTAGAAATGCCATTGAAATGCCACTCAGCTGGAAACGTGCACCCAGAGTCCAAACACTTCGCATATTAGGTGTTCACATGCAAGATAATGCTCCCAATAACCACACTATAAACGCACTAAGACAAACTGCATGCCTACAGCGTAGCTCGCATGATCAGCAGAGTCGCCAGTCACAGACATGACATGAAGGATGAAGACTTATACTACGCTTGACTCAGGCGCTTATAATCAGTAGACTCACGCACGCAACACCTTTCCTCAACCTAACGTCCACTGAGAGCGTCTTTATAAACGCATTATTACGGACAGCGCACAAACAAGTCCTCGATCTTCCTCTAGGCATAGGAACAACGAAATTTTTTTCCCTGGGCATCCAGAACACCTTAGACGAACTAATTGAAGCACCACCGTCGTGCACAAATCACAAACCTCAACCTCAATAGAACGGGCAGAGCAACTCTCGTACGCTACAACCAACAGTCAACAAGCCCTTCACAAGTCCCTGCATAAGCAAATAGTGGTGGCCCCTATTCAGTGTAACGTGCCCCGTTGTATCCCTTGGGCAGGAGAAAAGCCCGAGCCAAAGCAATAAAAAGAGGATATGGGTACCCTCTAATAATAAGGTACCATTTTCGAAAAACTGTTACTACTAACTCTCGATTATTCGGATATTTACGCGGTCCTCGCCGAGTCGTCCGAATTATCTGTCAGTGACCGTATATCTGAGAAACAACCTTCACTGGTACAGTTTTCTCACCTTAATAAACGGTTGGAATGTTCCAAATGGTCGTTCAATCGTGAGCTTCGGCCCCTAAACCTCCGTGCTTATTGGCCGGTTTTGTGCATAATTTTATATATCTAATTTGGTTATATTGAACTATTTAGCGATAACCATGCATAGTAGTAATAGTAGATAACAATGCATAGTTCCAACGATAATGTACCCTTAGCAAGTAAATTAAAACACGAATAAAAATGCGTAATATCACCATATATTCTTTGCAATCGTACCACAGCCAGTCGTTAAGTCTGGCATAGACCCAAATGCACAATGTGGAGTTAGGATTAAGGCACTGTTACAAATGCAGGCGAAGCAGGGAACGCAAGAACGCAGCAAATTTCCTCTAGATTTGTTGGCATTTAAATTTATGCTGACAGCACGTAGGCCAGTGTTTGACAGCAATCTCTGGCGACATTTAAGAAAAAGAATTGCATCTGCGTTATATAAGAAAAAAATGTGCTTACCTTGGGCATTGCGTATGCTGGGGAAATGCAAAAATGCAACGGTTCCACAGCAGCATCGGCGAAGCCTGAGAACAAAACAAACACAGGGTAAGAAGACTTACGTTTCATGGTGTGACAAGCGGCGTGAAATAAATTCAGCTACGGTACGTCTATCTATTCAGAGTTAGAGCATCGTTACACGCGTTCAAACTGTACCGAGAGCTAAAGCTTACTGTCTCAAAGAAGTCTTAGCAAACCAGAAAAAGACATATTACCTTTTCTTTTGCCACTTCTAGTTCACCAAGAAAACAAAACACGCATGTAGCAATTATGTTATGCTTGGACGTGCACAGTGCGGTGTAGGTCTTTGATTGTCACCTGCTACAGATATACCACAGTAAGGCGAATAATGATCAACTGTAACGGATGTCGTAGGAGTGCTGCGACGCAACCTTGCTGTACCGCTTATGGCTGGCAGTGGCGTTTACGACCGTTTACTTCTACCGCATTGGAATGACCTGTAGACCGACGTGCGGCTCCTGTAGGTGTGAGGAAACCATGGAACACCTACTGTGTATCTTTCCTGACGTCCAACGTCTCTCGTTCCGGACAGCTTTAAACCGACTGGTCTCGAGACCGTTCTACGAGTCAAAGATACTCGGACCGTGGCCTCAGCCGTCACTAGCACAAAATGTGATTCGTGCACTAGTACATTACTTGAAGTGCACCGGTTTGAGAGACCGCTTATAGTGCTCCTGTGGGTCATTTCGATTACATGCAGTGTTAGATCTTTCCATATTTTCCTCCTTCTATTCCCCCTTTTCCATTAACCCCTGGCTAACAAACCGGACAATCGTCTGTCTTTCCTCTCCTTGTTTTCTCTCTCTCTCTCTCGGGCGCGAATTGAAAAAAAGAAAAGAAAGACAGACGTCCTCTTTATAGCATTGTCCCTCAACACGTGACCACTCACCAACGATTCGTGCCAATGGCTTCACTCCAAGCCTTTCTGCCGCTTGGCGAGTCATGAGGACACAAGCTGCCGCTCCGTCATTCAGTGTGCTTGCGTTTGCTGCTGTGATTGTGCCTGCTTAAGAAAGAAGCAGTATTGGGCATCAGATATTCCGCTAAGCCACATAAGGTATACCTGCGTTGGTTAAAAAATATTGCTGAAGGCTTAGTGTCAAATCCGACCTTTCTAATTACTCCCGAAATACTGTTCCTTCGATCAATGGATTGTACTGTACGTACTCTACGTACGCTTAGAATGCACCGAGTAAATGCTAATACCTATGCCACCTTAAGTTCACTTCAATCCAAGCAGAGACGAGTTGAAATCCCAAGTTTCGATAAGGGAATAGAGTCAACCACCACCTTCTTTGTCGAATACTGGCGAAATCTTTCTGAGCTTCTCGAAGTCGGCGCGCTTGTATTCCTCGTCCTCGGTCACCACCACGGCTGGCTTGCCACGCTTTCCAGGGATGGTAACGGGAACGATCTCGGAGGCAAGCACCCCGTCCTGACCATAAGGGGACGAGGAGAGTCAAGCAAAGAAGGTAAACAGGTTGTTGCAAACATTCACGAAGTAAGGAAAATAAACTAGGAAGGTACATTGCGTCAGGCAGCCAGCCTTCGTAACCAAACTCTCCGTGAAGTCATGCCCTTGGCTTTTCCCCCCCAAAAAAAGTCGGCCCAACACGTGATGTATGTAACCGGCGTTCGGAGGGCTCGGCCCAGTGTGCTTAGTTCCCGGTAGGTTTTAATCGATGTACACTTGTTCGAGTGACTTGTTAACAGCCCTGTGCACATTTTTTTTTCTCCCAATACGCTTGCGCAACTTCGGTCATTTATTGCGACGTACGCACTCATCACCTTCGTTGCCGCGCCATCCTGTCGCATCCGTTGTCCTTTCGGAAGAGCGTGCGGTTAGAACGGCTAGCGCAGCAGTTGGAGGCCCTAAAGCTCACCGAGACACGAACACATGTTGAACGGACCCTTTCTGGCTTCAATACAAATCGCGTTACGCTCCCTCCTGGTTCTTTTCTTACTCGATCCATGCATAGCATACATTATGCGCTTAGGACAGCTCTAGCAACTTGTGTTCTACGATAAACAACAGCAACCATAGTTCAGACGGGTAGGGTATTCGCTTTAATTTGGCAGTAAACTGTCGATTACTTTAGCGGCTTAGGCAAACCGTCCAGCTCTCTCTTTCTTTTATTTCGCGCGTGATCTGTCGCATCGCTAACTTCAAGGGGTGAAGTTCCAGGCTTCTCAGTTATGATTCTCATGGGGCTGCTACGGCCTCTCTGATTGGCTCGAAAACGGCAACATGACAGAATTCTACAACTTGGCGTAATGCTACAGTGTCCAGGCTAGAAATCACGGATTTCGTTACATACTTTTATTAATTTATTGCCTAATATTGCGCGGGAAGAATTCTCGAAAGACGCTGGGTTAAGTCTTTAGTCGTCCATTTACGCTACAATTGGACCCTTCTTTATCAACGAAACCTTAACTATTCCCGAGCAAAAGCGACTAACACCAGCGATGTCACAGGAACATCGGGCGCGAACTTCAAGGCTATTACGTATTTTACCTTCGCTGCTTTGGCGCTTCTCTTGTAGCTTTCTATGGCGAACTCATCCTGGTCCTCCCTGGAAACCGCATACTTCTTGGCGGTATGCTCGGTACAGGCACCCTGAAAGACCAAGATGACACTGAGAATGCACAATGCAATAGACCATGCAAAAGCAGGACCAAATGCGAGGATCGACCGGACTCGGCGCGCCCCCTAATTTGGCGAGTTATTACAACGATGTATCCTTCCCGTGTATCAACTTACAGAGTAACCGCGGGCCCCTGCTTTCGCGTATCACCGTAACGCAATGCTCCAAGTTTCTGTCCCATGTGTCAGTATACCGGTAGAATGCAATGACAGCACACTTTTATTTTCAAGGATAGCGGTAAGCTGCCGCTCATGATTTGGTAGTGCTTGTCGTGCGCTCCGACCCATTCTTATTCAGCATAATGTCCTTCTCCATCCGGATCCCCTGTAACAAACGGGCCTGGATAAACGTACTCGTGCTCATATTCTAGAAACTCAATCACGTATTTTCCTTCTCTTGTTAGGTTACTGAACATTACCTTAGTCTTCCGCATATTAATCTTCAGACCTACTCTTACACTTTGTCAGCTAAGGTTCTCAGTCATTCGTTGCAAGTAATCTCCAGCATTGCCATAGCATCCTCAACAGCGTTTCAACATTGCTAATTCCTAATTAAACGCTTGTATTAGTAAACAAATTACTTAAGGAACAAATTAAGGAAATTTGCAAACGTAAATTGCAATCTGCTAGCGCAAGGCAGGGATGCTTCAAGATCGCTGGGAGAGGCCTTTGTCCTGCAGGTGACATAAAAATAGGCTGACGACTATGATGAATTAGGGGAAAAAAGAACAGACGCGCGGTCACCGAGGTGTTCAAGAGGAAATGTTGTCGTCAGTTTGGTGGACGGTGACAGGAGGTACAACATAGC
Organism: Dermacentor andersoni; assembly: GCF_023375885.2. Taxonomy (NCBI): domain Eukaryota; kingdom Metazoa; phylum Arthropoda; class Arachnida; order Ixodida; family Ixodidae; genus Dermacentor; species Dermacentor andersoni. The sequence continues at coordinate 96,168,535 of NC_092819.1, read as the reverse complement.
GTTCGACAAGTTTTAGGTTATATATCCGCACAATGCTCTCTTATAATTCCTCACTATTATTTTTTTCGAGTTATATATTCACTCCCATTGATGTCAACTCATGCTCGCTGGCACTAACTCAAGGTCCAACTCTCACGCGCACCAACGGACGTTCGTGTTCTTACTCGCTTTCATTCACCTTTACCGGACCCCACTCATGCTCATGCTCGCGTTTACTAACGCTTACCAGCACTTGCCAGCCCCTTCCTGCTCACGCCCACTAAAACTCAGCGGCGCTCATTGCCGTTCATACACACATCCAATCACACACTTCTTCACTCGCTCCCACTCTGCCCGACGTCTGTGATATCAGTGTGGAGCGAGCATGCAAAAACAAAAACAAAACGTCCTTGCTATACGCATCGACGAGTCATGCTACGTCTCCACAGCGCGACTATTGGTGAGCTATAGTCGGTATAAATATGGAAGTAAACAGCGCCGAAAATAAGACAAGAACAAGAAGACTCGAGCCACAGCACTGCGTCATCGTGCGAAAGCTCGCTGCGAGAAGTTTGCCTCGTAGTTTACAGGAGCATCTACGGAGATCTTTATTGCGTATAATATTCATGCTTGGTGGCAGTGATGTTGCCGTGGAGTGCAAGGACACACTTAACTTGTTTAACTATAGACATTCTCAGATTTGTTCTTTCATCACGTGGTTATTGAGTGTACCAAAGCGCGTCGAATTCGCACAGCACCAGTGTACTAATTGCGCTTTCTATTTCTCTGAATAGTTATGAGCGACACTTAAGGCGTCCGCGGCAGATTCCTTCTTTTCTTCCTCCCCCTATCCAGCAACAACTGCAACACCCCTCTCCCCTCTTAAATACTGTCACCATTTCGTAACGCCGTTTATCAATTACCGCATTTCGCAAATTGCAGTGATTTCCTGACAGCCCTGCCGAATAACACTAGGGGTGTGCAAATAGTGATTTTGGTTCCGAATCGAATATGAATCGAGTAGGGCTAGAAGCGAATCGAATCGTATCGAATACCTATCGTATATTTTTTTTCAATAATGAACAGCCATTATCACAATTATTATAAGATGATACTCACATTCCAGTATTCCAAATGTTAGTAAGTTTCTGTCATTGCATAGTACGTTACGAAACGTTGTTTATTAAAAGCAGCACAAATGAAGCATTAGAAGCAAACAAGTGTCTTCGCATGCACATGACTCTTAAAAAAAAGACATTCTGAGGTTTTACGTGCCAAAACCGCGATATGATTATGAGGCACGCCTTATTGGGGGGTTCCGGATTTATTTGGCTGCCTGGGCTCTTTCCCGCGCACCCAATGCACGGTACACGGGCGCTGATGCATTTCGTCCCCCATCGAAATGGAGCCGCCACGGCCGGGATTCGATCCAGCGACCTCTGATTAGCAGCGCAACGCCAAAGCCACTACGTCAGCACGGCGGGTCATAGGGCTCTTCAGAGAGTGCCAATGATCGCAGTACAACCTCTAAGGTGTGGCTACCTAAGCGGCATAGCCTGCTCCACTACGCGTGTTGTCATGTTTTATGTCTATACTGGGCCCGCGGGGTGAAAATTTACCGTTGTTTTGCTCCAGTTTTATGTTTATTTGGGCGCAGTTTACGTTTTCACATGTTCGAAAAGTATTCGACAAATGTTCGCGTATACGAACAATGACTATACGAGTCGAAGACCGGATCGATTAGGACACCATTTGATTCGTTATTCGAAAGTGTCGAATATTCGCACACCCCTAAATAACACGCGAATATAGCTATGCGACGTCGTTACGTACTACGCAGAAGAGTAGTGTGAAAGAAGGCATACCACATGGATCTTGTGGTAGACGTCGGTCAAGCCGTCGATCAACAGACCGTCCTGGAAACAATGCTGTATTAGTGTAACGAAGAGGCAACTCCAACTCACAACGACGAATGGACTAACAATCATATACCAACCTTCGCCCTATACACCTCCCTGCCGCAACATTAGTACAAATGGACCCGCATGCGCATATTGACTAACTTGATTGATTTACTATATGTGTGTTTCTCACTTACTCTGCGAAACATTAAAAAGTTTACTCGCCTGTAGCTGAACTCCACCGTACGGTGTTTCGCCTCGGCTCATGTAGTACGGGACATTGGACATACTTTCCATTCCTCCGGCCACTACAACCTCCTGCATACAAAAATAATACCAGTTCATAACGCGACAGTGCCCTGCAGCTGCAACAAAATTCTTGTTCGCAACACCACCACCACCATCACCACCACCATCACCACCACCACCACCAACAACAACAAAACTCTAGGCCATAACTTAGCACCGCTAACTTTCGAAGTGTGCGTTAGCATACTTATAATGTGATGATTGTGAAGCCTCGACAGCTGCGCGCGCATGCGTCACTTGCGCTTAACAAAGTGACGCTTCCAGTCCTCGAATATCTTTTACAAACTTGCAATTCGGTGCAAACTGTGAGGCGCTCACTGTACACACCTCGCATTTTCTGCTAGGCACCTCCGAAGTGGATGAAGTGCACCCATAATGCTACAAGGAAATACTTTACCGACGGTGAGATCGAGCGTCCGTCTTCCGGCACAGCAGCTTAGTGCTCAAGCCAAGGCAGCTCAATCAAAGCTCTGACAATCAGGCCACGGTAGCTCGCCTGGTTCTCTCGTGCCAAAGTCGGTCGCTCTTTGGAACGCCCGGCACATACGTCACATGCCACTTTCCAGCATTCCAGCGCTCATAAATCTGTGAAGCCCACCTATAATGCTATCGCAATAATATATATATATGCAGCTCGTGTGGTACCTTGTTTCTACTCCCCAACACAAACCTGTTTGATTTTCGCGTTCATTTGGGCCCGTATTCACAAAAAAAGCTCTTCCACTAGAATTGTTCTCAACAGCAAATTCCAATCAATCAATCAATCAATCAATCAATCAATCAATCAATCAATCAATCAATCAATCAATCAATCAATCAATCAATCAATCAATCAATCAATCAATCAATCAATCAATCAATCAATCAATCAATCAATTATTTCGTAAATATACTTTACAGACAGAGTTATACAAAAGGAGGTCACATAGTAAAAACTGAATTGCGACCTCCTGTTCATGGTTGATATAGAAGTTACATTGGCAAGAAACATCAGCTGAATCGGTACAATTACAGAAATGATAAATAATGAAATACAGATATAAGCAAGTGAAGCTATTAATAGACGACAATGTATCGATAGTACGCAATCCTGCGAAACTAGAAAAAACATAAGATTGAAGAGGAGGAAAAATAATAAAAGAGAGAAGTAAAAAGAAAGTTAGACAACCTGTTGAAGTACATAAGAATGGCAGGTCTAAAATGAAAATCGGTTTATACAGTACGCTGTGTCACATACAAACCACAGAACAAAAAGAAATTCAGTTCATGGCAAATCGATGGGCTTTCTGGAGTTTTATGATTCCAAGGTGGCCGAGAGAGAGAATAAACATCTTTATTATGTGAATGTAGCTTTGGAGAGGCGTCCTCATTCCGGAATGCCTTGAGCTCGAGCTGACCGCGTCCTGGGCCCTCACGATCAGCCGTTGCTGATATCCTTGAGGTCGGAGCTGGCCAAGGCTCTCTCCCAAAGCGTGTTGGTGCGATAAGGGTTTGGAGGTTTTAGTGGTGCCTGTCTGCGGGAGAGCACTTAGGAACTAAAAGCTCTTTGGCCCCGTGCTCTCTAAGAAGGTGCTCATGCTGACCCTTCAGAGTGCCGTCTGTTGCGGAAGGTATTATTCCTTTTTTTTTCGCTTCGTGTAACAATATGCAGGACGTCTGAGTCACTGCTTTAGCGATGCAATCTGTCTATTTCACGTCGCATTTCTTTAACCGCTTCGGTAATATGAAGACAACAGAAAGCTATCTATAGGCTGTTGGTGGAACGGCTTCGACCTGATTTGCCTTACTTTTTTGCTGCCGTTACCGAGCCACGAATTGCGGTAATTGCTATTAGTTGTCTGCTTTTTCATGCAGGTAACTATTAAAAGCAGCTGGATTTCTAAGCAGCTAATTTGTCGCTACCGCGCATGTCTCACTGGAAGGAAGCGTGGAGGGCTGGCGAGAAGTGAGAGAGAATAGTAGGGGGAACCGCGGCGGCTCAATTTTATTTTTATTTTGCCCTTGCCCCAATATTCGTGATGTTGGACACGCTCGATGCCAGGACTAACAAGCTTTTACACGTACACCGATACCCAAGAAAGGTGATGGAAGAGAGTGAAACATGGTGTATCTCAATGGTAAAGCATGGCCCACTTTATGCCAAAGGTGTGGGCTCGGCTTCTACCTGCAGCATGTCGTCTTTTCGAACACCTTAGATTTCATTTCCCCGTGTTTTATTTCCTGGCGCGGCTGCACTCTCCAAGCAAACATTACAACAGACCTCACCTGAGAGCCACACATGAGGCTTTGGGCGGCGAGCATGATGGCCTTCATACCCGATGCACAGAGCTTGTTGATAGTGGTGCACGGGACGGACTCCAGAAGGCCTGAAAATGTGTGTTTTTTAACGAAGTAGGGTATTTCATAACGCAGTTTCCTATTTGTTATTTCTGTGCGAAATGACGAAGGAAGTAAGGAACTGAAAAATTCTGGGGTTTTGCGGTGCCAGAAAAACGCGATGTGATACTGAGGCCCTCCGTGCAGGGGGGGGGGGGGGGGGGGGAGGGTCACCGGATTAATTTTGATCATCCGGGGTTCTTAAACGTGTTCCCAGATCTAAGTATAGGAGCCCTTTTACATTTCACCCCCGTCGAAATGCGGCACAGCCACGGCTGGGATCGAAGTCGTAACCCGTAGCTTAGTAGCGCAATATCGTAGCACTAAGCTACAGCAGGGGCTGAAGTAAGCTGTGATCACCAAATACCTTATTATTTTTCAACAGGCTTAGTCATATTAACGCTGGTGCGACGTGTTTGCTGTAACAAATAACTGAGGGTATATGGCGCAACAAGATGGGATAAACGTTTACACGTTTGTACCGTTCTGTCTTACATAGCAAAAAAAAAAAAAAAGAAGGGACAAGGTCATCGCTAAGCGTTGGCAAGCCACAATCATGAACCCATGACCTCGCACTCAGGCGCAGCACGCGATATTCACCGCGCTAATTTTCCCGCGCCAATTAAAAAATGCTTTAATAAGAGTTTGAGTTGTTCGCCACTTATATATTCAGACGCTTGCAGCATGCGACTCCATATGGTTAGAGAGAAAGTAAAAAAAAGAAAACAGAAAATAACGCATAAAAAATTTAAATTTGCTCTGAAGGCTCTTGGCTCTTGGAATGGCAAATAGCATTCTGTATACATATATCCGTCTAAGTGTCTGTACGTAATTACAGTGTCAAGCTTCCTGACTCATTGGCTTAAATAGCCTTCCCCCTCCGCCCCCTTCCCAACCAGTATCATTATTCCTCTTTTTCCTATCCTCAGCTTTCTTTTTTCCTATTCCTTCCTTCCTAAAGACTACAGGCATGGTTTGTGACCCTCTTGGTGGCAGCTGCCAGCTTGCTCCCTCCCTATCTCCCTCTCGGTCTACTGTACGTGTGTCTTCATAATAATAATAATAATAATAATAATAATAATAATAATAATAATAATAATAATAATAATAATAATAATAATTCTCATGGCCTTCCTTTCACTAGTAAAAGGTGCTTTGCATCATATTTCCCCTCACGCTTCCGTCTGCCCCGTCCCGTCAATGTCCACAATTAAATAACATAATGTCGCTATGTCGCTATGCGACGCTGAGCGCCTGAATACAGACTTGCCTGAGACCTTGATTTCTGTACTATATAAAGCAACCTATATATAGTAGAGATTTGTTAAAAGCGGTTGGAAGAGTGATGCTTTAAATGTAACAGAAAAAGGAAGCAGAATAGAGAGAAAAGGTTTGGCTATACTTGATTCAACCTTGTATATGAAATATTTAAAGGCTTAAGGACTTAATTCTCCGCCGCGGCCACCTCATCTCGATGGGGGCGAAACGATAAAAAAAGAAAAAATAAGTTTGTGCACTGAGATGTAGATGTCACCAACTAGTCCAGTTAAACATACTGCTGCATTTAGGCCACGTTAGCGAACCCCAGGAGGCCAAAATTAATCCGAAGTCCCCCACTACGGCGTGCTTCATAATCAAATTGTGGTTTCGGCGCGTAAAACCCCAAAATTAAAAAAAAAATATATCTATTATGGAAAACTGTCTTATCATGAGTACAAAGGCAAGACACAGTAGAGGGTAAAGGTCGCCCCACATTCAACGTTCTTGCCGGTGTCTCCTGGCATTGTGTCTCTCGGCGGCGTTGCATGAACGGCGCCGGAGAGGGCACCGAGCCACGCGAGAAGCACGCAGTCATGGACGTACGCGAGCCAGCGGTAGCTGCAGCGTCGCACAATGCAATTCATACGTATTTAATCTGAATAAGTGTGTAGTTTCATTCAAGTGAGCTATAAGAAATGTTTTTGATTATGGTTTTATGCCTTATTTGTAGTTCCACACGGCAAAAAAAAAAAATTCAAGGGAGCGCGTTCGAAGGTACGAGCCACTGCCGGACAAAATGAACAGACGATGGACAGGCGACGCTTTTATATCCGCAGACGGCCACGCAGAGAGCACTGCGGTCCCAAAACGTCTGTCGTCAGCCGATCAAGTCTCCGCTGACTGTGAAGCACGTTGCGTCAGGCGATTAGTTGTTAGTCTGCACGGAACGTGTACACGTGTCTGCATAGTAATTGTGGCCCTGGCAATATAGGGAAACGTCTTGAGGAAACGAGGAAATAATGTCCTGCTGTTTTCACAGATGGCGCCGACTACGAACACTGGCGTGCCGTGGTGGTGCGCACGGGAACCGGTCGCTGCAGAAGTCGCCTGCGAAGGTTGCCAGCAGCGTAGCCGCGGCCACGTGCTGATTGGTCTTCGCTCCCCGAGCGAAGGCCGGGCTTCCGCACGTCGGCGCCGAGAGACGCCGAATGACGCCGGCTGACGAAACGTCAGGAGACGCCGGCAAAAACGCTCACTGTGGGCCGACCTTAGACAGACAGACAGACAGAGAGAGAGAGAGAGAGAGAGAGAGAGAGAGAGTTCAGAAAGAAAAGGTAGGGAGGCTAAGCAAGCTGAACCCGGTTGGGTACCTTGCACTGAGAAGGGGGAAAATGAACTGAAAGAGTATAAGGAAGAGAGAATACTTTTCACGGACGCATACACACAATGAAGCGTTCATCGTTCAGTTCCAAGGAGTTCATTGTAAGGGGCCATATAGAAGAGAAATAAACGAGGGAGGTTGTTATCGGCCCCTACTCCGTTTGAAAAAACGGGTATGAATCGGTGGATGGATCCACCGATTCATCTGGCCGCGCCATTGAGTCTTACCTGCTCCCAGAGCTGCCTGCCGCGCCGGATTCATGCCGACTCCAGCGGAGAGAACGTGGCCTATGAACACTTCCTGCACGCGCTCGCACGATATGCCTGCAAACCATGAAGACGACGCCACGCAGAGCAGCATGGTTGTGGGCGGGCGTCAAAACGAACGTTGGCTACTAAGTGAAACCATTATCGTTATCACTGGAACCATCATCATCATTATCATTATTATAGTCACAATCAACTTCATTGCTCACCCGCTCTCTTGACAGCTCCCTTTATAGCGATTGAACCAAGTTCCGTCACTGGCACGGAGGCCAGAGAACTCCGAAAGGAGCCGATAGGGGTCCTTGCAAACGACGCTATTACGACCTCCTGAGGAAAAGGAGGGAAAAAGAAAGACAGAGAAAAAGAAGTGCTAGCGAACTGCGGCAGAATCAATCTGGGCACACGTATATAGTATGCTTAGCACAATGTACGACAGAATATATATATACCTACGGACTTACGAGTTTGCCTAAGTGCTATAGATTACGGTTAAGAGCGTCTCACAGCGCGCATATACTTACATTCAAACCGGAACGACTGTTTTCTTTGGTCTCCATCGTGTACAAGGGGGGTGGTAGGGGGTCTTCAACGACTGCAACGAATGGAGCGAAGCGACAACCTGTATTATATATGTCCACATTTAACATGGACTGACACTTTAGCCTAGTTTGAACCATGAAACAAATGCCTTATGTGCAGCGTTCTGTATCACGTTAAGCACTGAGTAATAATTAACTATCGCCAGCATGCACTCGGCAGAGGTCGATGCGTATTTGTACATACGCGGAAGGATTCGTCGAAATCTGTTATATGCCAAAATTTCTGGTAAAACTCAACAGTTCAGAGACGTTGGTTTCGGTTCACATAGTTTCAGTGTACGTCTGCTAAGCTGAACTTCCGAACAGGCTTTAAAAGCCCCTTTGTGCACACTTCTATTGTACATACTGTCTTTGAGGATTCACGACACCTTGCACGACTTTAACGTCGTGCAAGTTGCCTACTAGCCCAACGTAACGTGTTAACATAGTGAATTTTGCCACCGTTCGACATTAGGCCAAAATGTATACCCGAAAGACCCCCCCCCCCCTCCCTCCGTTACACTCTTATATACGTACTCCTTACGAGTCATATGTACTCCTTAGGAGCAGGCAGCTTTCGATCAGCAACGCTGCGAGCAGAACCGGGAACGAGCTCGTCTACGCCGTGCCGATGCTGCAGCCCGGGCAGGCTCGTTCAGCCGAGAGAAAACAGCAAGTGCGTACCGAGGATCCGGCCGCCTACCAAGCCGTCGTTTAATGTACCATCGGGATTAAGCCAGTGATAAACAGCGGGACTACACCTTTCAGCTTCGCTGGTTAACCATCTGTACAGAGTGCATGAGTGGTGATTTTTTTTCTTTTAATATTAGCATAATGTGCATATATAGCCCACTGAGCTGAATTACTCGAAGGGGCAGGCATTTTTTGCCCGGGGAATCAAAATTCATAAATGACCAATGAAGAAAATTTTACTAATAAGCTTTTAAGTAATTACATTAGGGCACATACATTAATTTACGAGTTGAAGCTAGTTATTTCTCAAGTTGGGTCTGTATCGAAAGAGAAACTAACGCCATTTCTGAGAGAAGCGCTGTCAAACTTGAGGCAAAAGTGCTTTGTTGTTTCAGAGGCCTTGCTTATGCATTGTAGCTCAAACGTACCTGGAACAACAATGCATTTTGTGGAGCACTATTGGAACGAATATCTCCAAATTGGTTTTACCTTTAGAATTGTCTCCAAGTAAATATGACTTGCTAACTCACTGGCTAAAATTCGTGAACTGCAATACGTGCCGTAAAATAATTAGTGTATGAGTCAGTCAGCATAAGTTAGGTAATTAGCGTATGATGTAGTCTGTCACGTGGCAATAATGTCAGCTTTTATTTTTTTTGTAATCCTGTTCAAGGAGCTGAATTATGCTACAAGTCATGGCCGACTGTATATATATATATATATATATATATATATATATATATATATATATATATATATATATATATAATAAAACATAATATTGAAGACAAACGAGCTTACTAAAATACTAAAGGCCAAACAAGAGAGTTCGATGATGAGAAGGCAAAATAGAAGTGTGTTTGATCCGAGCTTCATCTCGCGATACGTCACTCTTTCGTGTGAAATTGTGACGTATTATTTAACCGCTCCATCAGGCAAAATGCTCTGGTACTCGTGTTTACGTTTGGATTGCCAAGGTGACGTTATGTTTATCCAAAACATGGCGTCTATCCTTCTTCGCGCTTCTGCCATAATCAAGGTTTGCAGATGGTAGCAGCAATAAGTCATTTGACGCCAATGTTCATTATTCATTATGTCAGCTATGTCCTGGGCATTACACCATTGTTCGGAGTTGATTAGATAATTGTGAACAATAGGATACTGTATCTAATCAGTAGGTACATAGATGGACTTGGCAGTGTCTCTTTCACTGAAGTAATGCCTAGATGTGTGCCTCTGCAGTGCTTAATGTACTATAGACGAGCAGTGAGACAGCAAATGGAGTGAATAGCTGTTTTACGCCCCAAGATAAAGCAATCCTGCTCAATTACACGCCATACGCATAGAAGTTTATTTAGCGGCGAAGCTACAACACCATTGTAGAAATAAAACTGCGGCTCACCGAAACGAAATAAAAAAAGAAGGAATAGAGAGAGAGAAAGTGTTTGTTTGACCTTTCCAGGCGCCTATTGGTGCCTCCCTGGCCGTACTGCTTTCTTTCGAACTGCAGACCAATGCATCACTATGGGTAACCTGCTTCAGAATTCTATTTTGCACGCATCGTTGCCACAGCATATTCTTCGCCTTTAGAATATATTTTGTTCAATCTTAGCTATTCACAAGGAACGTGCATGATTAAAACATCAACTGTTCGTCGGACCACATATGTAAAACGTATTCGATGTCGCAGGACCATGCGTGAGCGTGTAGCTAAAGGCGTGGTGCATACAATGTCCCCGTTGCTGTAGCGCCTTCCTCCTTGCCATCTTATCAAAAATGTTTTTAAAAATTTTTTTATAATAAACTACTGAAAAGAGAGAAACACTTTGCAAAGAATTTTGCTGGCATCATGGAACTTTAATCCTACGCATTCTCTTCCTCTACATTCCCGCAAGCAGTGCCCTGTGGTGATCCCAAAAGCTGTAGCGAGCACTAAATCGGTGCCTGCGGGGAAAATAAAATAAAAACAAATAATAACAATTCAATAAAAAGCATAATATAAATGAGTGTCATAGTTGCTTCATCGCACCAGAGTTATGTAACGCGGTGAAGCATACGCAGTGTATTTGGGTGAAAGGAATTGAGAATTTGCGCAAGTACTAAGTGTAAACAACGTGAAACTATTTAGCATGCGTTGGCAGCACCTCCAGGACATCAAAGCGGCCAAGGGGACACCAAAGCTCGAAGTCCGATTGATCCGTGACGGTTTGGGGCTCATCAAAGCCTCCGTGTGTCGTTAGTGTATAAGAACAACTGCCGATCTTGTAATAAAAACCGAGAGCCCTAATAACACAAATCACGTAGAAGAATAAACACACACTACACGCGCATGTGGTGTGTGTTTCTTCTTCTACGTCCTTTGTGTTTTTAGCGCTCTAAGTTTTTATTATTATGCATAACCAACTAGCCCACCTGTCCATTCTCCTGCCGATCTTGTGTGCGAAATGTCTCCGGCGGACTTCGGTCTAGGCGGCCCCAGTTCAGCCCTGCTTCCAACTTTGATCCGCCCCGCTGCCCCTTGGGCGTCCTGAAGATCTTGCTCCGCCCGATTTATTAATATCTCACGTGCTTTCTAGATGACTCCATTAGCTGGTATTATTATTCTCGCATGCTAAATGATCTCACCGCAATACATAAGCATGTTGCGGTGAAACTTACTAAAGCACATTTGTCATGATAGAACGCATGTGAGACCACGTCTCACACGGATACATCGGTCACGCACGCTCGCATGTACGCACGGACAACGGAAAAGTACTGTATACCATTTAATAGTTAATCACTGTAAAGCAATGCGCGTACAACGATCTGGTGGTGAAAGGTGACCTAGACTTATAGCCACGACGTAGCGACGTCGTATCGAGAACAAAACGCTGAGCGAATACTCCAGCTCAAGGACTTTCATTCAGGGGCCACCAATGGTAGACTTTCCGGTAGTCACTGAGGGCGAAGATGTTTTGCAAGCTCATTTGAGGCTAATAATTAAAGCTACTACTACAAATAAAGACGAACAAAGACAAGCAATTCTGTTATACGTCCTCAAACGCAAATAGGTGTATATGGCAGATGCCTTAATGGAGGCAACTGAATTGATTTTGACTCCCCCGGAATTCTTTAACGGGCTCCAAAAGTTCGGTGAATAGCTTTTGTTACATTTCGCCACCATATGTGTCCGCCGCCGTCAGGAATTAAGCCCACGACCTCGCTCTCTCAAGTCAAATAGCTATTTCATTACCAGCAAAAGAATGACAGGAAGAAGGTGTCATTTCGACTATAGCTTGGGTTCTTGAAGAGGCACACAAAAGACACGGTACGCGAGTGCCTTTGCATTCTGACTCCACCGAAATGTCTCCGATGGATGGATGGATGGATGGATGGATGGATGGATGGATGGATGGATGGATGGATGGATGGATGGATGGATGGATGGATGGATGGATGGATGGATGGATGGATGGATGGATGGATGGATGGATGGATGGATGGATGGATGGATGGATGGATGGATGGATGGATGGATGGATGGATGGATGGATGGATGGATGGATGGATGGATGGATGGATGGATGGATGGATGGATGGATGGATGGATGGATGGATGGATGGATGGATGGATGGATGGATGGATGGATGGATGGATGGATGGATGGATGGATGGATGGATGGATGGATGGATGGATGGATGGATGGATGGATGGATGGATGGATGGATGGATGGATGGATGGATGGATGGATGGATGGATGGATGGATGGATGGATGGATGGATGGATGGATGGATGGATGGATGGATGGATGGATGGATGGATGGATGGATGGATGGATGGATGGATGGATGGATGGATGGATGGATGGATGGATGGATGGATGGATGGATGGATGGATGGATGGATGGATGGATGGATGGATGGATGGATGGATGGATGGATGGATGGATGGATGGATGGATGGATGGATGGATGGATGGATGGATGGATGGATGGATGGATGGATGGATGGATGGATGGATGGATGGATGGATGGATGGATGGATGGATGGATGGATGGATGGATGGATGGATGGATGGATGGATGGATGGATGGATGGATGGATGGATGGATGGATGGATGGATGGATGGATGGATGGATGGATGGATGGATGGATGGATGGATGGATGGATGGATGGATGGATGGATGGATGGATGGATGGATGGATGGATGGATGGATGGATGGATGGATGGATGGATGGATGGATGGATGGATGGATGGATGGATGGATGGATGGATGGATGGATGGATGGATGGATGGATGGATGGATGGATGGATGGATGGATGGATGGATGGATGGATGGATGGATGGATGGATGGATGGATGGATGGATGGATGGATGGATGGATGGATGGATGGATGGATGGATGGATGGATGGATGGATGGATGGATGGATGGATGGATGGATGGATGGATGGATGGATGGATGGATGGATGGATGGATGGATGGATGGATGGATGGATGGATGGATGGATGGATGGATGGATGGATGGATGGATGGATGGATGGATGGATGGATGGATGGATGGATGGATGGATGGATGGATGGATGGATGGATGGATGGATGGATGGATGGATGGATGGATGGATGGATGGATGGATGGATGGATGGATGGATGGATGGATGGATGGATGGATGGATGGATGGATGGATGGATGGATGGATGGATGGATGGATGGATGGATGGATGGATGGATGGATGGATGGATGGATGGATGGATGGATGGATGGATGGATGGATGGATGGATGGATGGATGGATGGATGGATGGATGGATGGATGGATGGATGGATGGATGGATGGATGGATGGATGGATGGATGGATGGATGGATGGATGGATGGATGGATGGATGGATGGATGGATGGATGGATGGATGGATGGATGGATGGATGGATGGATGGATGGATGGATGGATGGATGGATGGATGGATGGATGGATGGATGGATGGATGGATGGATGGATGGATGGATGGATGGATGGATGGATGGATGGATGGATGGATGGATGGATGGATGGATGGATGGATGGATGGATGGATGGATGGATGGATGGATGGATGGATGGATGGATGGATGGATGGATGGATGGATGGATGGATGGATGGATGGATGGATGGATGGATGGATGGATGGATGGATGGATGGATGGATGGATGGATGGATGGATGGATGGATGGATGGATGGATGGATGGATGGATGGATGGATGGATGGATGGATGGATGGATGGATGGATGGATGGATGGATGGATGGATGGATGGATGGATGGATGGATGGATGGATGGATGGATGGATGGATGGATGGATGGATGGATGGATGGATGGATGGATGGATGGATGGATGGATGGATGGATGGATGGATGGATGGATGGATGGATGGATGGATGGATGGATGGATGGATGGATGGATGGATGGATGGATGGATGGATGGATGGATGGATGGATGGATGGATGGATGGATGGATGGATGGATGGATGGATGGATGGATGGATGGATGGATGGATGGATGGATGGATGGATGGATGGATGGATGGATGGATGGATGGATGGATGGATGGATGGATGGATGGATGGATGGATGGATGGATGGATGGATGGATGGATGGATGGATGGATGGATGGATGGATGGATGGATGGATGGATGGATGGATGGATGGATGGATGGATGGATGGATGGATGTTATGAGCGTACCTTTTGGAACGTGGCGGTGGAATGCGCGACCAAGCTCTTGTTATTTTATTGCCTAATGTTTAAGCTATGTTAAAAAAGAAGAAAAGGAAAAGGAAAAAAAACGCACACGATGAATTCCCATAACCAAAGTTTGTGAACCCCTATTGTGAACTTTGTTTCTGTACACCTCCATTGTTTGTCGTGTTCTTACTTTTCTTCCACCAGTCTTCCACTCGCCTCTTACTAACCTCTAATGCGGACATGCTCTCGCTGAAACCAATAGCTTCAAGGAGGCCAGTGATTCCTAAATCAACCGCTAGGAAGATAGCGTCATATTCTAATAAACCATCCTCCACCGTTTCCTTAGCTTTACCGCAGCAAGCACATGCTTCTTCTTCTTTCCGATATCTTGCTTTATAAGTGCGTGTTCTAAGGTATCCTGATCTCTCTTCGAAAAGTAATGAGCTTCCCTTTGAGTTATCATAAATTGTTTCTCTCCAGATTTCGTTTTTTGCTGTTAACTATAATTACTCATGGCAGGTTCCTTTTCCACTGCGGCCACCCATGATGTTTTATCAGCCTTTTTGAGATAACGCTACGGCCACTGAATTACCGGAAGAAAATGCAATGATCCCACGGATGAGAAGCACAGTCGGATTGGCAAAGACCAAACTATATTGAAGAGTTTAAACAGAACGTGGCTGTAGATAACGCTGACGCGGCGCGCACTAGTGAGCGCAAGTTTAGACCTGCGCGAGTGACCTTTATTCAACAGCAGAGTTAATTAGGCGGTGATCGCAACTATATCAAAATGCACACGGCAATTCATTGGCAAGCATTTAATGGCACCAAAAACCTCGTTAGCTAGTCTGACGTTCATCGATAACGTCTACAAATCCGCTATGATGATGATGATGATGATGCGGCTAACAGCCGAGCACCCAAGACTGTATTTCGATAAAACCGCTGTGATGGCATATAGCGGCTATGACGCTATATAAGCCCTCACTCACAAATCCCGGCCGCATCGGCCTCGTTTCGACGGGGGCGAAATGTAAAAGCGCCCGTGTTTCGTGCACCGGGGGCACGTTAACGATCCCCTGGTGGTCAAAAATTAATACGGAGTCCCCCACTACTGCGTGCCTCATAATGAGGCATGTAAGGCTCATAATTGGCACGTGAAAGCCCAGATTTTGTTTTTTGAGAATTCAGATTGATGACAGCTGCAGCTTTCTTTTCTGGAGACATTTTTTTTTCTGCCATGACGACATTGCGATGATATAGTTTTCGGCACGTAATGGACGGAATTACACAGGGCTGAAGAAATCCCGCCATAGGTACGATACTTAGAAAATAATTTTCTGCTGTGCCGTCTGAGCCTCGCATACGTGGCGAGCTGTCTGGGGGCATAACTCGGCTATGCATTTACACGAAGAAAGCGTGTCGAGAGAGTTTGGACTGCCACGTGTGCCGGCGTCCGAAATACTGTACTCGTTGACACCGGCGCAAATTACACAGCAGTAAAATTATGGCAACGGAGCCGAAAACAGCAGGTGGCTAAAAAACAGATGGCCGAATAATGCCAGCTCTTCCCGGTCGGGATGCGCACATCACGACCCAATTTCACGCATATATATATATATATATATATATATATATATATATATATATATATATGCCTGAATTTGGGTCATGATATATAAAGCGATGTGGAAGTTATAACGCATCATTGCATGTTGCTAGCCTAGTTGGTTTATACATCTTGCGATAGAAAAGACATTAAAGCAAGCGTAAGGAAACAATGAGACAGGAAAGAATGCACGGCACTGCACGTAAACTCATTAGCGCACCGATTATATAGGCCGCGCTGGTACCTTCCTTATAAAATGCGCAATGTTCACGATTGAAACGCGTTACTCGGACCGCATGCATGGCTGCCGGAGCTTTTCGCGCAACCGGAGAGCGCTGGGTGATCGCTGCAGGACAAAATACAGTCACAATGCGCTACGAAGGCTCCCGCATTTTATCGTACACCTCAGTTAATTAGCTATTGGTCAAGAGCGCATAGAGGAGGTGCAAAAAGGCGCCGGCGGCCACGCGCTCTGAGTTTCCCGTTTTAATCGTTGAGCACTGTGTAACTGTCCTCTGAATACACACAGTCGCGAGTGACTTTCTCCCATGTCCAGCCGTTTCCTTACTTGTATTCGCGTCTTTTGTCCCATGAAATGTGGAAGCTACAGGCCACACGCTGTTTCGATCCGGGTATCATGTCTAGCCTGATGCTATACAGTGGCTTGGCTTCCAGCGTTTTCTTTTTTTTTCCCTGCTGCCTGCGCGAACGTTGTCGATACCATTTTAACATGCCATAATCAGTATATGCCGCCTTTTATCTTAGCAGCTTACTCGTGCTATCATTATGCTCTAATTTTGTTTGGTTCGGTAAGTTTAGGGTACCGTTTCACATTTCCTTTACTTGCCTTTACCCGTCACTGAACTGTATAGTTTCTGCGTTTTCTTTGACCTGCTGATTGCGTCGACTGTTTTAACTGCACTCTTTTATTTTATTTCTAATGCTCGTTCATACATGTGGTACATACTACGTGTCTGTTCATTATGTAATACCCCTCCCTCTCCCACCAACTCTTTGCTGTAATGCCCATACGGTGGAAATGTAGGTATTCTAAAAAAAATAATGAAAGGACGAGTGAGCGAAGCAGCGACTTAGCAACATTCATGGAAGATGTGTAAATCTGGCATATTGCTAAACGGGCGTATGTACAATTGCATAATTGGTGAAAACCCAAGAATGCAGCGGAACATACACAGCAGCCAAACTGCTATAACTTCTATAGGTTCACCCGCCAATCACGTTCGCCAATTTTCCTGGGACGTCACGGTGGAGCTGAGCTTCCTTCAGCATCGGTGTATTATAAGGGAACTGTGTTTTAAAGCGCAAGGACACGCACGGCAGCCGAGATGCGGTTTTGTGGACAGAGCTTGCGCTGAAATCTTAGGCTGTCATCGACTATAGGTTTATTGAAATCAATTGTTCTATATCGACGCTGTACTATTTTTTTTTGTCTTTTGTCTTAACTTTTAATTATTACACACAGAGTGAACGTGATTTTCCACTTTCCCCTGACAACTTCATATCTATGTACTATCGCGCTCAATAGGAGTTGCAGCATTGGACCCAGTCCCAAGGGACTTTAATAGTGCACGATGGCGCTGAACGAAAAAGTGCCCAGTTTCACCCTAGCCGCCATGCATCGGTTGCGATAACAAAATTATTAGACAGCCATACGAGGCAGCGTTAGAAGTTTTATATGCCGTATAAATTGCATTGAACACTAACTTCCTAACTACATTAGCACGCTTGGTATCACGCGAACACAGCTAAACCTGAACAGCTCGCACTCTTTGACCGCGGACACTCGCTGTCAGAACACTGGCGTGGTGACGAGCGTCACCAGCAGCGAGCGTGCGCTTCCTGCTGCGTTTAGCTCCAACGCGTCTCCTAAACTTAACATTACGCGACTTCCAACAGCACGCGTCTCCTAAACTTAACATTACGCGACTTCCAACAGCAGGCGCGTCAGAACACGACGCACGCGAAGTCGCCAGCCATCTCGCATCTCACGAACTTTGCACCCACCGCAGATTACCATGGAGGTAGTATTACTTCCCGCGCTCAACCGCGCCAGGCGCAGCAACGGCCGGACTTGAATGGGAGACGCGTGCTCACCTGCCTCCCTTCCCCTCAGCAGCCGCGCACAAGCCGTTCAAAGTCGTGCCGCCCGGTCCATTCATTCCTCATATTGATACGACGTCAGTATTTCATCTTTGAAAGCACAATCCGGACTACTGTCCCCTTCCTATCGTCGCCGCATTGCTAGCCCCGCCCTTTCTCACAAGTTTTTTTTATTCTTCTCTCAATCAAACACTGCATATTACAGCCGCAGCACGCATATCCTACCGCACAAGTCATCCGTTTCAAGTTGCCCGTCCGCCATCGTACACTACTACGTTTTCTGCTTCTTTATTTTTTTCGAGCAGCTACAGACTGGAACGGCCTACCCTATGGCATCGTCTCCATCGCTACGTCATCTACTCTTCAAGAACGCGCAACTGATCATTTTCAATGGTAAATAACCTTCGCTGTTTGTTTTTTGTCATCCGAAATGTAATCCCACCCCTTATGTAACACCCCGTGAAATGGGGGTCTTTAAGGAAATAAACTGAACTGAACAAGCTGCTGCGCCGAGCAGATTGACCGAGACAGCCGGCGCCCTTATTTTTGGCTGAAATAGACAGCTTTTACATCGAACATACTTTGCAGGCGTCGCAGGTAGCAACGCAGGTATATCACGGACAAAACCTGGCAGCAGGACTCTTTTCAGGTCACGCTAGCTAGGACGCATAGTGGTTGCGCACAGTTCGGATCGGGGCGAGTGGAAAAGTGCAATAAGCGTTTGCAGCCGCGATCTGCCCCAGCTTTTGGAATAATTCGTTCACGCAGTGTACGTGCTGATACTACTGCGATGAGTGGTGCACCACCTGGGAAAGTGCGTTGTGTTATTGCTTCTGCGTGCCTAAGAAACACCAAAGAGAAGCACTTACGTCAAATTAAACTGATAAAGTCACATTCTTCTAGTCGTGAGAGGAGATTTTCTACTACATTTGTACGTCTGTTATAATTACTTAAGGACTACAGCTTTATTTCAAACCATCTGCCGACTGCCGGTTTACAGTTTGTTCATCATCTCGAGTTCGCAGTTCTACCGAATACAGGACGCAAAAGATATGAACTACGCTTGCGCGGTTGTGGGGTGTGTCATTGCTGGACCTGTACTCGTCACAAGGGTATACGTGCTCGGGAAAGTTGGGGGCTGCATGTATTTGGGCGCTGCATGGTGTTCTTGTACCCGAACTTATCGTTACCGACGTCTTGCTTTGCGAGGAACTCGAATGCCGTCTTCAGTAAACAAGTTTAACTGTATCTTACGCTTCGGCTACCGCTGCTGCCGGCCGTGTGAAACTAGATTATTCTACCGCAACTGCAGAACTATGCTAGCATTCCGCTAAACGGTGGAAGAAGATCCATGTTGTGTCTTGCATCACAACAGAGAAGCTCCGGGTCCTGTCATGACAGTAATCATTCCTCGTAAGATTATTTTCTCTTGGGACGCTGTTCACGAGCCCACCACTCATGATGGGGATCGGCGGGACGAAACGCTCAGGCAATGCAACAATCGGGAACGGTGCTCGTACGTAAGAGCGGTTTTGAAAACAAGGGCAGGGATTGGTTTTTACCAGCTGCAAAATGGAACAATGTGGGCATCTAAAGAGCATAAAGGTACGCAGGAAGGAGAGACTTGAAGTGATCAACAGTGCAGGGTCGAGCAAAGGCTGCCCCTGCAGCCAACGTTTCGACAAAGAGCTTGCCTTTGTCAGAACAACTGCTCCCTTGACAGCGTTTATAGTGCTGTATGGTTTGGTAATATATTTTATAAAGCTATATCACTATGTGCGTTCTATGTTCTGTTTGAAGTGTTAGCACAGTCACCTCGACGATGGCGATGGTGAACTGGCCACATTAGTCGAACTGACAGTTACATTGGTCTGCGATGCAATTGTCAGTGTAGATATGCCTTGTAAATAGTCTTAAGCGTAACTACTGCTTCGTTCGCGTAACATGTTGTGGAGGTGCGCGTTCTCCATCCTCACCACGGAGCTCCGCCGATGCAGCCCCGTTCCCATTTCGGCCATGCCTCTTGGTGACGGCATCTCGCCTCTATGCGAACTTGGTTCGTGAACTTTTGGCTTGCGTGTAGCGACTTGTGAACTACTAGCAGGAACATCGGTGATTTCTTTTCATCGCTACGTCTTTATTCTTCTCAGGGTGTGCTCCTTTTTGTTGCAGTAGGAGCAGAGATGTAGCCGGCACATCCGAGGTGTCGATTTCTCCTTACTTACATTAATAATAATAATAATAATAATAATAATAATAATAATAATAATAATAATAATAATAATAATAATAATAATAATAATAATAATAATAATAATAATAATAATAATAATAATAATAATCAGGTTCGCCTAAGCCATCAAAATGGCTTGTCACGCGAAATCCGGCAGTCAGCAACTAGGCTCTGCTACACAAACTGACTTTTTAGGAAGTAATAAATAAAAATGACATTGAAACCTAAGGTAAAGAGCGATAAAGTACAATGGCAGAAAAAAAAAAGAAGACAGCCAGAAAGCGATGACCCGTTTCACAATGCCACAGGAAAGAAAATATGACGCCTATAATCATTCCCTGTACAATTCCTTTAGGTTTTTGCGAATATCGCGTATAGACTCACACGAAATAATTTCAGAGGGAAGAGCATTGAATATTTCTGGAACACAAAAGGCTCGAGTATATTTGCCACATCCGGTTCGTGTGTGTGGAACTGAAAAAGCTGGTGCATGACGTAAAGGACGGCAAAGCACAGCCCAGAAATGTTTCAGTACCACTGTTTGAGCAAACCGTGATCGCAGCTTCGGCATTTTTAGCATCTGAAAAATGTTTACCTCTTGTGGTCTGTATATGCCATAAGTAACGCTTTATTAACATACACTTTAGCAACCTATTTACACGTTGATGCCAGCTTCGAGAACAATGAACAAATGTTGCAATCCCATATCTGAGCACGCTGTAGGCTAACGAGTGAACCAAAAGTTTCCTGACAGACAAGGCTAAAAACACTTTGATGAGGTAGAGTAAACAGACGATTTTACGAAGTTTGGCACATATGTAATATAAGTGAGTAGAAAAAAATAAGACTTAAAGCAAACCATATGCCGAAATACTTTACCGAGTCCGAAAAATTTTTTGGAGAGCAGGAACAATTAATACATCGAGAGCTGTGCAGATAAAGTGAAGAAGAAAGTGAAACACTCTTGAGTGGGCTATGGAAGCAAACCAACTTTGATTTAGAATGACTGATGTCAATGACATTTGTACCAAACCAATCCAATAATTTTCCCACGTCATTCTGAAGCACTGAGAATGCGTTTGGAAAATTCACACGTGTGGCTAAAAGTTCAGTTTCATCTGCATATTTAAATAACTTGCAGATGGATAGAACACTGTGTATGTCCTTAACGTATACACTAAAAAGTAAGGGAAACAGCATGGAAGCTTGTGGCACACCGGCCTCCGAAAGAAACGCCGGAACTGCAAATGTTTGAAATGGAAACAATCCGGGAGCGATCTGTAAAGAAATTGTGTGACAACCGGAAAAAAGGACCTCGAAAACTTAAATTATAGAGTTTATCTAGCAAAATTCAATGGCATACCATGCCAAACGCTTTTGCCACATCTAAAAAAAAGTGCATAACATACAAGATTTTTTTTTAAAGTGAAGAAAATAAATGGTCCACTCATTTCTTCTAATAAAGCCTGAGTGTCCCTTTTTTCAATAAAACCGTACTGACAGTCGGAGGACCCCCGCTGTATTAATAATAATAATAATAATAATAATAATAATAATTATAATAATAATAATAATAATAATAATAATAATAATAATAATAATAATAATAATAATAATAATAATAATAATAATGTATAACCAATGTATACCGTTATTGCCAGAATGCCTGCATTGCATGCCTCCCATACTATACAGCGTCCCCTGTCCCTCCCTTCAAACAGAACATTCTAAATACCTACCCGTTTGGAAGGCTAATTTGGCTAGGCGTTTAAGTGCCTAAATCTCTGTCCGGAAATCACACGAAAGAGCATGGAAAATGCGAAACGTACATGTGCTGGCGTCGAAAATCTGTAGTGGTTTCTGTAGCGTCGTTGATGCAGCGCGAGCAGGTTGAAACTTCCACGGTCCCCCGCTCTTGCTTGTGTACGCGTGCTGATGAAATTGCTCCGATATTCCCGCTCGGCATTATACCGCAAGTGCAGAACATCCGGAGCATCAGACGGTCGCAATGTGGTGTGGCCTTGGTTTGGCAGTGATTCAAGAACTTAGTGCAGCGAGCACCGTCCAACATTCACAGGTGCGTTTTTGCAGGAGCAGCTGGTGCAGCGTTCCCTATAAGCAGGGGAATAATCTGGATATAGGGCAGCGATGCTACGTTTTGTGCCATGAGTAAATGAACCAATTGCTCGTTTATGTAAATCGATCCTCCTATTGTTGACTTTTGATGTCAGCTTAAGTTAAACGAGCACTGACATGACATTTATTATTGCGTAAAATGAACGTTCAAATCACCCGAACACAAGAAAAGAAAATGCACGTAAACTTCAGAGTGCCCTAAATTTTGCTATAATAGTTGTTTCTATGAATAAGTTTAAGTTTCCGTACCCAGCAGGTGAATTCTTCATGACGTCATGAAACATTGACTCGCTCCACTCGCGATATCACTCTTGATATCACTCGTAAGCGAAGCCAGAAAAAAAAAGAAGAAAAGAAAAACGTGCGCAACATTATTATTTTTTTTATGAGCAACGCCGTCACACCTAAATGACGTTGGAATTTGTTTGCTCTGTGTCACTGGATTATGGTTATGTCAGTGGCGTCTAGATAGGGCGTTCATAAACATTTCTGCAAAATAACAGGCACATCCGAGCCTTCACGTTGCTAAGCGTGATAATTTTGCGCGTGCGAAAAGCGTGCGGGAGCGTTTCTACAAATTCGACTATGTACGCGTGCGTCAGAACTGCCGTAATATTTGCCGGAACGTTTGGTATGATAAACAACTTTTAGCGGACCAATGTTAGCACTGTCAAACAGAAATGGGCTGTATGCATGGTGAGAACAACATCGGCGCCCTTCGGTAACGTGGCTATCGAATAGTTCTCGGGCCTCGCAACTGAGTACGCCCCCTCTAACCGTACGCAATCTGTGGAAACGGGTTTTATCAGCGAGAGTATTCTAGTGCTCCCGAAAGTTTAGTTTTAATACGTGACAAGAAGATACTCACGCGCAGGTGAATTTGCAACGCTCCATTGTTATTAGAGAGATATGCGATGGCTACCTGATACCTGCAACGCTCCATTGTTATTAGAGAGATATGCGATCGCTACCTGATACCTGTTGCCACCCGTGTGCTGTTGTGATAACCAACCATTTTGCTTTGTCTTATGAAGCGCGAAACGTTTACGGGGGTTGACGAGTAGACTTTTCACAAAAGCAGTCTTGTAGCCCCTGTAGAGGCCCTTGCCAATCTCGGGTACTTTCACAGAACTCGCCAATCATGAGTGTCACGTAACCACCACCACCACGACCACCACCACCACCACCACCACCAACAACAACAACAACAACAACAAAACTTGCACATGTTATTGTTTTTACCGGAATCGTGCCACGGATGCCTCGAGATGATACTCCACAATAGGAGCTAACCACAAGCCAATCAGCGCCGTCATGCGTTCGAAGGAGAAAAAAAGAACGACGAGGAAACGGCACAAAATAAGGCAACCCGAGTTGCACACGTACCGTTCTTTTTTTTCGTGTAGTTTTCGACTGATCCCGTAATTGTGTACCGACAAGTTCAGGCGTTTATTTAAGCACAGCAACATTTGATTTCTGGAGTCAAGCAGGGTGAGAACGAAGCTTTCTAGCATTTCCGAAGGGCGTGGTTTGACAGAAACTCGTTCGTCTGTCATGAAACATCACTTGATTTGAGTCATTGTTTCACGTCGTCACTGTCGTGTTTAATGTTGTGTTCCTGTAGTACGTACGCTACAACTCATGCGCACATAGCTAAAGCAAGCTCAATAAAAACAAAATATTTTTACTGCCTAGAAAGTATATAATTCCTTATATTCTAACATTTCTTTTTCTGAAGCCCATCTTTTCAGGCCCCTCAGCGTGCACAGCCTCCAGAAAGATGTCCATTTGCATAATCTGCGGTATGAATTGAGCCATTTGCATATGCATTACGTATGTCGCATTGCTGAACGGTTTCGGGAGGATACACCATGTGTTACCTTCTTGTTGTCGGTTGCCTCTAAAGTGTCGTTTCTTTAGCGTAGTCCACTGAGTTTTCAGCGATCATTTGTGTTGCCGTTGCTAGCCGTGCACCACCAAAGGCTTGCGGGAAGAATGGAGCCTCTCGATTACACCGCAAGAGCAACAAAATATTTTTTTTTATGGCACGTTTGTAGTTACATGCAAGAGGAGCACTGCCTCAAACGTATATGAAACCAGGTAGGTACAAGTCAACTAGTATTTTCACGAATAAATCCTGCATGCAGTATATTACCTGCAGGACTAGTGAAGGTTGCGCAAAAAGCGTAAATCGCGATAACGTAACTCTGGATGTAATGACTTCGGCGTGCCTGTCTTCTCGGATCTCTTTTTTTCTTTTTTTCTGAATAACTTGTTGCTTCTTTTTTTCTCTGACTCGTGTCTCGTCCACGAAATGGGTTCTACGAAGCTGCAACATCTCTGACGTTTAGACCTAACTAATGTTTACATGATTCGAACTTCGGACCTGCACATCCGCCGTGCCGATGCGCCTGGACGACACGACAGTAATCCGCACGATGGCACTGCGTATCTCGGCCTGCGAGCACAAGGCCAAGGCGCCGTGGTTGCTCGGCCACAACAGGGGCAGGTGCTTCAAAATATGGGCCACGTGCGAAAGATAACTGTGCGCTCGGATGTTTGTCGTCGCACTGTTTTCTTCTACGGCAACTTGCACGTCTTGCCCCACCAATGCCGCAGGAATGGGGGAGGTTTGCGGCGGGCACGCCCTTATCGCCCCCCATATACGACACTCCAAGCAGTGCGGCGAGTCAAAAGATAAAAGTCGAGCGCGTTCGTATGAGAGCCGATATCGGTGAGTATCAAACGAAGGAAGGAAGGTTCGATCTCGCCGCCACTTTGCTGATTTTCGCTGGCGAGAAGCGAAATTGACGTTTAATCACATATTCGTCCACTGGCGTTCTAGTACACAGGTAAGCAAGTGCCGACATTTCAGTTTCAGTTTCAGTTTATTATTCTTTAAATACAATGCATTGATAAGATACAATATACAGACGAGGGTCCCAAAGTCAAAGACTGCAACGGGACCCTCGGAGGCTTGGAGGCTATATGCAACTTGCGTGTTGGGGAACTCGCTTTTATGTGCGAATACTGAGCGACATTCTGCTTGCAAGACTGAAGCAGCTTGCAAACATTTCAGTTGTATCTTGTTATACTGCAATCGCTTATGGGAGTGCATATACTATGGAGGGCGGCGTGTCACTCTAGCATAGATGACCTCCCGTTTAGAGACAAAAATAGGCCGGTGCCAACGCTGTTGACCTCTCCTCTCACTTTCAGGAGATATTTTCGTCAAGGCCCACCGATAACAAGCAGCGGCAAAGGCTAGAGCGCAGTATAAGTAACATTTAGCAGTTTGAGCAGGAAGACCTGCTTGCAGATTCGTTAAGTGTATAAGATCTTTACGAGAGGCGTTAGAAGCACACATCGTTTCGCTGAAGCGGACTTCTCGGAAATCTCAAATGATGCTTATGTAAATAGTCAAGCAATAAAGTAACATTAGAACCATTGCTAGTCGACGAACACAACTCAGTTACAAGGAGTTCACGTGGCTCTTGAAGTTTTTTCACAAAGCGACTATACAGGGTGTTGCTGAGTACCCCTTGCCGAGGCCCACACTTCGTCTGCTCTCTGCGTTCAATAGTAATTGTAACCACAATTACTGTTGCAGTTGCAATAGTAGTATGGTTACTGGAATTACACGCCACTATATGGTGACGCGGAATTCTCTAGAACAATTCAATATTCATCTTTGTTTTTTGAACATTACAAGCTTTGTAGCAAGCTACTTGTCTGTGGAACTAAACACACGATATTTTCGTTTTGAGCTGAAGTCATTAGTGCTCAGAACCCTTTAATTAAGGCTATGTAACGCTCATTCGTGCTACCAGAACGCGTCAACTACTCCTCGCAGATGTTTAATTAAAGGAATGCCATTTGTTATATTACGGTGTTAGCTTAAAATAAAGCACAGTGTTCTTGATCGGTAGATTAAACAGCAGCGTTACTGCGGCATAGTTTGATAATTTGCGGCTATGACTCAAGGTGGTGGTGACGGTAATGATAATCGTGGCTGTTTAAGCGTCCAGCTTGGAGGTCTGGGTCGGCAAGTACCTTCGCCTGAGCGTCTCGCTTCTTAAGGTAAAAATAAGCTACCACGTGTCTATGAATTCAGTTCCGCACAGAAATGCGAGTAGAAGCAACGAGACATCGCTTCACGCAAGAAGTCAGGCACTTTCTCATTGCTGACAGTAACGCGGCGCCTGAACCAAGTGAAGTCTTTCTCTCCGTTTACTTCATCGTATTATGCGCATGCCCAAGCTTGAATGCCCATTCTCAGTGAACTTAAGCGCGACATAGCTAAGGAGTTAGGAGTATCGTAAGAAATAGGTACTGGCCAGCTGCACGCCACAAATAATTTTTTTTTCGCCATGAATAATAGAAACGTAATCCGCATGTTTTGAATGCTAGAAATTTCATCGGTGCCTGAGCGAGTAAGTAGGTTTTTTTTTGTTGTTGTTGCTGTAGTGGTTCCTCGTTTTCGTGATTGCCGTTCTCGAGCAGCACCGTTTTCAGGCTCGCTTGCAAGCTTTCCTGAACCTTCGAACATTGCTCCCTGTGAACAGAGATTCATTAACGCTGACAGCAGTGCAAACGGGCATGCAGTGAAGTCGTCAGGTGTTTTTTTATGAACGTAATCTCAAAGACAATCGGAAACACGGAAAACTCCGCAAATGATTAGCAATCACCATCTGATAAGTACAGAAACAAACAAAAAACATGCACAAACCAAAGTCAATACGCGGAATGAATGGGGGTTTGCTGTTTTTCTCCCTACTGCGTCGCGGACACTGGGCATGGAAGAGGTGGGGGCCGGGTGCGGGGCGAAGCGATATTTTTGGTGGCGGGGAGTAAGCATGTGCTTATCGGCGATTCCTCTGAGAGAGCGCCACCGGCGACCATGGAGCTAGCTATATATGAGCCAGATAATGTTGCAGCCTACAAGAACCGGCGGAAAATATTCTGCACCGAGTCGACATAAGCCTTGGTCAAAAAGGTATGCCTCTGTTGTCACTCACTTGGTTGTTGTTGTTGTAGTCGTCATTGTCACTTTTGGTGATTCCTAAACATGTAGACAGGCCCGTTTGTAAGCGCTGTGGCTGAAATTACTGCACTATGGATATTTTCGATGTTCATTCATCGTGCTTAGTATGGATGTCCAGCCCGTATTGTGAGATTTGGCGGCAAAGCAGACCACTTCGCTGGTGGCCTAAATATAACAAATCATGCCGACTGCAGCGGGCCTTCAAATTCCTTGTATAAGGCGTTCACTTGCGAAGCTGGTGGTTTTGGTAGGGATCCGATAGAGGCGTCTAGCTAAGCAGGTTGATAAAGGTGGTGCTTCTCCTGTACTCTCGTTTTTGGTTTGGTCCGCGTTGTTGTGTCAGCACGTCCGCAAAGCCAGAGGCGTAACTTCTGCGAAAATAACAGTCATCATCTACCTGAATGTAGCAGGAAGCGACAAATCAAACGGTCGATAGACTTCTCAAGAAACAAGCTTCGCTGTTGAACGAAACAACTCGTTAATGCACGGGAACTAAAACGATGTTTACCACCTGAGCGGTACAGTCATCCCAATATCGGGACCAAGGAAGAGACCGACAGTTTAATATGCATGCGATAGCAAACTCACCGACATCTCGTTTTCGTTAGAGATAACTTCGCGTGGCTAGTGGTCATCTGCAGTTTTCAGGGCGCACTAACAAAATCGCGAATCGCGCTTACTCTAAGTGTAACCTGAGTGCATCGACTCGGTCAAGATTTGGCCTGAGCACACTACCCTTTTCTGCGATTACTTCACGTATGGGTCTGCGAAAAAACCAGCTTGCCCATTTGCATACTGCAAGTACGCATCAATGAATCCATTTTTGTGGCTATGCAGAAGCTCAGTCACAAAATTATAAGTAGACCATCGACACTGAAAGGAACAAGTGAAACGAAGGTCTACCATCCTTTCCGTGATCCTCGCAGATGTTGAGCACGGCCAAATATATCTTTGATTCAACACCTCACCACTAAGTAGCGCCTTTGAATACGAAACCTTGAAAAGTCTGAAATGCTGACGACAGTTGACAGCGAGAAATGTTTGGTTAACCCTCGTGTGCTTCGATGCTAAGCACAACTTGGTTCACTTGAGCATACCTATACTGTAGCCTGTGTTTGCAACGATAAACTTTACTAAGTGTTCACCTCTAGACACGAACACCTTGTGGCAATGTGGGTGATTTCATTTTTTTCCGCAGATTTGATGCCACAATGTGAAAGATTATTTTTGAAGCAGTGTTTATTTTCCTTTGTACGTGATGTGAGCTACTGTCATGCACTTGTAACTGTAATTTTCTTTTCATTTTTTCTTCTCATCTCATGAAATCATAGCGTTCCATTCTTGCGTGTTACTTATACTTTTCCTTTATGATTTATTCATGTATATTTCTGGCATTATTCCCGTAATATTTTATTATTTGTAAGGCTTACGCTTTTTAAGAGCCTAAGTTATGGTAGGTTTAGTAGTTTTGGTAGTCGCCTTGACGACCATCGACCATTTACCTCAATCATTACCCCCGCATCGGTAAGAATGCTCCTTAGACGAATAACTGCAAATATCGACAGCGGTTGTGCTTCGTTCTTGGATTTCACTTTTGATGAAGAAGTCACCTGCTATGTGGTTCACATGGGAAGAAATACGAATTATGGTAGACAGTTTCCATCGCTCCCATCCGACCTCAGTCCTGGGGTCACAACCGCACGTACAGCACAGGAACTTTTAATATCCACACGCACGGCTTGCGCAAGTATTTGCTGATCACCGACCGCTTGCGAAGCTAATTGTTTTGCAGGGCCGACCTCACCAGTGGTTGCTGCAGAGGGTGACGACAGTGCGGCTGACTCGTGCATATGGCTGTAGTACCGACTGATGTTAACTTGTTTCGACATCTGTGCGCGTGTGTAAGTGCGTTGTGTCTCTGTTTTCTTGTTATCTTTCTTCTCCCCCTCCCGTTGTCTCGTTTCTTCTTACCTGCCTACTCCCTCTCTCGTTGTCCAGTGTATAGAGTAGGAAACCTCATTTTGTGCTCATGTAAACCTGCCTTTCTCCTTACGTTCGTTTCTCCCCAAACGTATAGGGCGAATGTGTCACTAGTGTTGTAAGAACAAGCGGTATAGCTCATCAGAGGGCGACTTGCTCTAGTTGGTGACCAGGAGTTTTCATTTGCTTGAGGCACTAATCTATCTCACCCGTTATGCTCGCTTAAAATGTATACGCGGGAGCAATTGCACACAATATAGCAAGAGTTGTCAGCTTTGAAAATTTTTTCACGGAGTAAACTTTGATCCCCCTAGGTTAAAACACGCTGGCGGACTAGTTGGTTATAATCCATGATAGAGTGTATAAGCGCGACTGAACGAGGACACAGAAAGAAACAAATACACAGAGAAAGCGCTGTCTCTATGTATCTGTTTCTTTCTCCGTCCTCGTTCAGTCGCGCTTATACACTCTATCATGGATTCCCGTAGTTCCCGCAGTATTGATTCGAACGCGATATTGTTCGCCGTTTTAACAGGTTCATTATAACTTTGCCAAACTGTTCAAGGGGGAGCTCCTCATGAAGTAGTGATGAATCAGTTGGCGACAGTGCATCGGTAGCCTTATACTAGCCCCTTCGAAAGAGTGTGCTGGGAAGAGAAGCAAATAGAAAAAAAAGACGCCTCTGCAAACTTCGATTATTCATGAAAGCGCAAAAATAACCGGCAGCACTCCACCACGGCGTCCCCCATAACACGTGGCGGTGCTTTATTGGAAGTTAAATACCAACAGTTAGCAATTATCTGTAACACTGCCGCATCATTCCCAGGTTTCTCGGGCGCATTAGCGAACGGCATGAACGTTGACAAGTCTACATGTTAATTGGGGGTAATTCTATCCTTCACTAACCTGGTTAATAGGGTGGCGCTATTGGAACTATACAGAACTGTGCACAGCGGATACTTGTACTTCCGGCGGTCAGCTAAAGTGAATATTATCCAGAAAAGTTTCGATATTCACCAGCTACTACAATAACGACGCACAAAGTGCATCGTAAACAAGTTGGACACATAATCGTTATCGTATTTAGACCGATGAAAATGCGACCTTAAGTGCCAGGATCTTAATCAGCAGTATGCAAGCACAGTATTGGAGAAATCTTTAGGGTCAAGTGAGATGTCTATATAGAAATGCCTGTGACTAGCCTGACCTTGGATACCAACCCGGCGACCGTTCAGAGTGGGTGAGCTCCCGGCACGTGAAAGCCGCGGCAAAAGACGGTCCTGTTGTGCTTTAGCTGCAGTCGAGCGTTTGGCTTGTCCAAACAGCAAATTTAATTTTTTTAGGCATCGGAGCAATCAATCAAGAATAATGAACGTGTTTGTCCCGGCTGCAGTTTTGCCATGTGCAGAGTCACTGCAAAGGAATTCTTCCACAACTGCAAATTTTAGCGGCAAAATGATCCCGGCAATGATGCAAAGCTTTGCGATGAACGAAAAGAATAGTAATAAACTTGCGACTGATAGTTCGAGAGTGAACGACGCGCGTCACCGATGAATGAATGTAGGGGGGCAGCCTTTACCTGACGCCATAATGTCACGCGATGTCTTGCGTTTGCTCTCGCTCTAGAGTGGCTGTTATCTTTCTCCCTTTTTTACGCCATGCTATCGCGGTTTGCATATGTGACCGCGTACTCGTGTCTGCCAGTTGTCCTATCCTGTACGGAGAATAACCACGAATAACTGAATATGTTCGTCGCCGATTGCAGAGTGCATAACAACGTGGCACGAATAGCACCACTTGTGATACTGCTCAGCGGCTTTCGCTTTGCCGGTTTACGCTTGCCACACAACACTTTTAGTCTGAATATAGTGAGCCGTTGCCAGTTGCACTTAGTGTAAGTGAGTCACAGTAACCTGCTTTCCAGAATGTTTTTTTTCTCCATCCACTGGTTACGTTCTTATATATAGGCTGTGGTTTGTAACCTTGTTTTGAATGATAACTGTTAAAGAAATGTTTATAGCGCCGATTGACGCCTGACGTTCAATGTAACGAACATCAAGCGAAGATATATAAACAAAATGGAACAGAACAATGCAGCACCTCCGGACATAATCCTGGCTTTTCTGTGTACAAGCCTAACTCGCTAACCACGTGACCTCGCCACGACGTTATATTTGTATATGTAATGTTTATTGTAGTGATTTTAACGTTATGCGCGATAGCTAGCTTCCATGCCCCGTACAATATACCGGGTGTTTTACGTTAAAGTTAGGAAAATTAAAACAAATTTCACCTGTGGCATTTAACGCAGACATACATATTCAGTTGGAATACACGAAGTCATATACATTACGTACACTGGAAATCACTCTCCGTAATTAACTAATTAACAGAATTTCACTAACTAAATATTAAACTAAATAATTTTGCGCACATATTGTAATACGCGAATTAAAACCAGCATTTTCACGAGGCACATCTACTTGGAACGAATTTTGAAACTAGCAGCAGTTTTTAGATGAGCGTTGTCAAGCTAGCCGTGAAAATGCCCTGTTGTTCAAATTCTTTAGCAAAACTCATTTTTATGCACTGAAGCTCAAAAGTTACCAGAACACCAATGAATTTCATTGAAAACTTTGGGAACGTGTATCTCTAAACTGGTGTCCTCTTTAGAATATGTTCCAAGTGAATATGACTATAAATGTCACCGGCTACAATTCGTAAATTGCAGTATGCGGCTTAGTTTAGAAGTGAAATAATAAAAGTGATTTAGTAAAATATTCCCTTTCATTCTTTTGCTCGAATAATGTCTGCCTTTGAGAGTAACCTAGCTCAAAAAGTCTAATTCTGGTACATGTCCCGGGAAGCTTAAAAAAAATTAATTCAGCGATAAAATCAAACACCCCGTGTTATAACCAAAATCGCATGCGAACACATGCCGGCTCCATACAAAAAAAAAAAAAAAACTTGCATCTTTTCTTATATCACAAGGGGCACGCCACGGGAATTGGGAACAATATATGGGAATATATGGGAACACAGTACACGCCACGGTAATTGAATAGCTGTGACGTTGCCAGACTGAGCACGAGGGTGCAGGTTGGATCCCAGCCGAGGCGGCAGCACGGCGATGGGGGTGACATACAAAAACGCATATCTACCATGCACCGGATGTACGTTAAAAAAGCCTAACCACTATGAAGAAATCATTGAGCCCGTAGCCAACAAGAGCCGTACAAAAGTGCGCTTTCATAAGCATTAAACTTTTTTTTGAAGACCGCGGCATTGTTGAGTGTTATGATCCAACGAAAAAACAATTGTTTATAAGAACGTTCTGTGGTTTTACTGTCGCTGTGTACATGCAGTGTTACTGTAGAGTTTGTCTTTGCTTGCATGGGTCTCTCTAATGTCACCGTGTTATGTGGCATTGCTCGCAGTATTGCTTTCAGAATTTCTCTGTAATGCCGGGATGTTATTTTGACTTTTATGTGGTAACGTAACTGCATATTGCATTTACCACCCTTTCAAGGGCCAAGGAGTAGCCGGGGCGGTATTTGGGCTCAAACGACTCCTTCTATCAATATATATATATATATATATATATATATATATATATATATATATATATATATATATATATATATATATATATATATATATATATAATAATAAAGAAACAGGTGGTGAAAATTAATCCAGAGCCCTTCACCACGGCGTGTTTAATCCCCATATCGTGGTTTTGGCACGTAACATGTTTTTATATGACGACATATGGGTTTTGACATTTGATTTCCATATGTTTATAAATGATTATTTGATATGGGGCATATCTTCTTTTTATAGGTTATACACGAGCACCAGCCAGTAAGTTACATTACAATGCTTTCCAAGGAACCCGAAAACCACGAGATTAAGGCTATTCATCGCAACACACGTGCCAGCATCAAATCACAGCATTGTTAGTGACAAGCGTGCAGGAGGAACACGGCAAACACGATCCGGTTCTCTTTTCGCCTCAACCACTCACCCTACTCCGGGCCCGTACAAATTTCCACCCACAGGATACATCCTCTTGTTCTACCGTGTGGCTGCTGCCTCCCCATTCATTCTGCGTAGAGGGTGTGCCAAAAGAAGCTTGGAGCCCGGGTTGGTTTTTACACTGGTGGTCACCTGGGCATGAAGCTCGCCACAAGCCTCACAGGAAACGTGTCCTAACTCACCCGTTGCAGTGGATGAAGCAGACGTTTGCCACTTTATATGGGCTTTTCTAACAGCACTTTCTAGCCTCCTCGGCGATCTTGTAAACCAGCGCACAACAATGCGAGCGCAGTAAAACTATAGACGTGGACGAGGCACCGATTTCAGGCAAGCGCTTACTTCAAAAGCGATGCGTCTACATTAAAGAAGGGTAAAAAAAAGGGAAAATAAAGGTGTTTAGTGGAAGTTAGCGCTTCCATCGCGTCTTCACACTGTTGTGGTATTGTAGTATAGGCTGGTCCGCAAAAATATTCCTGCAGAACCCATCTCATGAATACTGTCGGCGGTAATGAGATTAGCATTCATGCAGTGTAGTAACGCACCGTATTGCTGAGGTGACATTCATTTTAAATCAGTAGTGGTCCTTTCGAGACTCCTGTGGCTTCGGCCCTACGTGTGACATATACACTGTCTCCGCTATCAGCCCACTTTGCTAAGGCGCTCGCTTGCCAAGGTCGCCCATAAGCATGACGGCGTGTCGACGACGCAGTGACGACAATGGAATGACTAAGGAATCAAGTTGATGGAATAGCAAATGCGGTGTGACGGCATGATCACAATGAGATGGCAATTCTGAATCATAACGAAGTTATTAAGACGACAGCGTCACAACTTTCGGCACGAGGTCGATGGGATCACGGCGAGAATATGACGACGATTACGTGACGACGATGGTATGACTACTACCAGCTGACAAAGCTGGAACTATGACGATGATAGGAATATGACGGCACGGCGACGACGGTTTGACAACGTATGCGTGGCATTTACTGTATGACGATGACGCGATGGCGACGATGGCATGAAAACGGTGGCTTAATCACGATTGAATGACGACAGCATGATTACGATAGAAATGACGACAAAGGAATGACGTCAATGGACCGAATAAGGCCGTATGACGACGACGGCACGACGAGCGTCGTATGACGAAGCTATAATGCTGGTAATTGAACGACCATGACGGCATCACGATGACAGTATGATAATGAATGCATGACGACGACGACGACGACGACTATGACAGCGGTAAAAGGACAACGAGATGATGATGAGTGGAGTGTATGACAAGGATGGCGGAATGACAAAGGCATGGCGAATCATATGACGATGCAGAAATGACGACGATGGAACGAACACGATGGCGGTATGACAACGAATGCATGAAGACTATTTGACTACGAGGGTGGGACGACGACGGCATGACGATAGTCGAATGATGAAGCTGGGGGGAGACGACGGCACTACCACGACGGCCTCATGACGAAGGTATGATGACGAATGCTTGAGGACTGTATGAGGACTAGGGGGTGAGAGGATGGTATGACAAGAGTCAGATGACGAAGCTGGAATACGACAACGGAACGACTATAACGGCATCACCGCTGCGAGCAGATACCTGGTGGCCTACAGTATTAGACAACTTGGGTTACTGAGTGTCGGCTTTAGATAGATAGATAGATAGATAGATAGATAGATAGATAGATAGATAGATAGATAGATAGATAGATAGATAGATAGATAGATAGATAGATAGATAGATAGATAGATAGATAGATAGATAGATAGATAGATAGATAGATAGATAGATAGATAGATAGATAGATAGATTAGGCAAATCAAACCGCCGTTCTTTCTTCGGCAAGGCAACGTTCGCTACAGTGCTACACTCCCTGTTATGATTGCTGTGCATATATGTAATAAATGCCAACAAGGACTCCTGAACTCATACATGCCGCAAACCTTACAGCTGTAGCGTAGGCATCGAACATTAGTTCACATGGAAACCGTTATCTGAAAGGAACGAACGAACGAATGAGCGAGCAAGCGAGAGGGCAAGCAAACAAGCAAACAAGCAAGCCAGCAAGCCAGCAAGCAAGCAAGCAAGCAAGCAAGCAAGCAAGCAAGCAAGCAAGCAAGCAAGTAAACAAACAAAGCTCTCATCACCGAGATAACTGGTGAGTGAATACAGCGCTTTCACATCCAAGCAAGACCAAAAGGTCGCAGGAAGATCTAGAAGCGATCAAAAACCGACAAACAAGGGGCGCGTCGGCCTGGAGCCAACGTTTCAACAAGGTGACCGGGTTTCGTCAGGGCCAAGGTTTATCTTTGCGAGGGCTAGGATCGAGGTTATTTCATGTGTCCACTAAACAAGCGGCGGAGCATCGTCGAATGTGACGGTTCTTACAGGCCAGCATATTTATTCGTAAAAAATATTGAGGGCCTTTTCATTAGCCCATGTGTATATGATATTTCTAGAAAACAAAGGAAAATTAAACGCTAAGGTATATAGCCATTTATTTTATACGAGAGGACAGAACCTATGGCATAACGGCGAAGCGGCTGCTCACAACACAACTGGCTTCGGCGTGTTGGCTGACTCGACGACCGATGGCGAAAAAGACAAAAAAAGCCACAGAGAGGTAGCTAAAGAATTGGACGATTGAAAATTGAGCAAGATCGTAGAAACTCTCGATACGGGAAGCCAGGCGCGCAGACATGGAAAGAAGCAGAACGAGAAGAACGACACACACGCCGAATATCAACTATAAAGCCTTGGGCTTTGTTTTTTGTCACTGTGCGACCTTTTACTTTATAATTAGCGTTTGTGCTGTCCTTCTCTTCTTGCTTGCGTCCGTGTTTGCGTGCCTGACTTAATGTGCAATGCACAGGTAAACAATATTTCCTATTAAAAACTGAGAAGATGACTGCAGCAGTGGAACATCCCCGAAAAAGAAGAAACGCTGGCCGCTTGAGCAACGCTTCTCAAGTCACAAAGTTAAACCGAAGAAATGAAAATAAGGAAGAATAAAGGTGGTGGTTGTTGGCTCGAAACATGGTTCCTACCCACGAGGCTATGAGCCACATTTTGAGGCAAAGTTGGCGTTCGTAGAATTTGTGCGAGCTGTCGCTGTCCTTGCTTTCGTGTGATTTTCTTTTCGATGAATATTTTGATGTGTTGCACATTCACATGTTCATGTGTGTTAGATTTTTTTTATGTGAACTGCTTTCGTGTTATTTTCTTTTCGATGAATATTCTGATGTGTTGCACATTCACATGTTCATGTGTGTTGGATTTTTTTTATGTGAACTGTAGTAGCACAATGTAATGCCTATATCGTTGCAAGTGCTAACACCATCTTAATAGCTATAAAGATCATTGCTTAGAATAATGTCGCATGTTACCATGATGCTGACCAATATGTGCATAAACAATTAGCAACGCGATACAATTTCTTTAAGAAAAATATTGAATTTTCGCGTCAGTGAGTCACATGAAATCTCCCATTTGTGGCGCCATGGTCAGATCTGTTTTTGATTGCTGAGATAGTCGGCTCTACTTTATTTGGCTACCATGTTTTATGAAGCAAATTGACCTATACTACCGACTCTCAAACGTTTGCCTTTGGGTCGAGGCTCTTTTGAAATTCTCACAGGCTCCTGACAACGTTTCCAATACGGATTCATGCACTGTAAACCAGACAACGTAAGGCCACAAGAACCGAACAGAGAGAGAGAGGGGGAGAAATGAAGATAGAAAGGTAGCGGAAGTTAACCAAGGACGTGGCAGCTTGGCTACCCTACACTTG